>NC_139222.1:235697725-236152725 GCF_055691185.1 Crinia signifera | reverse complement strand
CAATTTGTTATCTATTTGGACTCCTAAGTCCTTTTCAAGTTCTGAATTACCCATTGCCTCCCCGCTTAGTTTATAACTAGCACATTGGTTATGTCTCCCAAGGTGCATAACCTTGCATTTATCTACATTGAACCTCATTTTCCACTTGTTTGCCCAATCGTCTAGTTTTTTAAGATCATTTTGAAGCGCGGAGACATCCTCAGTTGACCTAATTTCTCTGCTCAATTTTGTGTCATCAGCAAAGATGGAAACTTCGCTGAGTATTCCCACCCCAATATCGTTAATAAATATGTTGGTACTTGTTTCCTAGCACGGCCACACCGATTTACATCGGGGGGGTCGTGTCGGAAAAATCGCGTCGATCGCATCGCATGCGATTTGGTCGCATGCGATGCGATCGACGCGACCGACCCGATTTTTTGATTGAATGAAATGTAAATCGGGTCCCTGGGACCCGATTTTACATTGGATTCAATGTGAAATATTCCCTACACCCCCAAATTTAACTACGTAAACCCCACCCCACGATAGACGCCAACCCGAAGCGTGGCGAGCGCAGCGAGCCCGCGAGGGGCGGCGGTGCGCGTCCTCCGACCTTTTCATTCCCCTACTATCCACGTCGGCGTGGAGTTGAGAATAGAATAGTGTGGCGAGCGCAGCGAGCCACCGAGCCCGAAGCGTGGCGAGCGCAGCGAGCCCCGCGAGGGGACACGTATACCTGTGAAGTTATACGCGTCCCCTCGCGGGGCTCGCTGCGCTCGCTGCGCTCGCCACACTATTCTATTCTCAACTCCACGCCGACGTGCATAGTAGGGGAATGAAAAGGTCGGAGGACGCGCACCGCCGCCCCTCGCGGGCTCGCTGCGCTCGCCACGCTTCGGGTTGGCGTCTATCGTGGGGTGACGACGGGGACATCTATAATGTGAAATGGGTCATATTGGCCCATTTCACATTTTTCACATTTTCTCACGATTTCAATGTTAAAAAATATTTTAACATTGAAGCCTATGGCAAAATCGGGGGCATCGCGTCGGTCGCGTCGGGACCAATGTTAATGGTCCCGACCGACGCGATGCCCCCGATATTGTACCTTTGCCGACACGATCCTCACGATTTCAATGTTAAAAAATATTTTAACATTGAAGCCTATGGAAAAATCGGGGGCATCGCGTCGGTCGCGTCGTGATCAATGTTAATGGTCCCGACCGACGCGAGGCCCCCGATATTGTACCTTTGCCGGCAAAATGGACCTGATTTCAAAGGAAATCGGGTCCATCGTGTGGATCGTGTACCTTAACTTAAAGGTACACGATCCACAAGATTGTGGCCGTGCTAGGAAACAAGTACCAATATGTTAAACAAAATGGGCCCTAGTACCGACCCTTGTAGCATTCCACTTAGTTCTGGTATCATATTTGATACTGCGTTATTGACAACCACTCTCTGTCCTCTATTACACAACCAGTTCTCTGCCCACCTACAAACTCTTACCCCTAGTCCCAGTTCCTCCATTTTGTTTATCAACCTCTTGTGTAGCACTGTATCAAAGGCCTTAGCAAAATCTAAGAAGCATTTCCATTATCAAGATTCTTGCTGACATTCTTATAGAAGCCTAGTAAATTTGTTTGGCATGAACGATTTTTCACAAACCCATTTTGGTTAATACTAATTAAACTATGAAGATCTAAATGTTCCAGGATGCCATCCCTTACAAAACCTTCAAATAATTTACTAACTATTGATGTTAAGCTCACAGGCCTGTAATTCGCTGGGTCATCCCTTTTTCCTTTTTTGAATATTGGCACTACCTCAGCTATTCTCCAGTCTTTTGGTACTTTATCTGATGTAAGTGAATTATCAAAAATATAATACAGAGGGGTTGCTAATTCCTCCCTTAATTTATTTAGTACCCTAGGATGAATCCCATCTGGGCCTGGTGATTTGTCTGTTTTTATTTTGATGAGCCGCAATTTTATCTCATCTGTCGTGAAAGCAATATTAAGATCTGGCTTGCTCATTTCATTTGCGGTACTTGTAAGTTCCAATGTCTGTTCTCCCCTGGTAAACACTGAGAAAAATTCGTTCAACAGTACTGCTTTACCCTTATCCTCTGTAAAGCTTTTACCATCCTTATTAGTTAATGTGCCTATGTTCTCTTTAATTATTCATTTACTATTGATGTGTTTGAAAAAGTTCTTGGGATTGGTTTTGCTCTCAGAGGCTATGCACTCCTCATTTTCTCATTTTGCTACTTTGATTACCTCTTTACAATTTTTTTTTTAATTCTTTGTATTTGCTGAATGCCTCGTCATTCATGTTATCCTTATAAAATTTTAATTCTCTCGTCTTATTGTTGATTGCTGTCCTTACTTTTTTATTCAACCATGATGGCTTTTTCTTATTAAATTTACCTTTATTGCTTTTTGGGCTGTATTTAGTTTAGCACATTTTTTAGTGTTTCCCACATTTCCTCTGCATTCTTCCCCTCAAATAACACTTCCCACTCAATATCTTTTAAAGAATCCCTAAATAATTCGAAGTTAGCTTTCCTAAAATTGAATATTTTAGCCATTCCTGTATGTTGTAGTTTGCAGAAGTTTATTTCTACTGAAACCATGGTATGGTCACTGTTCCCTAGCTGTTCTATTACTTTGGTATTTGAAACTAGATCTATGTTGTTTGTTAACACTAAATCCAATAGTGCTTTGTTCCTAGTTGGAGTTACTACCGATTTTGTGATAAACTGATCCTTGAGTAGGTTTATGAACCCTCTGCTTTTTTCTGACTTACATGACTCATTTGTCCAATCAATGGCCCTTATTCTGATCGGTGCGGATATTCCCGCATTCTTACGGAGCGGTCCGCACGCCACGGTGTTCTGCCGCGTGCGGCCATCGTCCGTAGAAACGCCCACGTGTCCTCCGCATTCGGACGGACTCACTCTTTAAGAACAGGGCGTGTTTACGGACGACATACAAACCATGCGTGTGCGGGAGAAACACTCAGATTCTGCACGGTATTACAGAGTATTACAGAGTATGCTCGGGAATACCGCATCCGAACGGGAGCCAAGCGGTGCTACCGCCCGTAAGCGGAGTATTTACGCCAAACAACCCACTATTATGTCAATTCTGCAATACATCACATGACCCACTTATTCAATTACCTATCCTCATAAAAAACTGCTTATTTTGAATTGGAATCAATTAGATGCCAATATATCCTTACAAGCATGCCTAACACATGCATTGCACACATTAACCCTTACAGCAATTTAAGTGCAATGGTTTGTATTAGACCCTGTGTAAAAGATTATAAACAATCTACACATATACTGTTTAATGTGCAAATAAAACCAACAACTGTGAACTTGCATAAAACATTTATTAGAATAAAAAATTAACATTTAAATTAAAAAATATACAATAATAAATTAGATTAGGAGATCTCGCAGGTCCTGCAGATCGGCTAGTAATAGCCTCAAATGGTGCTCCGCCCGCAGGAGGGCCCCACGAACCCCCTCATCTGCCGGTGTGGTGTCATCTGTGGGCATGTCAAAGGGGCAAAAATTAGTCATGATATTCATGCATACATTTCACATACTGCTACATAAATTGCACAAATGCTAGGTGACATGTGTGTGTATATATATATATATATATATATATATATCTATGTAGAGAGATAGAGACACACATAGATAAATAGATATGACACATACATATATACATACATGCAAACTTATTTACTACATACTGTGTTTTTTTCCCTCTACCCTTTACTCTGCAGAAGACATAACAGTCATAGTGTTTCTTCTCAGTCACAACCCACCCATGACTAACCAATGACAAGCATGTCATGGCCTCCGTCAATAAGAACTTGTCACAATCTCCTCAGTCTAAGTTCAGTGATGGTTCGTGGCATGGGAGTTATGCAAATGTCAGGAATGCACAGTACACATCCTCAAAATCATAATTCTGTCTAAACCAACCTACAATTCTGTGAGGGCAAAAAAACAATCTGAACTACAGGGGGTGTTTAGGTAGAGGAGGCTCCTGGGACACTGGCAACTTGTGACTCCATTCCAAGGTAGGCCGGGCCATACTCCATTTATAGCATACATCCTATAGTTTATAAATAACATTCACCAACAATATAGATTCCACTATTTGATGGGTCATAATCAACGCTTGCAGCAGGTGAATTTAATCCACAAATGATCCACTCATCCCTTTACTCCAGGATCCTGTTTAACTACAACGGTTATGTGGCAGTCAAAATGGAGCTCAAAGCCATCCCACAAACCTGTGTAATTGAGAGGTGTCCTGGATGAAAGGGATGCCTTGGACACCCCATCTAACCCGTACCTGTATCTGTAGCTACCCACTTTGGGGTCTGTATTAATAGTATTGTACCAAAATTTTTTATCGCCAGTGCTACATAACAAATACCAGTACAACTACTTCATGAATGATGCATTATGTAAACATACCGATCAGATGGGACTCCGGGGCCTGACACGCCTCCTCCCCCTCGGAATCGGACACCTCTGGGGCAACCGTGGCCTCCTCAGCCCCCTCCTCCGCCAGCTCCTCCGCCACCATCACCTCGTCCACCTCCTCCGCCACAACCAACTCCTCCACCACCACCACCTCCTCCTCCACCTCCTCCTCCACCACCACCACCTCCTCCTCCACCTCCTCCTCCGCCACCAACACCTGCTCCTCTGCCACCAACTCCTCTTCCACCTCCTCCACCACCACCTCCTCAGGCACCTCCTCCTCCTCCACCACCTCCTCCACCATCTCCTCCACCATCTCCTCCACTTGCTCCTCCAACATTTCCTCCTCCTCCTCCACTTGGTCCTCCTCCACCCTTGCCGCCACCTCCTCCTCAGGCTCTTGCCCCTCCTCCTCGGCCAGGGCTGCCTCGGCCTCTTCACGTGCCTGTCGGGCTCGGGCTCGTGCTGTGTGGTAGAAAAAAAAATCATGGTCAATGTCGGGTCATTGGGGCACATGTATTAATCCATAACAAGACATACATGGAAGGGTGATAATGATGGCAAACGATGCTGGAAAGTAGCTCCTTACTGTTAATGGACTCCAAAATGTGACATTTAAAATATTATGTGATTGTTAGTAATTTGTTCAAACATTACAACCCTGGCATTTATCAATGTGTAACACATATTAGATCTGGCACATTGTATGCATCAGAATCATCAATGCTATGTCATTACATATAAAAGCCACATGACTGCATGTTAACCAGGAAGAAGCACACATAACAGTCTATGGACTTTTAAACCCATGGACACCCACTTATCATGAGACACATTTTATTGTTTCTATATGCTATGTTGTAAGTGCGAAATTTCATAGCTAAAATACTCACAATCAGCTATTTCGCCCCTAATTTGCTGTAACAGCTGGGGCTGGCGCCTGCGGAGGTCCGACCACCGCCTCTCGAGCTGCCCGATGGTCCTCCGCACCCGAGTGCGGGCGTAAATCCTGCGCCCTGCCGCAGCATAGGCCCGGCGTTTATGTCGGTTGCTGATAAAGGGCCCAGCACGGCCCAGCCTTGTCTCCATGACCGAGACAAGAACCCTCAGCTCCGCAGGAGAAAACGGGTCTGCCCTTCGTGTCTCCGCCATGTTAACAATGGCATCAATCAACCAATCAGGTGGTGGCATTGGTTTATCACAGTTATTTGTGTTAATAACTTTATTGTTCATCTTTACATGAGCAGCGTCTCTGCGCCAACACAAATGGTGACAAATTCGCATGCCTTCAAAACAGTAGTGCTGATGTATGGCAATGAACAAATCTGATATATATAAAACACAGTGTGTATGCACTTAGCAAATCCAATGACGCCTCGCTCCGCCAAGCAACGCGTGCTATAGCTTAGCAACGCATAGCTGTACTTAGCATTACTTACTCTATGCATCTATGTGTATGCGTACATTTATGTTTAAAAGACACATACACATACTTGCAGGTATCCTGAGTCCAGCATTATACACCAGCGCTGGCTGCCTGGCTGCCTGCCTGGGTGCCTGCCTGCCTGCCTGCCTGCCTGCCTGCTCCTTGAAATGTTTAAACATGTTAATAAATTCAAATATCATATATATATATATATATATCTGCAAAGAAATCATACATCAACACAGGAAAAAATCCCCAACACATTAGAGAATAAATCAATGTACTCACCAGTCATCAGGGATAGTATCAACTACAATAATGAAGATATAACAAACACATAAGATCCCTTGTAGAAGGTATAATAATGAGCACCTATATTGTACTTCCCCCAAAACTAAGCACATATGATAAATATCTACTATTTCTTTGCCATTAGGAGGGCAGGCTGGATAATTGTCGTTTTGTAACACTGACAACTACCACACTGTACTTATTTGAAGGGGTGATTTTTGCAACAATTGGTGTGTTCTGGTCAACTAGATAAAATGTACCTGAAGTATCTTTGCGCCACAGAGTCCCGCAGCTGGTATCCCCTCCGGCATTCAGGGGCGCGGGATGGGCGCATGGGCGGATCTTGCGGCTCAGATGGTACCTCCCACTCATCAAAGGGTATCTCACGCCGCACAGCAATGTTGTGGAAAAATATACACAGGCCCACGATCCTCGACACCATTTGAGGCGCATACTGTAAGTCACCACCAGTGCGGTGGAGCACTCTAAATCGACCCTTTAAAAGGCCAATTGAGCGCTCCACCACTTGCCTGGTGGCAACATGCGCCACATTGAATGCCTCCTGTGGGCCCGGTGCTGGGTAGCTGTACGGCGTAAGTAGCCAGGGCGTACATGGGTAACCGGAGTCACCCAGAACCCACGCATCACGGCCTTCCAGCTCTTGTAGTCTTTGCCATATCCCGGTTTGTCGGATGACATGAGAGTCATGGGCACTTCCGGGAAACTTCGAGTTGAAGGCGAGAATCTCCATGGATGGGCCACATACCACCATCACGTTCAGTGAGTGGAACAATTTGCGGTTCCTATATATCTTCTCACTTCGAGATGGAGGCACAAATGGTACATGGGTGCCATCCACAGCCCCTATCACATTAGGGAAGCCAGCAATTTGATGGAAGGCCTGCTGGCTTCTGCGCAGGGTCTCGGTGGCAAATGTCATGGCCATGAAGTGCCCCTTGCGCCTGAACATGGCCGACGTCACACGCCTCAGGATTCGGCAGAAGGCCGGCTGAGATATTCCAGCAAGTACTGCCACTACTTGTTGGAATGATCCTGAGGCGCAGAAATGCAACACCGCCAGCAGCTGTGTGTGAGGCGGAATTGCTGTCGTGATCCCGTGTAGAGGTTCCAGATCACTCTCAATTAACGAGAGCAGATCCAGAATTACATGTGGCGGTAACCGGTACCTAGTAAGTACCTCATCATCGGGCATAGCAAACAGAGTCACCCGTGTGCGATAGATTCTAGCACGTCCTGGCCTCCTTGGGCGACGAGTGGGGAGAGCCGCAAGTGCCCTTAGCCTCCTTTCCATGTCCTGCAGCATTGCTTCAGCAACCTATAAAGAAATGAACATAAATACTGATGCACCTATGCACATAATGGCCATATCCCACTACAAATAGATTTGTAGGCTTCAATACGTACAATAGATGGCCGCCCCGTAAAATCCCGAAGATCCATTTGACTCTATAATGATGTAACAATAATATGAACTCAATACACACCGTCCTAAACACACAGATGCTTACAACATCGAACTACTAAACACTACTTGAGTATCAAAGGTGTCTGCATTTGTTGCCGACATCATGTACTATGAGACATTCCAGCTATTGCTGGGACATGTTGTCCTGCAATAGATGAACACACACAGGTTTCAGACCTGTGAGTGAAATAGTGAACATGTGACATGTTGCAATAATGCTACAAAGACTTTGCTGGCCCAACAATCTGTAGTCAGTGAGGCAATGGTGCATACATTCATACACTTACATTGTTAATGGATAACATATCTACAAGGACCATGGAAGAGCTTACCTTAGACCCTGACAAGTCCAGATCTGGAGACAAATGATTCTAGCAGCAATTCACTATTTATAGGCCTGTCACATGTGTGGTCTATAACAGTAGTGATGAGTATTGCATGACTTGTGGCCTGGATTTTCTAAGGGATTGGGCTACTTTTAGCTTGCAATCAAACGCCACAATACCACAGTAGTCATGAACCAAATGTCATGTCATGCTAGCAAATAGCATGTGTATTGTGCGATAGTCACAGGTGTAGCAGAAGATTCTATGCAATGTTAGAATTGGTGACCAGTATTTCATGTCGAAGTTTCGCCAGGTTTTACACAATGGAATTTCCGCCACCGTATGCGGCGCGAAAAAACAGCGACGTACGCTCGTGCACGGAACGCAGCTGCCGCTGATGTCCGCCAAACAGGATACACAAACAGTATATAAAGGTGTATTAGAAGGTGACAATGTTGTTGCTAACATGTCTGGATCACAACCAGAGGTGGACCCAGACCTGCAGCAACTATTTGACCAGATGGACTCCAGCACCACCTATGTGCCACTGCACATGCGGCCAGTGGGTAATGAGGAGGCTGCTGGCCCTTCTACAGCAGGGCAACCTGCACCTGACCATTCTACAGCAGGGCAACCTACACCTGGCCCTTCTGCAGCAGGCCAACCTGCAGCTGGCTCATATGCACCATCAGCAGAATCTTTTGGAACACAACCGGGGACTTCACAAGATAGTACCATGGCCAGCACTTCAAGTGCAGCGACACGTGCCAGGGGGCGTGGCCATGGACGTGGCAAGGGGAGAGCGAGGGCAACAGAGGAACCAACTACAAGAAATAAGGCATATGAAGCACAGGAGCTTGCCATCCTGGTTCCCCGAGCACGTGATTGGATTGAGTGTCCATCGGAGAAGCTGACACACACACGCAGATGGAAGATTTGGGAACAGATAACGGCAGAGATTAATGAAGTAGCGCCACAAGTTCGTGAGACGGACCATGTGAAGAAGAGGCAAGTTGTTTTGTGATACATGTGCCCAGTAATAGACAAGTAATGATTGAATTCATGCTTAGATGGATTTTGCAAATGGCCCGTGAGGTTGTTACGATACACAGACATTATTGCCATGTTATTTAGTTGAGAGTTAGAGTATGGTGATTGTGAATGTGTATTGTAACGGTTGATATCATAGTTGCATGTAATGTTATCTTTTGGACATTAAGCACATGTCGTAATATGTAGCACAGAGCAATGGCTGCAACAGCAAACATCTGGAGTGACATGTATTAATATGTCAACTTACATTGCAGGTGGCAGGACTTCAAAACCAACCTGAAGAGGAAGATGACCAAGCGGTGGGAACACAGCCAGACATCTGGGGCCGGGCCCATGCCATCAGGGCTAGAGCTCACCCCCCTGGAGTTGCTGGCCGAGAGCTGTATATCAGTTGAGGAGGTCAGGGGGGTGAGCACGATGGATAGCGAGGCCCCAGCTGAAGTGTTTGCGTCTTTTCTGGAAGGTAAATATTGGTCATGCCATAAGCTTGTGCAAGTAATTATCTTAGAATGTGTCCTAATTGTGTTTATCATTTTCCACAGACACCCCACTGCTTGGTGACGACTCTGGTCAGGAGGTGGAGGAGTCCGTGCCACCTGGCCCCAGTGGTAGGCCTGTGCAGCAGCAGCCATCGGCCCAAGCCGATTTGGCCAGGTTGGCCCAGATGCTTGGGGACATAAACCAGCAGGGAGAGTTGGCATCAGAACGGATGCATAGGACCGAGGAGATCATGGCGAGCTTGGTCAGCACCCAGCAGGCCATCGCTGGGAGCCTGCAGGCCATGGCTGAGGCGCATCAGGCCATGGCTGCAAGTGCTCAGGTGCTGGCCGAGCAAGCCACCCGCCAAAATGATCTCCTCCTCCACCATAATGAGCTTATGGTGGAGCTGGTTAACAGCAACAGGGTCCTAATGTCATCCGTTTCTGGTGCATTACCACCAGCAACACTCCCTGCTGGCAGGAGGGGTAGACCAGCCAACCCCTCACCAGCATCTGCTCCACCTGCCCCAGCATCTGGCCGTGCCCGAAGAGCTGCTGCACAGGCCAAGGAGCCTACCAAGGCCAAACGTGGTCGAAAATGAACTTGTGGCTGCATTAATCTCCACCGTTATCTCATCCCAAATCTTCCATTGTACTGTGTGTGTCAGCTTCTTATGTCCAATCACGTGCTGAGGGTAACCAGATGAGCCCTTGCTTCCAATGTCCTTTTTGGTTCCCCTGTTGCCCTCTTTTGCCTGCCATTACTGTCAGCTGCACTTGATGTGATGTTGCTAAGTCCCCGGTTGTGTTCCAAAAGATTCTGCTGATGGTGCATATGAGCCAGCTGCAGGTTGGCCTGCTGCAGAAGGGCCAGGTGTAGGTTGCCCTGCTGTAGAATGGTCAGGTGCAGGTTGGCCTGCTGTAGAAGGGCCAG
This sequence comes from Crinia signifera, assembly GCF_055691185.1. NCBI lineage: Eukaryota > Metazoa > Chordata > Amphibia > Anura > Myobatrachidae > Crinia > Crinia signifera. The sequence goes on along the minus strand of NC_139222.1, from coordinate 236,142,229 downwards.
CAGCCTCCTCATTTCCCACTGGCCGCATGTGCAGTGGCACATAGGAGGTGCTGGAGTCCATCTGTGTGCAATTATATTTGTTTTGTATTATAATTTATTTTGGTACATTCCTGCCATGGTTTGTTTTTTTTGGTATTTTTATTTTTTTGTCATTGCATCACAGTGGCATTGACTGTGAAATTTATATAAATAAATTGCTTTACTTTACAACAATTGTGTGGTTTAATTAGTACATGTCGCATACACATGTGTATTGCTAGTATTAATATTCAGTCATGTCCATTGTTAGCAGGTTTAAAGTGTGTCAGAAGTACAGCATATGTGGGTGATTAGTAAGGTTTCCTTGAAGCAGCAATGGTTTCAATTAAAGCACTGACAAGCGTCCTATTAGTGATTAATGAGTAAAGGAGTCGATTTTATTGGGTTCAGGTGTTAATGCTTGTAGTCATTAGGCGGTCCGTTCGCCTCCCGCAGGAACGAGTGGTGTCCGCAAAGCAATAGTGGCCTTTTGGACACCGCACATTTCTTCCCTTTTTGTTCGCGTGCATTTGGAGTGCTATCCGAATGTACGCCCCCCAACATAAGTGTACTCCCCCGTGTCCGCTCATGTTTCCGCCCCGTTTTGCCCACTTTGAAACTACGCCCATGTGTCATTCCGCATGACGCCCATAATACGCCCATATTTCCCGAATGATTGCGGTGACCAGTTTTGTACGGGATTTGCCCGAACAGGTACGGAGTCAAGGCGTGGCACATGCGCGTAGCGTTCTCCACGCATGCGCAGACGCCGTAAAGACGCGATCCGAAAGTATGCGGAAAAGTACGCATCAATCAGAATAAGGGCCAATGTCTGGATAGTTAAAATCCCCTATAATTAGTACCTGCCCCTGTTCTATCGGTTTTTTTTTATTTGTTTTAACAGTAGAGATTCATCCCTTTCATTAATGTTCGGCGGTCTATAGCATACCCCAATTCAAAATCTTTGTGTTTTTTGTTATTTTCAGTTATCTCTGCTCACGCAGCCTCAGTATAATCCTCGTCCATCCCCGAGATCATTTCTTTCTCACACGGTTTTAAATTATTTTTTACATAAAGGCATAAAGGCACACCCCCTGCCCCTTCAGTTTTCTCTGTCTTTTCTGAAGAGGGTATATCCCTCCATGTTTAAAGCCCAGTCATGGGACTCATCAGTAGCACAGTGGGATCATAATCTGTTATAATCAGCCGACAAACAGGATTGATTTGAGACCATGGAGACAGTAGATATTCAGGTCATTACTTGGTAGCTGGACTTCCTTATAGCTAGTGCCTCAGCTTGGTGCGTTTCTGAGTTAGGAGGTTTGTCCTGCAAACCACGTTTTCTAATTTTTAATGACTGTAAAAAAGCTGCTCTCTACCCCTCCTTTTGGTCACAAGCTGTTGAATCCTTTTCTCCTATGCAGGCTGTGGGATCCTGCATTCCCTTCCTCATGCTCTGTCATGTGGGGTTTAGGTTCTTGACCATCTTTTCCCTACAATTGTTTTTGTTTGTTCTAACAGTTTGACTGGGCTACTGCTATTGCAAGTGATAATGCAGGACTCATTTTGAACATGTGCAGGGCAGCCTGCGATGCCCAGTGTGACTTCCTCGTTTTGCATATTGTAATTGTTTGGGGTTTTTTTTTACATTTTTTTATCATAACAATCAAAATAGATAAAATAAATCCAAGTAAAAGTAATTAATTACAATACTTTCATATTATAAATAGACACATTAAAAGTCACCTCAAACTATTAATGCATACAACTCCTATGGGAAGCACTAGTCACAGATAAATATATACTGTACATACACAGCCACCATTTTATTTACACATTTTGTTCACAGTTCAAAGACATAGAAAACCTTTCATGCTAACAATGTATTATAACATAAATACAATACAAAATGGCATACCATAGAATTAGACCCAAACATTAATATCACACCACAGGTAGTATGGGTATCAGGTCAGGCAACTTGCTGAAACTAGCAGTTGTGTGCAAATCTCAATCATACATGCAGCTAACTGTAATACAGTAGCACGAGATGTACAGGTATTGGCAGGTTCCGTACGAGTATGCCCAGTGTTTTAAAATAACAATAATTAAAAAGATAAAACCAGGTAGGTGTCTCTCGTAGGGGGAGATTTATCAAATATTGGAGAGTGACAAAGTGGAGAGATATAAAATATTAACCAATCAGCTTCTAACTGTCATTTTTCAAACAGCCTGTAAAATGACAGTGCTGCACTTGCATCAGCAATTGTATGCACACTTGCCAATGCAAGGGGTGATGGAGCATGGCATTGCTAGACATGACCAGGGGCACCGACAGCTTGGCCTGGCCCAGATAAAATGAAGTGGGTGTGGCCACCGGATGGGGCGAGGCCACACCCCTGTGGAAAAAAACAGAGGGCTAGAGAGGACAGGCTGCTGCTGCTCCAGGGTTTGATATATTTGCCAATAGGGCTGAGGCATATCCAATACCAAAGCCTGCAGCTAATTGTTGGTTCCGACCTATTTAAATAGCTAGCAGCCCCACTCTTAGCCAGTGGTGTAGCTCGGTGCCACAGTGCCCGGAGCAAGGGCATGTTTAGCCCCCCGCCCCGATTTGTAGTAGGCGGGGCTCTTGCGTGACAAAAAGGGGGTGCGGCCATACATTATACCACACACCGTAATGCCCATTTCACATTTTTGTGAACTTTGTAATACCCATTACACATAAAGCCTCATGCCGTAATGCCATTTACACATAAGGCCGCACGTGATGCCCATTACAAAATATATAACACATAGTAATGCCTATTACATACTATATAACAAGGGGGGGTTGAGGAGAAAGGGAGAGGTATTTGGGAGACAGGGAGGGGTACAAAGGGAGATCAGGACCGGGGATAAAGAGAGGGAGAGGGGACTGGTGAGTCAGGGAGGGAGAAGGGGGAGAGATGATAACTGGTGGGAGAGTGTGGGGGGGCTGCAGAGACTGACGGGGGTGCTGGGGACCCTGGGAGGGTAGAGGAGGAAGAGGGGCTGGGGAGACAAAGGCAGTCCCTCTTGTCCCATAATTGCAGCTGCCACAATGCTGACACCCAGGAGATATATGGAATAATAAAAAAAGACTAGTTGCATCATAATGCACTAAAGAATGTAGATGTGCCACAATATTTGACTGTCACCTTATGTGTGACGGGTCTCACCACATCGCATCCTCTCAGCAGGGTCTCCCGGCATTGGCTGCGATACTGTTCTCCTGCTCATAGCAGGGTCTCCCGATGCCGGCTGCGACACTGTTCTCCTGCTCACAGCAGGGTCTCCCGGTGCCGGCTGTGACACTGTTCTCCTGCTCACAGCAGGGTCTCCAGGTGCCGGCTGCAACACTGTTCTCCTGCTCACAGCAGGGTCTCCCGGTGCCGGCATTGACACACTCCTCCTGCCGGCTGTGACACTGTACACCACTGGGGAGCGGGCTTGCTGGGGGAGTGTGGGAGCGGGCGAGCAGGGCGGGGGAGCCAGCGGCAGAGTGCACGGCTCCAGCGCCCTGGGATATTTCGGCGCCTGGAGCAAGTGCTCCACCGACTCCGCCCTAGCTACGCCACTGTTCTTAGCAAATAGTTTTCCTTGAAGCATCAAGAGTTGCGATAAATAATCGGAAGTAACTGTACCCACTTGATTCAAGAAACCCATAGATTCCATTTTTTGGGTGTTACCATGCATTACCCCAGGGTTTACTGCATGGTGAAGGTAGAAGGGAAGGTGCAGGTAGCAGGGAAGGTATAGGTAGCACGGAAGGTGCAGGTAGCAGGGAAGGTGCAGGTAACAGGGAAGGTACAGGTAGCAGGGAAGGTGCAGGTAACAGGGATGGTACGTGTAGCAGGTAAGATGCAGGTAACAGGGAAGGTGCAGGTAACAGGGAAGGTATGGGTAGCAGGGAAGGCACAGGTAACAGGGAAGGTGCAGGTAGCCTGGAAGGTACGGGTAGCAGGGAAGGTGCAGGTAACAGGAATGGTGCAGATAACAGGGAAGGTGCAGGTAACAGGGAAGGTACGGGTAGCAGGGAAGGTGCAGGTTACAGGGAAGGTGCAGGTAATAGGGAAGGTGCAGGTAACAGGGAAGGTACGGGTAGCAGGGAAGGTGCAGGTAACAGGGAAGGTACGGGTAGCAGGGAAGGTGCAGGTAACAGGGAAGGTGCAGGTAGCAGGGAATGTGCGGGTAACAGGGAAGGTGCAGGTAACAGGGAAGGTGCAGGTAACAGGGATGGTATAGGTAGCAGGGAAGGTACAGGTAACAGGGAAGGTACAGGTAGCAGGGAAGGTGCAGGTAACAGGGAAGGTATGGGTAGCAGGGAAGGAGCAGGTAACAGGGAAGGTGCAGGTAGCCGGGAATGTGCAGAGGTAGCAGGGAAGGTGCAGGTAGCAGGGATGGTACAGGTAGCAGGTAAGGTACAAGCAGCAGGGAAAGAACACCTAGAAGGGAAAGTACACGTAGAAGGGAGGGTACAGGTAGCAGGGAATGTACAGGTAACAAGGAAGGTACAGGTAGCAGGGAAAGTACAGGTAGAAGGTAGTAGCAGTGAAGGTGCAGGTAACAGGAAAGGTACAGGTAGCAGGGAAGGTGCAGGTAACAGGGAAGGTACAGGTAGAAGGGAAGGTACAGGTAGAAGGGAGGGTACATGTAACAGGGAAGGTGCAGGTAACAGGGAAGGTACAGGTAGCACGGAAGGTACAGCTAGCAGGGAAGGTGCAGGTAGCAGGGATGGTACCGGTAGAAGGAAGGGTACAGGTAGCAGGGAAAGTGCAGGTAGCAGGGATGGTACCGGTAGAAGGGAGGGTGCAGGTAACAGGGAAGATGCAGGTAACAGGGAAGGTGCAGGTAGCAAGGAAGGTGCAGGTAGCAAGGAAGGTACAGGTAGCAAGGAGGTACAGGAAACAGGGAAGGTACAGGTAACAGGGAAGGTACAGGAAGCAGGGAAGGTACAGGTAACAGGGAAGGTGCAGGTAACAGGGAAGGTACAGGTAGCAAGGAAGTTACAAGTAGCAATGAAGGCTCATAAAACATATACAGTGTCATGGATTATGCTAGTGTCTGCAACTGGCATGGGCTTCTATTTTTAATTAACTTTAAATTACAACCTGTATATGTATGGCAGGAACTTTAATGTAGATTTTAACTTTTAAAATTTGGTACTTGTGTATTATCTGGGCACCCGATTTTTTCATTGCATGCCACTACTTATGGCATGCGATGCGATGCAATGCAATGTGATTTTTCATTGTAAAGACCCGATTTTTAATTGTATAGTCAGCCATGGGTGATTTCATACCCCCACTTTCCAACTACGCATGGTGTTGATTTTATATAGTGTGTCGAGCGCAGCGAGCCACCGAGCCCGAAGCTTGGCGAGCGCAGCGCGCCCCGCAAGGGGACGCAGATTACTTTACATGTATTCTGCGTCCCCTCGCGGGGCTCGCTGTGATCGCCACGCTTCGGGCTCAGTGGCTCGCTGCACTCGCCACACTATATAAAATCAAGTCCATGTGTAGTTGGATAGTGAGGGTATGAAATCACCCATGGGTGACTATACAATTAAAAATCTGGTCTTTACAATGAAAAATCACATTGCATTGCATTGCATGCCTTAAGTAGTGCGATGCGATGCGATGCAATACAATGAAAAAATCGGGCGCCCAGATATTACACAAGTACCTACATTTTTTTATACCTAAACATTATTGCTCACAATCTGTTTCTAGGTAATTGTATTGTATATTGTGCAGAACACCGCTCTTGGCCTTGTTTTACCATTTGACATAGAAAACACTAAAGCAATTTGTTTTTATCTGAGAAGCCTGAAAACCTGCTGTGGTTAATGTACTGTGTGATTTTGTTGTGCTCAGCAAAATGGAATGCAAAATAAATGCATTAATGACTTACAGTAAGTGTGTACAGCTCATGCAGATAAGCTGGAGAAGTTTCCATTCATGATAGTGATCTTTGTAGCCGAGTTCTCTTCTTTTTTCACCGTACTGTATGTGGCTTATCTTGGTTAGCTGCCTTGCTTTTTCAGCCTCCATTACAACCTCTACCCTACAAGGCCTGAATCTACTTTAAGCTCTCCTCTTAAGTGTTACCAAACCATATATCTTTAATTTTCACATGGGTCACCCAAGTCTACTTAATACTCAGGAAGCCCACCACCATGTGAGACTGCAGTCCACTGGTGAGAAGGCAGGACAGTGGCCCTTATTCAGATCGATTTTCACTCAGATGTGCATTCGGGCAGCGTACCGATGTTGTGCATGTACGCATGCGCAGAACCATTTCTGCGCATGTCTATATGTAAGGAGGGTTCCTGGCCTGCCGAGCAGGAGGTGGAGAAGGGCGTTGTGGCCTGATCAGTTCCCATGAAAACGCAGGGCGTGCGAATGGAAATGCGGTTGTGTACGAGTGGTCTAGATCACTCGTGCATGGGCAAGCGATTTCCACATCATTCGATGGTCGGCGACCATCGAATGATGAGGGAGGTTCCCACAGGCAGGTGAATGGATGTTCACATAAAACAACCGTTTGCACGCCAAGCGGCCGAATTCGGCGTGCTAATGGGCGGCACGGGTGATCCATTCGCTAGGTGGGGTTTGATACATTCGCTTCGGCCCGTGCAGGCGTCTGAGCGAAACGATCTGAATAAGGGCCTGTATCTCAAAATGTGACTGTCTCGCCAAATTCTGGACAGTTGGGAGGTATGCATCTACCCAGTCTTCTCACCTTTCACTGTCTTGTCATTTTTAACTTCAAAATATTGCCAGACTAGGCCTTTTCTTAAGCTGGCCATACAGCAACCAATATATTGTCAGATCTGGCTGATTGGAACAAAAACCTGGTAATATCTGAATGACAGTTTGGCAGTTTTCCGAAGCATTTCGAAGCAAATGGTCAACTGTCATTTGCTCTCATCCATAACCAGGTTTTTGTTAAAAGCAGCCACATTGGACAATAAATCTGTAAATGTATGGCCTTCAAGATTCAGACTGATGGTGACACAGAATCTGCCTCGTAAAGGTAGATAACATATCCACTAGGAGAAATACAGTATATCCAAAAGTGGTGTTAGTTTCTGAAACCAACAACCGGAAAATATTATAGGTAGAGGGGGAAAATAACTTATTTTCCCTAGTACAAAACGTTTTCGGAGTAACATAAATAGAGTCATAATTCGACCAAGCCAACTACCGTATATACTCAAGTATAAGCCGACCCGAATATAAGCCGAGGCACCTAATTTTACAACAAAAAACTGGGAAAACTCATTGACTCAAATGGGACCCTCACTCGAGTATAAGCCGAGGGGGGTCTTTTTCAGCATACAAAATGGTCTGAAAAAGTAGGCTTATACTCGAGTATATATGGTATTTACATAAATGCGATGAAGTAGTCCTAGAATATTTAAATCCTAAAGTTTCCATTTCAAAACTACATTGGACCTTTGATAGAACTTCTGATATTCTTGGAGGGTCAGTCCTCTTCCAGTATTGGGCTAAGGCAGCTCTAGTTGCTATAAGTATATGACGTATTATATAAGGGGATATGGTCGGTTGGTCGACCATAAGTTGGACGACTCATTAGGTTGACACCACTAGGTCGACATACTGAAAGGTTGACATGGGACAAGGTCGACAGGTCATTAGGTCGTTACAAGTATTAGGTCGACATGGGTAAGATCGACAGTCAAAAGGTCAACATGGTGTTTTTCACAGTTTTTTTGAGCTGACATGTGCCGACAGGCGGTATTTCATGCTCTACCATCCACTAGGGCGTGGTGGGAGAATGAAATAGTGTGCCGAGCGTAGAGTTGCACCGTGCTCGAAACATGGCGAGCGCAGCGAGCCTTGCGAGGGGACGCGGTGCTACGTTTCAGTGTCCATGTCGACTGTGTCAACATTCAGGGTAAAAAAATGTGAAAAACCCCATGTCGCCCTTTTGACTGTCAACCTTACCCATGTTGACCTAACGACCTGTCGACCTTGTCCCATGTCAACCTAGACTCGTGTCGACCTTTCAGTATGTCGACCTAGTATGACTGTTGACCATATGATCCATACCCTATATAAGTGTGTTCTGTTCCCCTGGGAGAGGAGGAGCAAAATGATGTAAAATAACTATTTCAGGAAGTATCTAATGCTGTTTTGTTTTCATTTGTCTCTTACACTATTCCCCATTTGATGTGTTCAGCATAAAGAGCTGCTGTACAGATGTATGGCATGTACAATAGTATTTTATTATATTCTTTCTTATATATTATTTATGTAGTATCTCCTTCAATGTTCAATGTAGCCCCTTAGGTGAAAATCTCCCCAGCATGGTTCTAAATGATAGTTTAATAATATGGATGATGTTAATGGGAGATATTTCCAGTAAGATGGGAATATGGCATGTTCAATTAATTATGTGGAATGTATTTTACATCTCCCCACATGTTAGCCATCCTGCTGGAAATCCACATGTCTGCCTTCACTCTGACAGAACCTTCCTTCCAGGCAATTACAGCTTTGTTTTTTTGATCTGCGTTCATCACATTTTTGCAATATCTTCTGTGACATAATCTGCCTTGATAAATTCTACACCCGATGAATCAAAAACACAAACGCAGCAATAACTGGAGTTTACTCGTTTCTTTATCTGTTCAGCCCTGTGCTCTATGTGTCATACAGATATAAATTTGCTTAGGATAATAAAAAATATGAGTTGGAAAAGGGGCATGTATTATCAACATCTTGGTTCTTTACATAGCCCAAAGTCAGACACTTGTTTGGTCTCCACCAAATAGCGCAACTAGTTTTGCATGTAGATAAATAATTACAATCGCATATCTCCCGACTGTCCTGATTTTTTCAGGGGCCGTCCCTTTTTTTGGGACTGTCCTATGTACCAACCGGGGCTAGCAGTGTCTCGCATTTGGCAGGACAGTTGGTAGTCTCCCCTGCCCGGCACTGTTCTGCTGAGCAGAGCGACAGTGAATAGATGCTGTCCGCACAGAGGGGCTCTGTGAGCTACTGGCCATGCCGCGAGTGATTTGATTTGTAGGCCATACCACTGGCTACGAAGCCACGCCCCCAAATTTCAGAACGGGCGGGGCCTATTGAGGACGTGTGAGTAGTTCAGTCCAGGATGACATCATTGTCTCTCCACATGCTTCAATAGTCTACCTTTGTAATAGACCACCACAAACAGTACGGGGTGTGAATACCTTGTGAAGTACTATAGAAGCGTTAAATCACATTGTCAAAGCAATATATTTAACTATCTAGTTGCTTTTTTGTCTCTTTTTTTCGGGTTCAATTATCCTGGAATTTTAGAAATCCATCATTTAGAACAGGGGTGGCCAACCAATGAGAGACAATGAGCCAAAAAATATGTTTTGTTAACACAAAGAGCCGATACCATTAAAAAATGGGTGTGACCTATCTCCCAGGACATGCCCCATGTTTAAATGGGTTGTGGCTTAGCTGGCACAAGGCCCTGCCCCATTAGTATATGTAATGTTTCCAAAACTGTAAAAAAGATATCGCACACCTCCTAATAAATATTAAAAAATGTTTTATAAATTGCATAAAAGCAAAAAAAAAAAAAGGTTATCAAGCACATGGCAGCATATTGCTGAGCACAATAGGTACAGGTGTACTTATCAGTCATCACTCCATCAAGGTAGGAGGAGGAGCCTGTAGCCGGCCATATAGGCCAAAAGCTTAGCAATATGCTGCCATGTGCTTGATAACCTTTTTTTTTTTTTGCAATTTATAAAACATTTTTTTATATTTATCTGGAGGTGTGCGCGGGGAGGGAGGGAGAGAGAGAATCCGTTTGAATTACATACGTTTAAATTAGCCCAGGAGGGCTCAGGATGCCAGGCGGACCACGAGGCTGAGGCGGTGAAGGCGCCACACGGAGCAGGAGGATGACAGCTCAAAGCGGCATAGGCACTCCACTCGCAGTCACTACAATGGCGCCGGGAACGCTGCCTCCTAGCGCTACTGTCCATGCGCGGTCACGGCCCGTCGCGCTGTGCAAGCAGGAAGCACACATGAAAGGGAGGGACTGCTGAGCCGTCTAGCTGGCGCTGCTAAGCGGCACATCAAAGGGAGGTAGCCACAGAGCCGCACATGTGAAAGAGAAGAGCCGCATTCGGCTCGCGAGCCGCGGGTTGGCCACCCCTGATTTAGAATATCAGCACCCAGAGATACACTAAGCCTTGTTGGGGGTAAATCCATTCGATGGTGAGTATTGCGAATGGATTTTCCCCTATTCGCTTGGCTGTGATCACATTCACAGCCGTGCACAGGGGCAGGATTTTACTCTGGCGGAGAGGCGGCTAACTGATCACCGTAAACATCAGCCCAGTGATCAGGACTGAATTGGGCCCATAGGCCAAAAATAATCAAATCTGGTGTTGCAAAGGTTAATACCAAAATTGGGTGTGTCAAGGAGCAGAATTCGGGATAAAAAAATGTGTTCTGTGGCTGAATCGGTGTGATCCGCTTTCAGAAGTTCTATCAAAGGTCCAATGTAGTTTTGAAATGGAAACTATAGGATTTAAATATTCTAGGACTACTTCATCTCATTTATGTAAATAGTTGGCTTGGTCGAATTATTACTCTATTTGATACTCCGAATACGTGTTGTACTAGGGAAAATAAGTTATTTCCCCCCTACCTCTAATATTTTTCTGGTTGTTGGTTTCAAAAACACCACTTTTGGATATATTTCTCCTAGTGGATATGTTATCTACCTTTACGAGGCAGATTCTGTGTCACCATCAGTCTGAATCCTGAAAGCCATACATCTACAGATTTATTGTCCAATGTGGCTGGTTTTAACAAAAACCTAGTTATGAGGAGAGTAAATGACAGTTGACATTTGCTTCGAAATGCTGGAAAACTGCCAAACTGTCATTTTTGTTCCAACCAGCCAGATCTGACAATATATCGGTAGCTGTATGGCCAGCTTAAGAAAAGGCCTAGGGCGAGATTCTCTATTACAGAAATGCGGTAAAACCCCCGTTATTGGGGTTTTTACCGCATTTCTGTATTCTCTAACCTCCCTCCGCAGTGTCACCGCTGCGGAGGGAATCGCCAGAAAAAGCTGGCGGTTCCCTGCAGAAGCCTATGGGCTTCTTACCGCAGCGGTGTGTGAGGGATCCGTCACGGATCCCTCCCAGCATGCCCTGCGGCTGGCGCGTCAGTCTGCGCATGCGCAGACGGACTCCCAGGTCATAGACCCGGAAGTCCAGCAACGGCGCCGCATCGCAAGGGACAACTCTTACCGCAAGAGCTGTCCCTTGCGTTAATGACCGCATATTTTAGAGAATATGCGGTCATTAGAAATGCGGTGGCCAGCGAAGAGGGCTGCGGATTTTAGGGAATCCCGCCCTATGTCTGGAAAATTACAGAACAATATAACCGTAATGGCAGCATCGGCGTCTGTGCACCCTTGAACTGAGCTACACTTGAATTGATACAATAGGCACCATCTAGTGGCCGCCGCCATGCAAAACACTTAAATTCCGCCCATAAAGGAGGGCCAGCATCAGCCTTTTATTATATAGAATATTAACATTCTTTTTGTAACTGTAAACTTTGAAGTAATTCTTAAAATAAAAACTTAATTTCTAGTTGTGATAGTCTATGTTCTTAGATGTATGGCCTTGTTGTGAGGCAAATACACAAAGCATATACACTGTGAGCAGTACCGAAGGGCCTTTACGGTTCCTTCCTGGACTAATCTTTTAGGTAGTGGCAGACCGATATATTTTATTATATATGAGATGCCGGGCAGACTTGAGCTTTTATTAAATGGGCAATCACGTAGAATGCAAAACTATGGCTTGTAAAGAATTGTTCTTTTAAAAAATACCGTCATGGCTGCCAAACTTACACATTATATCCCGGCCATAGACCCAACTGTGGTAAAAGAAGCAGCGCGCCTGCGCCCATCTCTGAATCAGTCCCTCAGTGACAAGTAAATCAGAGCCTGCAGGAGACTTTGCACAGCGGGCAGCTCTGCCTGTCAGACTCCCCTGGATACAAGTGCGGGTGTGCGACCCATGGCATATGTACTCTTGGATTATTGTTAGCAGCAGACATGCCCCATCAGGAGTGTTGTTTGTCATTCTATTGTGTCTATGTAATGTCAATATATTATGCTTCATTATTGCACTTAATGATTTACAAGACAAAAATAACACAGAAGGAAATACACACAGATGGAAATACACACATCCACTATCTAGCTGTCATGAAATTTATGTTCTGAGTAGTTTAATTGTATTTTTTTCTAATTATAGGACTTGTTTATGAATAAATGTATACATAACTTTATTTAAAACAAATGGAATTTAAACCTTGCATGCATGTCCAAACTATGGCCCTCCAGCTGTTGTGAAACTACAAGTGCCATCATGCCTTGGCACAGCTTTACTTATAGGGAATGCTAAAACTATGGCAATGCATGCTGGGATGTGTAGTTTCACAACAGCTGGAGGGCAACAGCATACCTCCCAACTTTGGCCGGTCAGCAGGCGGGACGGGAAATTTTTGGGGGATGTGGCCTAATTTGGGGGCGTGGCCTATACTCACGGCTCTCCCATGAGGCCACGCCCCCATTTTGCTGCTATGGGGGCATGACCCAGAGGCTCTGTGAGCCTCTAGCCCTGCCCCCAGCCCCCTGGCTGCGGGAATAGACGCTGTGCGCATGCGCACAGCGTTTATTCCCCGCTGCTTAGAATCTGACGGGGGGACTCCCAACAGCCCCCCCACACCGCGGGACACTGCCGCCCGCGGGTGGGACAGCGGGACAGGCCCTGACAATCGGGACTGTCCCGATAAAATCGGGACTGTTGGGAGGTATGCAACAGTTTGGACATGTCTGCTAGGGATTATAGGTGGCACTGGAGAGCTCTGATATGATGTGGCAGGTTCAATGAACACTGAAGAAACAATGTATTTGGGAGAACTCATCAGAATTCACTGCCACTTTTTTTACTTCCATCTCTCATCTAGTGTTCATACTACATTCTCTTCCAGTAATGCTGGTTGGTTGAACAAATGGGGGTCTTAGGAGGCAAGGTGTTGCATCCAAACTGCTTATAATGCAGGAAGTGACTCTTGGGGTGATGCTACTGTACCGCCCATGGAAATAAGTCTGGCAGGAAACTAGGGAGAAAATCCTCAGCCCAGACCTAAAGATGCCAGTGCTAAGTCCCCAGGCAGCTTGTTAACATGTAGAATTGGAGGCAGACCCACATTCATGCCACTAAAATAAATGTAAAACATTTTTTAATAATAAGTCAGATACGTATGTACAGATGATTTGGGATTAAGGGGGTATCTGAGCTGGCTGAGCCCCCTCCAGTCCTGTGTGTAGAAACTGTGTAAGAGAGACTTTTAGTTTATGTAAAGTTGTCACACCCTGTCACCCTAAAGGTGTGTGTATAGTCAGCTATATTAGCGTCCCCCGGCAGTTATACATTCCATACAGATTTGTGGTGGTTAGACACGGCCCCACAGTACACATGCACACCCCTAAGTCAGCAATCCTGTAAAGTACAGATCAAAATGCATTTCTACATGTGGTGAATGAGTGAGCATCACCGCTAGCCGGCACGCGCTTCGCTTCAGCTTTTTCAAGGCCAAGCCTTGCGAAGCGCACGCCGGCTAGCGGTGACGATCACTCATTCGCCACATGTAGAAATGCATTTTAATCTGTACTTTACAGGATTGCTGATTTAGGGGTGTGCATGGGTACTGTGGGGCCGTGTCTAACCACCACAAATCTGTATGGAATGTATAACTGCCGGGGGACGCTAATATAGCTGACTATACCCAGCCACGTGTGGCTAGTCAGTACCTGGAGCCAGTTTCTGTTTGGTGACTTCAAACAGTCAAACAGTTACCACTCCAGCCTATTAATAGCACTTATATTCCAACGGCTCAAACCTATTATAGGATACTTTGGATTCTAACTGGGCTTACCCGGCCAAATTGCTAGGATATAGCCAGTACTGTTATAAAATACAGCCGGGATAATCCTGAATGAAATTAAGAACTTCTAATTTATGAATCCTATGAATTGATAAGCCTTGTGACTAATATATAGACAATCACTGGTCTCAGCGGACAGTGACTCTCTTATGCACAAGACCTTTGGGCTTCCAACCATGTGTTAACTTTTAGTCGACACATGTGTTAACCTTTTTGAGCTGTGCCTACTATTACTGCCCCAATATATGGTTAATAGACCTTACACAGTACCTTGCACCCCCAGGTACAAGCACAACCTGAATTAGACACTATCACATGAAATAATTGACTGATTTAATATATTAGTGTCAACGGGAATTACCTGTCGACAGTGCATATGTATATAACAAATCAAGTGTGCTGAAAGAGTGAGCCACCGTTTTAAACACACCACACTTATGTTGTTTTGTCTTGTGTGTTTTTATATTTCGCTACTTTTTAAAAAACGATGTCAATAAAAGTTAACTTTTATTCATGAGAGTCATTAAAGGTGCACCACACCGTGACATATCTTTTTTCCTTTGCTCTTGTATATCTTATCTATGTCCAGTGGTAGCACACCTCCCATACAGTAAAACTTGAAGAAATATACGTAAGTATAAGTATAAAATATTGCATAGGGGGTCCATCTCTTCTTCCTCTAGTATAATGAGGGTCCTGTGCGAATAACAAACCCTTCTGCTGTGTCTACATATCTGTGAATGACGCTGTTCACAGATATGGTACACACTGGCCAATAGTCCATCAATATATCAGTGTGCACCCCAGTGGCGTAACTATAAATTTTGCTCCCCCCTGCCAAAAAACTTTCTGGCGCCCCTCCCCCCATAATGTACCTTACACTATATGCCACTCGCCATAGGACCTCTTTCACAGTATGACACATCTCACACATGTATGTATGTATGTATATATATATATATATATACATACATACACACAATATGTGTGTGTGTGTGTGTGTATGTATGTGAATTGTGCTTACCTGCCATAATTCTTGTTTCTGTTGGTCACTTTTAATGGCAGCCACCAGCCATGCATGGGGGAGGCACAGGCACACATGAAGATGAGGAGGTAGCAGACGCACAGATGAGGAAGGAAGAGTGGGGAGAGGGGTGCCTAGAGGGACAAATGTAGATTGTGGCAGAGGTAAAGAAAGAGGCATGGCTATAGAAAGAACCAAAGACATTACAGTATATAGCAGTGCTTGAAGTGGAAATTTTTAAAGTGGGGATATGTAAAAATAAAGGATTTAGCTATGCGCGCGCCGAAGGCGCGCGCGCGCACTCCGGAAAAGAGGGTGTGTCCACTGAAAAGGGGGCATGTCTTTAAGTGTAGCGTACCACACCACATACTCCTTATACACCACACTAGTAGGACCCCTTATACTATCTAATACTATTGCCCCTTACACATTGTGCCACACGGTAGGAGCCAAAATTCAAGGACAGCAAGGAAAAAGGGACAGGGAGAGTGACAGCAGAGAGAGACTGACAGCGGGAACACAGAGAGAGCGACAGCGGGGACACAGGGACAGTCATATATGTATATTGGGCACCACGGTGTGTGGCATAGGTATTATGAGCATCACGATGTGTGGCATATGTATAATGAGCATCACGATGTGGGGCATATGTATAATGCGCATCACGTGTGTGGCATATGTATAATGCGCATCACGGTGTGTGGCTCATTATACATATGCCACAAACCGGGATGCCCATTATACATATGCCACACACTGTGATGCTCATTATACATATGCCACATACCGCGATGCCCAATATACATATGCCACACACCGCGATGCCCAATATACATATGCCACACACCACGATGCCCAATATACATATTCCACACACCGCGATGCCCAATATACATATGGCACACACCGCGATGCCCATTACACATTATTCCGCACACCCGATGCTCAATATACATATAGCACACACCGTGATGCCCATTACACATTATTCCGCACACCGCAATGCCCAATATACATATTCCCCACACCGTGATGCACAATATACATATGGCACACACCGCGATGCCCATTACACATTATTCCACACACCGCGATGCTCAATATACATATGGCACACACCGTGATGCCCATTACACATTATTCCGCACACCGCAATGCCCAATATACATATTCCACACACCGCGATGCACAATATAAATATGGCACACACCGCGATGCCCATTACACATTATTCCACACACCACGATGCCCAATATACATATGGCACACACCGCGATGCCCATTACACATTATTCCGCACACCGCGATGCCCAATATACATATGGCACACACCATAATGCTTATTACACATATTGCCACACCTTAATGCCCCATTACACATAATGCCATATACCATAGTAATGGGGGAGAGCATGGCCAGGGTGCTGTACCGGCTGCCACACTCACCCTGTACCCAGCCCACACTCACCCTGCTCGCTGCTCCATCTTCGTGGGCGGCATGGCTCCTCTTCAACGTCCCCCTCTCTTCAGTCATGTGGGAGAGTAGACTAGAAATTTCCTGGAGATTGCACCCACTGGTGGGTGGGAGTTGCTGCCATCTTTGTTTAAGCAGGGATTGGGGGGGGGGGGGGTCGTGGTGGAGATTGGAGCCAGCTCTGTGAGAGCCCGGGGGAGGGGAGGAGAGGAGAAATGGTTTGCTTGCCTGCACAGCCTGCATGCTCAGTTGTCAGTCACTGAGCTGCAGGCTGGTGCCTAATACTGCCTAAACGCTATTGAACAGCTGAGCTCCCCCTGCACTTCTACGCGGTACCGGCTCAGCTGCCTGTCACTCAGCACAGCAGGGAGCCGGGAGCGCAGGGCTCTCTTATGAATCCGATCTGCAACACTGCACACTGGCGCTGTGTAGCAGTGCAGGGGTGCCGAGCGGCAGCAGGGGGGCCATTAATCCGGCCACCTGTGAGGAAAGGGGAGGAAGGTCCCGGGCAGAGGAGGGGGAGGAGATATCCACCTGAGAGGAGGACCTAAGTACTCACGGGCTAGTACAGACTTCACAGCCTCAGCGGATGTGAGTAGAGTTCCTGCTGCCGGCGCCGCTGACTGAGGGACAGCGCCTTCCGAGTTTTTTTGCCTGGCGGCGCGCTCGCTGCAGACCCCACAGGGTATGCGGGTGCCGGCGCCCCCGCTGCCGCCCGCTCCCCCAAGCGGCAGCGGGGGCTGCCTTACGCTGGCTACGCCACTGGTGCACCCATCTTTACTCAGGCTGCAGTTGCAGTGGAGCATCGCGATTAATGGTCACCATATTCCTCAAGAGCTGCAATGCAATCACAGTTTAAGCGATGGCATATGCAGACAGTAGTGGTATGCCCCTCCTCCTGCAGCTGCATTGCTATGGATCACGGTTCTAAGCTGCTGAGATCATATGCCGTTAGTACAAACAAATCCAAACAACTGCCAAAAACCTCAAAAGAATGCATTTAACTTTTGTATCCCCATACCCCTAGAATAAAGCAATAAAGCAATATGCTTTCAGGATGCCTTTATGGGAAGCCATTTGTATAAATACAAGGAAGTAATTCAGAGCTGTATGATACTTTGCCTTTTTTTTATCTTAATGCCTACAATGCCAAATTAATGCTCTGACTTTTTTTAATCCAACTATATTCTAATTATGCATTAGAGTAAAGAATGCTGTAGTAGACAATTAAACCAATGCAGCAAAAGAAATCAAGTATTTTAATGGTTCTTAAGTTACAAACTACCCACTGTTATGAAGGGGTTACTCCATTTTTTTTACACTTGTTTGTTCACTTAAGTATCTAATGGAAAGTCCCTACCTTCCAATACCTCAATCTTCCAGGAACCCTTGTTCTTCTGTTTATATTCCACCCACACTAATCCTTAACCAATTAACTGTCTATGCTCTTTACACTGATATATATGGGGAATAGCCAGCGAGAAGCAGGAATTGTGGGGCTTTGTGCGAGTTCCCCCAATTTTTAAAACGGCAATCATGTACGCAACAAAACCAGGTTGGTATTGCTGTTTAAATGATTGCCGCTTTTAAAAAATAAAACCGGAAAACATGTATAAAGGGCCTAATTCAGACAAATTTGTTCTTAAAATGGACAAAACCATTGGGATAATTCAGACCTGCTTGCTAGGCTGCGTATATTCGCTGCCTAAATCCCCTTGGGATGCTGGGAGCAGATGTGTACTCTTACATTCGCTCGCATGAACCCGCACAGAGGAAAAATCATTCGATAGTTATTCATCATCAAATAATTTTTTTCTTTTTTCGCAGATAAAAGTAAGCTAGGGCTTACTTTTATCATGCAATATGGGCGAATTGGGGTAAGTGATGATGTCATGTGACCTTATCCGCCCACCCGAGCAGGCATGGGAATGCCTGCATTCGCAGGGGCCCTTCCAATGTTTCTAAGGGTGCGCCCACCGTTTTCGTGGGCACGCCAATGAAACTCTGGGTGGACGAATTTACCAAAGGCAATTGCTGTAGGGGTTTGCACATGTGCATTATGGCACGCGCACAGACCACCATCATCGGGGACAGGGCCAAATTCAGACCTGTGCAAGCAGGAATGAATCGGCCCCCATGTGCACTGCAGGTGGGGCAGATGTAACGTGCAGAGAGAGTTATATTTCGGTTGGGGATGTTCAAATGAAATCTAAATTGCAGTGTAATAATAAAGCAGCCAGTATTTCCCCTGCACAGAAACAAAATAACTCCCCCAAATCTATCTCTCTGCACATGTTACATCTGCCCCACCTGCAGTGCAGCATGGTTTTTCCCATTTTGAGAACAAATTTGTACTGCAATCAGATCTGAATTAGGCCCAAATTTCCCCGTTTCCTGCTTCTCGCAGGCATTTATATCCCTTATATAGTACTTATTAAGGCCACCATACACTGGCAATGTACCTGCAATTTGGACTCTTTTCCTGTGATTGCAGCAAATAAATCACAGGAAAAGGGCCCAAATTGCAGGTGCAGTCCTGTGCACATCGCACTGGACCCTCCGAGTCGCCAATACTTCTGAGCCAGGCAGGCTCGGCTGGGATTGCATGGGATATATCCCAGGCGGCTGAAGGGAGCACTGCGTGCGACGTCTCCGAGGGGAGAAGTCCCCGCAGTGTATGGGGCCTTTACAGTTTAAAACAGGGATGGGGAACCTTTTTTGTGCCAAGGACCAATTGTATGGTGGAAAAATCCTTCGGGGGCCATATGTAAAAATGTATCTTACAAAATGTCCTGCTGCAGCCATCCCATGCTCCGGCGGCTGCCGCTGACTAGGACTGACAGTCTCTGGTTGCTGTTAATTAAGAGGAATCTCGCAAGAACTACCGACCTCTCGCAAGAAGTCCCCTGTACTTGACTCCCGGCAAAGCTGCCGGGTGAGTAGGAGGGCCACTCAGACCAGCTACGGGGGCCGTATATGGCCCTCGGGCCTGAGGTTCCCCACCACTGCTTTAAAAGATCCATAGTCTTAACTGAACTTCTGGGAACTGGTATTTACCTGGTGGCCCTGCGTGTTAATCTCCCACTCACTCGGTTTTTGGAGCATGTCACGGAACTCTGCTGATACAGAACACTGACCCGCTGACACACCAAAGTGTGCCTGGTTCCTCCATGTCATGGCAGAACATGTTACTGTGATGGACAGAGTGAAGAGCCCTGCAATCAGCCTCACGATGATTAGTAATGGCGACACTTCAGGCATTGTTACATTCCAATAAACCTCTTCAAAAGGGGGATCGGACTTTGCAATTACTTGGCAGCCACTTGTTATTTAAATGCCATGTAAATGTCTCCTGCTTATCTTCATTCAATATACAGTATGTGTGCCCACCAGGCAGGGGAGCTGCATAAGACAAACATGGGTGTACGCAAGACCCGGAGTCAGGCTCCAGGGGGGATCAGGTTTTACTTGTTCTGAGTTGGTGTACTTTTACCAGATACACAATAATAATGGATAAAGCTGCAGACAGATCCTGCTGAATGTAACATGTGCCTGATATGATATATTAGTAGTAAGTAACTGTGTAACTTACACAGGAAGTCTCCTCCCACCAACATCTGCCATAAGAGTGCGGGATAGGGTCGCTAGGTCAACACTATAAAGGTCGACATACATTTGACCACTAAAGGTCAAATGTATGTCAGCATGGCTAAGGTCGACACAAGCATTAGGTCGACAATGGGAAGGTCGCCATGAGTTTTTCACGGAAAAAAAAACTGTTGGTATTTCATACCCTACCATCCACTATATCAGGCAGGGCTAAACTACGGCCCTCCAGCTGTTGTGAAACTACAAGTCCCATCATGCCTTGCCACAGTTTTGCTATTAGGGAATGCTAAACTATGGCAAGGCATGCTGGGATGTGTAGTTTCACAGCAGCTGGAGGGACACAGTTTGGACATGCCTGCACTAGGGTGTGGAGCGAGAATATAATCGTGTGCCGAGTACAGTGAGGCGCGTGCCCAAAGCATGGCAAGTGCAGCGAGCCATGTGAGGGGATGCGGTACACTGATACCATGTCCTTGTCCTCTTACGGTGAAATTCAGGACAAAAAAAACGTGAAAAACTCACGTTGACCTTTTCACTGTCGACTTTCCCATTGTCGACCATTTGCTTGTGACAACCCTCTAACCCTGTCGACCTTAGACAAGTCGATCTATGTCAACCTTTAGTGGTTGACCTAATATATGTATCCTTCATATTGTCGACCCTATGACCTATACCCAAAGACGCAGCCCTCAGCCAGTCTCCATAGACATACTCAGGCCGGCCGTCAGAACCCATCTGCTGGGTCCAGGATGTCTGCACTCGGCTCATCACACCTACAAAACAGGGCGACATGCCAACGTTGTGTATGGCTGTCCAGGTCGCCACCCCCAAAAGCTGCAACATGTCAATCATGCTGCGGTTAGGGACCCATCCTGCACATGTGCAGGATGGGTCAGTCCCCCCACCATCCGATTTGTAGGTAAATCATCAGGTTGCATACAAATCCGAATCAGGCCCATAGAGAGTTATTTTTGGTACTTGTGTAGTTTCACGGTGGCACCTTACGCTACGCTGTCAGCGTAGGCAAACTACAGCCTAGCGCAGTCAGCGTAGTGTCCCTGCGGCAGCCCTGTGTGGCAGTGTACTGTCCCCCCCCCCCCCTCGAGCTGCAGCTCTGTCCCCGCAAGCTGTAGATCTGTCCCTGGCAAGCCTAGTGAGCACCTCTCACACAGTGCCAGTAGCTGCTAGATCCCCTGCGCTGGCAGACGCTGGTGGAGAGGCGATCATACGGGTGCCGGCGGAGAGGCGCTCCATCTGCCTGAGACGCAGGAGTGTCTCATACGCTTGTGCGTCTCAGTATTTCTTGCGGCAGGGTGTGGCAACCCTGCCAGTGTCCGCTTCAGGGATACGGACAGGGTTAGGGGTTTGGCAGCACGTGCGTCTCGTGCACAAGGGGGGGGGTGCGGTGCGCAAGTAAATAAAGGACGCACTTGCCAGTGCTCCATGTTATATACTGGCAAATGCCTCCATTTCAAACCCCCACTATCCACGACAGCCCGAAGCATGGCGAGCGCATGCGGAATACACGTCAAGTAATAAGCGTCCCCTCACGGGACTCGATGCGCTCGCCATGCTTCGGGTTCGTTTTACGCGTCTCCACACGGGGCTTACTGTGCTCACCACGCTTTATAAAATCAACTCCACGCCAACGTGGATAGTGGCGGTATGAACACAAGTACCTTATTTTTTGTACTGCAACAATTAATACCAGTATAATACAATAAACTCCTAGATGCATCTGTCTTGCTCTCAGCAATAGTGTGTCTGTATTTATCATAAAAATCTAAGTTTACAAATCTATATTAATGGTGTAATTTCCTTTCCCACAATCTTCCTCTTTTATGTACAGCTGCCTCGCCCATTTCTTGCTTCAAACAATATAAATGCCCTGTGTCACTCAGCCCAGCATAATCCTCCACACCTGGCCATCGCCTGCATGACCTCACAGCCTTTCTCACCAGAGTGCATACTACAGAGAGATTCTCCTTCCTCTGCTTGTTTTCCTTGTTTACATTTTACACCTCTGACATTGTTAATTCTTTCTTACTAGTATTTCCAACTCGCCAGGTTGCCAGCTATTGGGGGTTATTCTGGTTGATTTGCTCGGATGCAAATTTGCATCCTTGCGAGTCAACCTAACCCCGCCTTGCGAATGGTGGTACGCCGGCCCACCATTCCCAAGGCACGTTCCTTTCTAAACTGGCTATGTGTAGTTATGAAAGCATAGCTGGTAATGGATTTCTGATTGTTCCATGCTGTGTCTATGTGTTTTGAGCTTGTTATTTGTGTATCTTAAAAGGAGATTACACTATATCTATTTCTCGCTGGTTTCATTTGAGATTTTGAGATGTGTGGAAGGCACGGTCTGGCTCGGATCTTTAATCCGGGGTATTGGAAAGACAACAGTAGATGAGATTTAAAGGACAGATATAGATTTATTGCTCATCATTAGCAAACTAGCATTTGTATAACCACTATACCCTACTTAACATACTTGGGTACGGATCAGACTGTTTAACATGCATTGCATTACAATAAACAAGGAACTTATGCGGTCAAACATCATCAGAGTTACCCTCCTAAATCACTTTACTCATTCTTGCTAAACAGGTATACTACACCTACACTACGTGAACCAATGGTACCGGTACCAATTATTGTCCTGAATCAGAGTCAAGGACTCGTCCCGTGCACAGGGATTAACATACCCTTCTCCCGGGAGATGTCCCTGAGGGGCAACCTGGCCTTCCTACGGATCAGTGGCCTGAGTCCCACCTTCCACAGGCTTTCCTACGGATCAGTAGCCTGGTTAATACGAAGCAGGCTTTCCTACGGATCAGTAGCCTGTTTGCCTTACAATAGAATCCCTCCGTCCTATAATGGGCGAGAGGCTTGAAGAGTCATCTGTGTGGGGTGCAGCTGGTAGTTCGGCCTCTGGTCGGTAAATTAGCCATGTGGCCCTGTCGGGAGCTAGGTAGAGGGCATGATGGGCACTGGTCTTCCACTGGTGACCATTGGGGGTCTCACTGCTCCACTTCACTCAGGGCTTAGTCAGTGGGCCCCTCTTCACTGGGCCGGGCCTATACAGTGCCCCCTAACACCTGCTGGACGCACTTGCACCGTCCCTTTAAAGCTGCCCCCTGGCCTGTGTGGCCACTAGGGCCGGACTCACGTTTAGTTGGCCACCGGATAGGGGAGTTGCTTCTCTCACAGGTTGCAGGCGTCGGGTCCATAGCTGGTGCTGCTGCTGCCGTGGCCTCTGCCACGTGCACGCGGGTCCTGCTGCCTCTTCGTATTGCCCGGTCACACCACAGTGCCGGGTCGGGGGAGCATCCACGCTATTTCCCTTGGAGGGGGACTCATCCGCCGCTCCAGATACTGCTGCTGGGGCTGTGGGGGCTGTGCCACTGCTCCGTCCGTCGCATGTGGACAGGGAGCAGAGCTCTATGCGCAATGCCTCAGCCGCCGCTGCCACGATCCCCGCTTGCCTGTCACTCTCCGTCTTCCCCGTCACGCTGGGTGCCGCTGACTTTGGAGCTCCGTGCCGCCCTCTGCGCCGGCTCCGGTCACCTCTCTGCTTCCTCCTTCCTCCGGCGCCTACCTCACTTCCCTTTGATTCTCGCGCCCATCTGCCGTCCAATCCCCGCCGGGCCTGCTCCCTGTCAGTCATCCGGGGTACATCCCGCCTCCTGCCTTCCGGCGCATGCAGCGATGGGGAGGGTAAGTAACCTCCTCTCTGTGGTGGCGCCAGCGTCATATGCCCTGTCTAGTGGTAGCCACTGCAGGGTGCCACACATGTATCAAACAATCTGTGAAAAATGTATTGGAACAGAGGAGGAGAAATTAATTGTCCTTTTGACTTTATGCTCAACAGCAAGGTGATCACCACAATGTATGCTTCACACTTTCTGTGATAAGGAAAGTGATTTTAATTTATTTTAGTGCAATATGGTAACTTTGTTCTTTTTGTTGTTTATCTCAAGGCCCAACTCTACACCAAACCCAGCCAACTCTTATCCTAACGCTCTGTCATACTCACCTACTTTTATTATTGCCTCTCCGGGAGAAGGCCGTAAAGACAACGCGTGTGTGAAGGGGGGGGGGGGAGATGGGGCGCAAAGAAGAGGCTGATGGCACCAATCCCCATCCCCATGCAACACAAAAGCCATGATTCGCAGGTCCACTGTGTGGAGGCGGGGTCTAAATTACACTTTTTGCATGATTTTTTTCCGCCCCCTTATTGCAGACTCACAGTATTTGTGTCAGCGTGGAAGGGGGGTGTGGGGGCTCCGGGGATCAAACATGAGACCTGCCCACCTTCCCGGGAGGCCGGAAGGGGGAACTGATTTTCGGGAGCCTCCCGGCCATTCAGGTAGGGTAGGAAAGTATGCACTCTGTTCCACACTCATTGTCTAACCCTGGGGTAGCCAACCCTAGTCCTCGAGAGCTACCAACAGTGCATGTTTTGCAGGTCTCATCACAGAATCACAAGTGAGCTAATTAGCTCCATCTGTGGATCTTTTAAAATGTCAGTGATTAATGAGTGCAGCTGTGCAGCAGCTAGGTTGTCTGGAAAATGTGAACTGTTGGTAGCTCTCGAGGGCTAGGGTTGGCTACCACTGGTCTAACCCTTCAATGTCTGTCTGCTCCTCCCCATTAGAATGTACGCTCTCACAAGCAGGACCGTCTTCCCTCCTCCTTTTATTTAAACTATCTTTTTACTCCATACTCCCTTCTATGGCATCAAATCCCTTGGGTCTCTGCCACCCTGAAACCTATGTATGTATAAAGCAGTGATTAGGGAGAAGTGATAAACTGCCTGGTACTGTATCACCAGCCAATCAGCTTCTAACTGTCTCTTTTTAAACCCAGCCTGTAACTTAACAGTCAGGAGCTGATTGGCCGGTGATAAAGTACCAGGCCAATCAGTACCTTATCACTGCTTCATACATCTACCTGTATGTTCTTGTTTTACCTATTTGTTTATGTACTCTGTAGTTGGGTGCTGTGGATCCCTTGTGGTGGCATATAAATAATGGATGATGATAATAATAATAATAATAATAATAATAATAATTACATTGTGCTTACTAGAAAGATGAATGTAAGGTCCAAGTGGAGCATTGGATCGGGTCTGCCATGTTTTACATAATGATGATTATGGGAGTTGTAGTTCAGTGAACAATGAAAGGTTTGTGCTGTGAAAAGCAAGGGTCTATGCTGATGTCCCAAATGGTTGCATATAGTTGTATAGCAGAACCATAGGTAAAGCAAATCTTTTATGTGCTTTGGATTACCTTTGTTGTGGTTCTGATGTAGCATACAACTCTGGGCACAATTCATGTATGTACACACTTGCCTAGCTGCTCTCCATTAAAGAATAGAGATGCCTATTGTGAGGAACATCAACTCCTCTAGTGAGTCTATAGTCCCACAGACAGTAGGAACGCAGGTGTACATTCAGGTGAAGGCAAATATACACCCTGAAAATGGCTGTGACAAGCCTGTCCATCACTAAAATCTCTCTGCTAGCAGCATCACTAAAGGCACACGTGTAGTGTTTGCCTAGAATTGCTCATTTTTGTCAAAATTGGCCTTTTGCGTACAACTATGAATGAGGCCCTCTACTCATTGAAACCTGTAACTTCCATTGTGGCCCATACATCAGTCACCAGAATCCCTGATTACCCAGATGCAAATCTGATTCGCCGAACAGCAGCCACCCAGGATCGGTGAGTCCTCAGGTTACTGCTCACTGCCCCTTGGACAAAAGTTGTCAGCCATCCTCTAAGTACAGGAGTGTGTCACTGAAGGCATCGATGTCACCAGTGAGAGAAGCTTCTGTACTAGGAAAATGATAGTTATAAGGCTGGCCTATTTGATTAGCTTAATCTCTACATTATCCACAGATTGACCTAGAACAAGGCTACTTTTCCAGGGTATGGGTCATATAAGGGTCATATAAGGTCGACATTCATCAGGTTGACCACTATTGGTTGATAGGCCATAGTTCATCACATTAAACAAGTCAAAATAGTTTATGTCAACAAAGTCGAAAGGTCAACATGGAAAAGGTTGTCGAGATGGGACACAGACAACATGGGACGCGGACAACAAAAATAATGAAAAACTCATGGCGGCCATTTTCATGACAACCTTTTCCGGAAGCGGTACATCTGTCAGAACAGACTTAGGTCTACAGTCATTAGGTCGACCCCGGAAGGTCGACTGTCCCCAAGGTCGACAGGGTTAAAGGTCGACATGACTTAAGGTCGACATGGGCCAAGGTCGAGAATGGTTTTAGGTCGACCGTCATTAGGTCGACATGAGCTTTTCACAGTTTTTTTACCCGAATGTCAACACAGTCGACATGGACACAGTTGGTGTTGAACCGCAGCCCCTCGTATCGCTCGCTTCACTCGCAATGCTTCGGGCACGGTGCCTCGCTGCGCTCGGCACACTATTTTATTCACCCACCACCTCCTAGTGGATGGTAGGGCATGAAATACCGCCTGTCGGCACATGTCAGGTCAAAAAACAGTGAAAAACTCATGTCGACCTAATGACTGTCGACCTAAAACCATGTCGACCTTGGGCCATGTCGACCTTTAACCCTGTCGACCTTTGGGACAGTCGACCTTCTGGGGTCGACCTAATGACTGTCGATCTAAGTCTGGTCTGACAGATGACCGTTTCCCCATGCTTCGAGCACGGCATTATATTCTCCCTCTATCTATGTCCACATTGATAGTAAAGAATGAAAAAACTCCAGTTTTGGAAAAAAATGTGAAAAACCCAGCTCGACCTTTTCCATTTTTATATGCTATAAAACGAAACATTTGCCTAAAATGGTTTCCATGCTAATAATGGATAGATAACCCTAGAATGAGGCAAATTGTGCCTTGCACCTGCATTCTCTGCGTCTTATCCACAGACAATAGGTTGCAGAGATTATGAATAGTATAATGGGAGAGTAAGCCCCATTGACTACGTTTTACCAGGACAGAAACACTGTTGTCTCTCATTCAAGATCTGCAATAGCATCTAATATGATATTTATAAGAGCGATTGTAGTGTGGAAGTCTTGGAACCGTAACACAAACACAATTCTTTATTACAGAGTAACACTATGTACATGGGACAAGAATACCATGTGTCAGGCAATGCCATAAACACACAAACAATAGAGGAACTCTGCCAAGCCATGGAAATTCTACAGTTTTGTGTTGAGTTTAGACCAAATACTATTTAGCAAAAAAAATCACATTCTGCAGCCTTGCAATTTAATTTGTTTTGCAAACTTCTGGTCAGGTTCTGCCATCAAAACTTCCATGTCTTCCATGTTATAATACAGATGGGGCGTTTGAGGATCGCTGGGTGCCATCCGAATTCGGCCCAGCCCTGATGGTCGAGGTTTGCACATGCGCGTTTCTGTGCACGGTGCTTATTGGTGCGCTAAGCAGCGAATGACCGCTGCTTAGCGCGCCGTGCTGAATCATGCGCCGATTGAGGTGAGTATTTTTGTGAAACAGATTTGAACCTTTTGCTCATCTATGATCCCTATACCAGGGAGTCAGCTAGAAAATGGAGGGAAACCCCTCTAACGATCAGGACAACCTGAATAAAATGTACAAAAGTTATTCCACAATACTTTCAAGCGGCAGTTCAAATAATATGGCACCAAATAATCAAAGCAATTGATGTTTTTGGTGCCACTTGGCCAGCATGACACTGAGGAAGTCTGCTGTAAGAAGCCTGTAGGTTTCCATTAGGCAATACTGTCTTTCCATGGCATTGCGGGATAAAGCCCTGCACACAGTTTTGTTTTAGGGAGCTTGATGTATATGGCTTGTGCCAAAATGAAACGTTCGCTATATTTGTCAAAAAACAACTGCAAACCTATATTGTGGGTTAAACAGGTCAATGTTTTGTCCGTATTGCTATTTTGAATATCGACATAACTAACCAAGGGGGTTATTCAGACCTGATCTCTGCGGCACGATTTAGCAGCACCCTGTCTGAGTGAAATCCCACCCCATCTAAGCCTGCGAATTGCAAGCCGCTCACCATTGTACTGTGTGCAATCTGTACATAGCCCAGGAATTACTTGGCGGCTGTGATAGAAACAGTCAGAACGGGGCCGGAGCTGACGTCACACGCCATCCCCTCAAACGCTTTGGTTCACCTGCGTTTTCCATGACACTCCAGGAAAAGCATGGTTACCACCCTCAAACAGAGGTTTTCTGTCAACTTGCATACGGCCAATGCAAAAAAAATAGCAGGATTTTATCACAGGACGAGCTTGCACATGCGAATGGGCCGTACGCATGGGCAATCTATCCATAACTGCTCACCCTGTGAATTTGCAGCCCTGTGATCAGGTCTGAATAAGCCCCTAAGCCAATAGAGAAGGGTTCACATATATCTGTGTATCAACAGAGTTTTACTTGGTTCTATTACCATTTAGCAGACCTGTACTGTATTTAGTACCCAGAAGTTTCCCAAAATATATCACAACTGCATCTTATCCAAGACTAGAAGGCGGTTGGCTCATGAGTATTGTCCTATAGTTAACAACGTCCATTACTTTGAAAGATGATAAAAAACTGTTTTGAAGTGGTTCTCGAAGGTTCTAAAATTTCCCCCAAATTCTAAAGCTTTATATAGTCTAAACTTAAGCAAGGTGAATAGAATTAAGCTGGTGCAAATGAAATCAAGATGCAATGGCTAAATCCTATAGTACTGTATTCTAAAGTGCACCTGCATTCCTTTTCTTCAGGGCAGAGGGCCATTGCTCCTGATGGTGGAATAGCTGCCCAAGTGATAGGCTGGGGTGTGGGATACGGTAGGGACCACTGGAGCCTTCTGAAGAGTTTGTACTATGCTGTGACACCTGTGTGTTACAATGCTGTAACCTTCCTTGCTTATGCTGATAAGCTGTTCGCCTGCTACAAAATAAACACCAAGACTTATCCAGTGTATCATGTGATTCCTTGTCACAATATAGGTTTTGTACAAACGATGACAATGACTTTGAATACAGTTGTGCTGCTCAGTCACATTTTTTAGTGTTAACGTTTTTGCCACAACGACCCCTGAATTTGAATGGCCATTTAGCAGTTTATACATAAAAAAAAATATTTACATGGGCGTCTTTTAGAGTAAATTGCTATGGGCTCCACAAATGTCTTTGGATGACAAGACATTATATAGTTTACTAGAATTATGCTGAAGATTGATTGAATAATCAGGGAATGTAACCAAGTTGATTTTTACTTTATTATAAAATACTGCAGTAAACATTATGAATAATATTTTGTTCCTTAAATACTTATCTTGCAAATGTATGCTGTTAGTGTTAAGCTGTAAGTATTGTTTTTTGCCAACAGATGGCAGCCTCGCCCCATGACTTACAAATAAGCGGTTGACATGTAGAGCACAGGACAACATGCTCAGACTATTGATTAGATGACTCATATGGCTTTTGGTCTGGAGCAGTATTTTACACTATAAATAGATTTGGTTGCAAAGGTGGAAGAAATTACCCTGTGCGCTCCTCAGGTACCAAGGCGCCTTGCTGCCATCTAGAATCATGTTAGTACGCTGAAACAAGTTCTACAATCAGGGACACACAGTACAAAGGTGGTATACACAGTAACAGCTCTCTCACAGGCAGGGGCAGAATTAGGGGCGAGGAGGGTGCCTAGGCACAGTCATTTCATAACTGAATATTTTTTTATTATTATTTCTATTGATTGGTTATAAGTAGAGACAGGATTATATGCATTTGCATATTTGCATATGCATTTGCATATTTTGCCCATTCTCACTGGTTATTGCATATTTTACCTAAAATCTAGTGATGGTGCATATTTTAGGCCCTGCCCCCTTTCCACCCACGAGTCTCAGCACTGCTTTGCCCTGCTGCTGCTGGCCAGGTAGTGGTAGAGTGTGCAGCCTGGGGCAATATGTGCGCTGTGTGGGGAACCTTGGATGTACGATATATCTGACACTGCTCTAGGCTGCCAATCCATGTTGCTAAAAGTCAGTCGAAGCTCCTGAACCTATGCCTGCTCCTGGCCTGGGACTTTACACCAAGAGACAGACTTCTGCAGCAGAGGAGGCGGGAGGAAGGGTTGTGACATCAAGCGTTGCGGAGGAAATGCCGTGTCACAGTGAGTATGCGGCGCAGGGAGGAAGCCTTACACTGCGCCGCCCTCACACGCTATGCTGACATTTGATCCATCAGCGCTGGAGATGAGGGTCTGTGTAGTTGATGCAAGAAGAGCTTTGGACGCTGCAATCTGCTGTAGCAGCCAGGAAGAAAAAAAATCGTGTGTATAGCGCTAGATATTTGCAGATGCTGTGGGCCTATTTTTGAGGTTTATTGCAATAAATTTTATGCTGATTTTTAAATAAATAAGTTAAAAATTACTTTTTTTATTGTTTAATGTAGCATATTTTAACACTTTTCATGCATATTTTAAGTATTTTTCATGCATATTTGCATGCATATTTCAAGCTTTTTATGTTGCATATAATCCTGTCTCTAGTTATAAGGCTCATTTGATGATAGACAATTTATAAAGTGATTTATGACATTTAGTATTTTTCATTATATACAGTATACATAGCATGGGGACATCCTGCCTATTTACACTCCATACCCTTCAACATGACCCAATCCATTAGGTACAAAATGCTCTGTTCCTGGAATTCCCTCTTGCTGCATGATAGCTGTCACCCGTGATGAAACACCCTTCTCAGCAATTAACTAGTTCAACAAAGGTGATGGCAATCATACATTGGGGCAAATGTGTTAAGCCTTAACAAGAGAAAATGCAAGTGTGATTATGGGCGGGATGTACTAAAGGGAAAATGCGGTAAAACCCCCGATGCCCTATAGAAGCCTACGGGCTTCTTTCGCCGCCCGCCGTACGCCGTCCGCGCGCCGCCCCCCCCCTCCCATCCTCCTTTAACCTCCCCCTGGTGTCACAGCCGGGAGGACATCCGGCTTCAGGGGGGAGGAGGAGACGCAGGGGGACGCTGGCAGCCGCCGGGAGGTGACGGAGACCCCCGCAGCCCACATCACAGGTATCGCGGGGGTCTCCGTTACCGCAGCCCGATGCTGGCCGCATATGTTAGTACATATGCGGTAGCATCGCGGTGGCTGCCGTGCGAAGGGCGGAGATGTATGTTGATACATCCCGCCCAAGGAGAGATAAACGTCCAGCCAATCAGCTCCTAACTGACTTTTTTCAAACACAGCCTGTCACATGGCAGTTAGCAGGTGATTGGCTGGACGTTTATCTCTCCTTATCATCCTTGCATTTATCTCTTGTTAAGGCTCAATACATCTGCCCCATTAAGAGTAAAGTCCAGGGGCAGAACATTTTGGACCTAATGGAATGGGTCATGTTGGAGGTTACGACACTCCATTCAAGATGGCATATCACTGATACATTTCAGAATGACAGAGACAACACTAGCATCCAAGTGTTGCCCCAAAATAAGTGAGGCCCATAGGCACGTATCTTCTAAGGGCCAGATGTATCAAGCGTTAAAATTAATAAAATGGAGAGTGATAAACAACCAGCCAATCAGCTCCTATCTTTTATTTTTCCAACCCAGCCTGTGACATGATATTTGAGAGCTGATTGGCTGGCTGTATATCACTATCTATTTTATGAAGCTTGATACATCTGGCCCTAAATTGATAAAGTGTTATTTTTCAAACACAGCCTGTAACATGACAGTTAGGAAATGATTGGCTGGTTGATTATTACATATTATCACTTTTCAAACTAAGTGCATCTGTCCCTATGACAGATATTTCTGAGAGATATCTGTTCATGAAATTTGAAAGCCAACATCTGTGTCGCCCTACATTATATCCACATAGAAGTATTTTGTCATAATAAGGAGCATTTTGTAAGATGTACCACTCCTGGGTGTGCTGTAGTATTCCGACTTACACATGGTTTGGGCTGTTGAACACACTCAGATCATAGGTAAGTCTATAGAAAATCTGTTCAGGACTTTCTGTCTCCCCTATCTAGGAAATGTCTTCATTTTATATTTATGAAAGGCTTGAGATACATTATCTCCCTTTAATGATTATCAGCAAGGTGTCATATACTGTACTAGATGATTCATCGCCTCCCGCACATATGGTTTGTGCGGGAGGAGCGGTTGGGGAAATACTGCAGGTGCAAGGGGGGCGGATGTGTTGTTTTCACGTGTGGATGTGGGGGTGCTGCGGGTGGTGGTGTGGCGGGTGGGTGTGGCGGTGGCGTGGGTGAGGGTCAGGTGCGAGGGTGCCGTGAGCAGGGCAGTTTGATTGGGAGTGGTGTTGGTGTGAGACTGGCGGGTGTGGTGATACTGTGGGTGGTGGAGTTGCAGGTGCGGGGTGCACCGTGTGGGTAGGTGGGGTACACGGGTTGAGTGAGGAGCAGTTGCAGGTGTGCTGTGAGTGCGGAACTGATGGTGGTGTGGTGTTGGAGGTATGAGTGCATGGGTACTGCGGGTGTTTGATAGGCGGGTGCGACGTAGGTGTGACTGGGTGCAGCAAAACCTCCCTGGGAAATGCACAGAATACAGTAACTGACACCATTCTCATTTATATTCACCTGACAGGGGACCCAGAGCCCCCAGGCTTGCAGCACATGCAGAGCAGCACCCTCTGGACACCCAGGAACATGCCACACTATTAATGCTATCACTACCCAGGGCAGTGGCACGCAAGCTGTTACCTTGGGCACGGGAGTGGGGCTGCAGCAGAGGCGGCGGAGGTGGGCACTGGAATCCCCCCTCAACTCCGTTAGATCGGACAGGGCTGCGAAGAGAGGAAGGTGGGATACGGGAGCTGGTGCAGCCTG
This sequence comes from Crinia signifera, assembly GCF_055691185.1. Lineage (NCBI taxonomy): Eukaryota > Metazoa > Chordata > Amphibia > Anura > Myobatrachidae > Crinia > Crinia signifera. The sequence continues at coordinate 236,109,193 of NC_139222.1, read as the reverse complement.
TCCACCTCAGCGGCGCTACTGTGTGTGATCATCTTGGTGCTAAATCTGGCGTCATGTGAACCGCAGGGGGAAATTTACTAAGAATACGACTGCATACGGCTGTTTTAGCTGTATGCAAATTCGTATTCCGGAGGGGAATTTACAAAGCAGTCAAATGTCGTATTCATTCGTATTAGCGGTCGTATATACGGCCGCTAATTCGAATTCGTATAGGCAGTCTGCACGGATCAGTCAGATCCGTGCAGGCTGCAGTGTGTAAAAATTTTTTAAAAATAAATACATTTTAAAAAATGGCGTGGGGTCCCCCCCATGGCCGTAAACAGCACCAGGCTGAAAGAGCCGGGGCTGGTTCTAAAAGATCAGAAAACCGGCCAAATAGGGGTTCCCTGTATTATTTAAAACCAGCCCCTGGGCCGGGGCTGGTTCCCAAAATACGGGGGACAAAATGACTAGGGGTCCCCCGTATTTTAAGAACCAGCCCCAGGCCCACGGGTGCCGGACGGGTTCCCGACAGTCGGGATCCCGACAGTCGTTTACCCGACGTCAGGATCCCGACAGCCGGGTGCCCGACGGCCACCCGCTATTTTCCCTCGTGGGGGTCCACGACCCCCATAGAGGGAGAATAGAATAGGTGGCTCGACATAGAGGGAGAATAGAATAGGTGGCTTGCGTAGCGAGCCACTGTGCCCGCAAGGGGCTTTTTTGCGCTCGCCATGCTGTCTGACTCCGGGCAGTCGGGATCCCGATGTCATATAATGACTGTCAGGATCCCGACTGTCGGAGTCCCATACCACACCCAGGCCCACAGCTGGGGGGAGACTTTTTATACAAGTCCCCCCGGCCAAAGCATTCATCCCTCTGACCGGTCAGCCTGGCCAGGGGACCTGAGGGAGTGGGGACCCCCCCACTCCAGGACTTACTGGCCAGGCTGAAGCCTGGTGCTGTCCCCTGTGGCCCTGGAGCGGTGGCCACCGGGCTGATAAAGTGTAAAAAAATAGAATAAACCATTGGGTTTTGTTGTGGAACTATGTGTCCCAGCAAGCCTGGAACGCATACTGGGACTTGGAAAAACCACAAGTCCCAGCATGCGGCCCATTAATGGGCTTGCTGGAACTCTTAGTTCCACAACAAAACCAATAGTTAAATAAAAACATACAGTACTGCTTTGCTGTATATGTGAGTCTCATTGGTGCAGTCAGGGCCCCCGGGTGCAGTTACTTACCAGGGGAGCACATGACAGCTGACCCTGCGTGAGTCTGTACATTACTGTGTGCCGGTGCCGTGCAAACCAAGCATACCCCGTGAGTATGCCTAAGGATCTGTCGCTTTGTGACTGTGTGTATGGGCGGAGTCAAAGAGTGACTCCGCCCAGCGTTATACACACTCACAGAGTGACAGATCTGGGCTATTATGCAAGAGATATGTGCTTAATTTTGTCGAAATATGACTGAATTTAAGTAACGTCTTTAGATTTTACAACTTTAAAATGAGGGGGGATGGCAGCATTTTCAATTATTTATAATGTATTTATGCAATGAAGTAAACTGTTGTATCTACAGATGAGTTCTTTCTTCTACCGATTATGTTGCACAGAATTATTTTGTAACTTTTAAAACTGATTATGATCTGAATAAATATTTTCAAGACAATTGGATTTTGCAGGGTCCGTAGCTGTTAGAACTGTGTGGCAGCTTAGTTGATTCTGTGACAAAGTACGGGTGTGACAAAACACAATTTTTTTCTGTACCACACAATAGTGATTGTGTGACACTAAAGGCCCGCATGCAGAAGTGTGATTTGGGCCCTTTTCCACACAATTTTGACACATCGGGCCAAAAATATTGTGTGAAGTGGCAAATCTTACATCTTTTACTGCCAATTTCGATCCGATGCACGTACCTCTCCAGTATTTCCTGGATTCTCCATGAATTGGTGGCAACCCTCCAGGACATTTTTGCAGTCTCCTGGATTTTGGGATTCTCCCGGAATCCGGGTGACTTTGAAAGCCTCCACAGCTTTCCAACTGAGTGTGCATACTGTCAGGGGTGCAGAGAGGGTGGTTCCGGCAGAGAGCGAGCTCCGGGTGCCAGAAAGGCCACAGGGCAAGCACAGTGCGTCCGTCTCCAGCGCTTGCCAGTTGCTGCCCACCCCACAGCTCCCTCTCCCTCCAGAAATATTTAAACTGGGCCACGGGAGAGGAGCTCCTCCGCACTGTGCAGCCAACATCTTCCTCCCAAACTGAGCCTCAGAGGAGAGATAAGCTGGCTGCTACTGTGTATCAGTCCCAGGGAATCTCTGCGTCTGTGCTATCAGCTGAGGAAATAGTGACGCCAGTATGGAGGGGAGGGGGGATTTGTGTGTGTGGACGGTCAGTGTTTGGGGCAGATACTGTATGCATGTTAGAGAAGTGAGGGGGTAGGGGAGGTTGCTGTGAAGTTGTTGTCACTGGTGTCAGGGTGAGGGGAGGGTGTATGAGGTATCTCTGTGTAAGAGTTGTCAGTAGGGGAAATGTGTTATTAAATGTTACAATAGGGACTTCAATACATGTCTGTATTAGAGGCCAGGCCCACTTTTCTGAAGAGGTCATGCCCGTTTTACAAAGCCACGCCCACTTTTCCAGGAGCACACGCGCATATGAAGGTGTGTGTGTGTGTGGGGGGGGGGATCTCCAGGAATCAAAGATGCCTGTGGTGGCAACCCTAGATGCACGGTCATGTCTGCATCGGATCAGATGTGGAGATTGTCACTGCTGCAATGTGTACATATCATATTCCACAGCGATGAATGGGATTGCATACGATACATCATATGCAAAATAAACGCATATAATACATCATATACGATCTAGAGGTGGGGGATCTGGCAGGGAGATACTGAGGTATCATATGAGAGGCTGCATGCAAAACCTCGGCTGTGTATGGGGGGGCCCTTAACTGTACTTTGCAGTACCCAAATTCGATTCCCTTTCACAACATCTATTTTATAACAGCAAGAGGAGCATTTTGTCAGTCGGGAGTAATGTTTTTGTTATACACAGCAACTGGTAATGCTTAATTATGTAGACAAAATGTCTGATGGACAAAGACCAGACATCAGCGAGGATGACCTTGAGCTAAACAGAGTTTATCATTTTGTCAGATTTCAGGCAGCTCGGCACATCGCCACCTAGTGGATGATCTAAGCTAGTGTTATTACATAGACCATCAACACTGATCATTGCAATTGTCTCTTTTGCATCTTTGGCTAATTCGTTTGCTGAATGTCACTTCAGGCTGGCTGTGTTTTATAGACTAGTAGGGAAAGTTATCTTGTAGAGACCCTACCAACACTTTGCACTGTCCGTTTTTGCTATACCATGTTCCATACGATATGCCCCCCTTTGTCCAGAGCACGCCAGAACTAACAGTCTGGACCCCAGATCTTAGAAACTCATTGTTGCTTTTTAACCTTCCTTGGCAAAATGCAGTAGAAAGAGACTATACTGTAATATCAAATATAAATTCAAGACATACAAATGAAAATGCTGAATTTAATCATATTCAAAGGTCTTAGCCCACCCTTTTATAATTGTCTGAAGCATACGGCTTTTCTAACCAGCCTCCGGGGCTTGTTTGCCTGTGCATGCAGTTACATAGGTAAAACACCTATATAAAAGGAACAAACAAGGATGTAGTTCAGAAAACATCTTTCTTCTGTCTCACATTGCTTGTGCATGCATCTCGCACAGAGGGTCATATCACATACAGGGGGAAAATTATGTATCACCATAGCAACAGATATTGCTACAGAATTCTCCAGTGCTGTGTGGCCACTTCACAAAGAGAAGCAATGAATACAATGTGTCACTCCTCGATGATTTGTGGTTGCCATGGCAATAATACAGTTATTGTCATGGCCAATGATGAGATGTCTTTTTTCTGCAAGTCATTTCAGGCCTTTGTGAGATTTATTTTTCTCTTTATCAGCCTGTTGCGAGACAGAACTTTTTCTAAAAGCGATAGTCTGTAATAATCAGTGTGTTCTATTCATCTTTATTATTCCTTTCTAATCTGTGGGTAATCGTTTTCTTTTGGTAATCTGACAATGCAATGAAGTTCACAGAAATGGTGCTGTGCATTTCTAATAAAGACCACTTCATAATCCTGGCAGAGAGTTGGTGTTCAATAAAAAGGAAGAGCACTTGGGATTCTTTGGTCGTATATCACTGTGCCACACCTTTGGAACTGCTGTGCCTACAGTATATCTGTGAGGGCACCAGTGCTGCTATTCCCTATTTTATGTGAGTGCGGACAGAATGTCTAATATATATTTATTATTATTATTATTATTATTTATTTATGTATTTATTTATTTACAGTTACTTATATAACACAGCAGATTCCATTGTACTTCACGGGGTCAATCCTATTAACCCTGAAGGGTGTGAGTTGCCGTTCGGTGCCATTTTAACGCTGAAAGCAGCACCCAAATTAACCCTAAAGCTGGGTACACATATGTACAATCGTCGGGCCGTTCTTCCAATCTGGGGCCAAGCGGTCGTTCGATTGTATAGGTGTGTACGCTGTCCCAATTGCTGCTGTGCGATCGATAAACGGCCAAAAACGCTCTTGGCCGTCCACGGTCGGTCGGTCGAAGGTTCTTTGCTGCTTAATATTTCATCCGACAGGACGGCTCCATATCGGAACAAAAGTGAAGTGTGTACGCACGTTCGATCGATATGCTTGACAGTTTGACAAAGCACGGTGGTATGCTGCATTATGAGAGACCCTGTAACCCTTTGCCTGCTGTTTTAACTAATTTGTTTTTAATGCCTCACTGCCCAACACTTTAGAGGCATCACTTTAAGACATTAATCAATGTTGAAGTTTTAATAGAGTGGGCTGGAAGCTCTTTGCAGGGCACCATAACATTGATTAATGTCTTAAAGTGATGCCTCTAAAGTGTTGGGCAGTGAGGCATTAAAAGCACATTAGTTAAAACAGCAGGCAAAGGGTTACAGGGTCTCTCATATACTTCTTCTTGCGATTGTTTGGACGGGAGTACATCGGACGTCGCAAGTAAAATTGTACATATGTGTACGCGCAGAACGGTCGTATGTTTTGGACGGCCGAACGTGTATTCGGTCGATCGAACGGTCGCAAGAAAAATGAAATTGTACATATGTGTACCCAGCTTAACTCCCACCCTTTGCAGGGCCAAATTCGCTGAAAATTGCTTGCACCCCTATGGAGGTGCAAGTACTTTTCAGCGAATTTGGCCTGCCGTAAAGTGCGCCTGATGTCGTGATGATTCGCAACTCGCGAATCATCTGCACTGTTCGGGGTTTCTAGGATCAACCCCTACAATTGTGGACAGTGGGATAGAACAAACTGGGTAACAACAGACAGACTTGGAGGTAGGAGAGCCCTGGTGCAAGCTTACAATCTATAGGGACATAGGAGGGAAACACAAGGACAGGCACCAGTAATAGCATAGCAGTCCCACCAAGTTACAGTTACAGAAGGGAAGCTAAATAATACATAAGTGCCTCAGAGGGTTATGTGTGTAGAACTTAAATATGATAGGCTTGCCTGAAGAGGTGAGTTTTCAGGGAACGCTTGAAAGTTTGGAGGCTAGCGAAGAGTCTTATTGTGCGTGGAAGGGCATTACATAGGGTGGGAGCAGCCTGATTAAAGTCCTGTAATAGTGAATGGGAGCTAGTGATCCATGCAGAAGAGAGATGCAGATCTTGTGCAGAGCAGAGGAGATTTTAAACTAGGCGGGTGGGAGGAGGGAACAGTAAACCAATAAATGAGTGTAGAATGGAGGACAAAGACAGCTACATTGTGGAGGAAGCAAGGGGAAGGGAGGAAGAGGGGAACAAGGTATATGACAGGTGAATAAGAGTCACACAGCCAAATACAAATATTGTCCATAATACTGATTTATAATTTCAGGAACCTTCTGCAACTGTAACAGGTAACATGACAAGGGCAAAGGAAAAATGAGACCTGAAATGCCTTTATCTGAATGCTAGGAGTTTAATTGGTAAAAAAGGGGAACTAGAGACCCTAGTTTTGGAGGAAGATTTAGATTGCATAGGTATTACCAAAAGTGGTGGGACGAATCACATGAGTAGGAGTCTAACATAGAAGGTTGTAGTCTGTTTAGAAAAAATTGATTAGGTAGATGGGGAGGGAGAGACTTCTTGCTACAGGTGGGAAAAGCAGCCAGCTTAGGGGACATTATTATTATGGGTGACTTTGGCTACCCGGAAATAAATTGGAAAGATAGTTCACGTAATACCGCTAAGGGAAATGTTTAATTAGATGCCCTAAATGACCACTATTTGTATCTATTTATTGAAAGTCCAACCAGAAATTATATCCTCGATCTCTTGATAAGCAACAATGGGGACATTCTTACTAGCATAACCATAAGGGAGACATTGGGAAGCAGTGATCACAATATGATCATATTTGATTTCAATTTTAACAAAAAATAAGATTGGAGCAACTAGGTCAATGAATTACAGAAAAGCAAACTTTGGTAAGTTTGAGGAGTCCTGAAAGGATATAAACTGGAATTATTTTATTTAGAGGTATGGATACTATTAAAAGGTGGCAAACTTTAAAAAAAATACTGCAGGAAGGCACTGATAAATGTATTCCTAGGGTAATTAAAAGAACAAATGTCAAAAGGAAACTGATGTGACAGAAAAGTCAAATTTAAATTTGATGAAAAAAAAGGAGGGCTTTCAAAGCTTTTAAACAAGATGGGACACCCAAATCTTTTGCCACGTATTAAGAATGTAATAAGAATACAATCAAGATGGCTAAATTAGAAACTTAACAAAAAATAGCCGCAGATAGCAAAACTAATCCCCAAAAAATTCTACAGTTATATAAATGGGAAACGTTTAAGTAAGAAAATATTTTCCCACTAAAAAATAAGCAGGGTACCCTGGTAATAGAAGGAAAAGATGACGTGGAATTATTCAATTACTTTTTTGCTTCGGTATTTACAAGGGAAGAATCTTCAGAGAATCTCCCACAGATTAAATGCTCGGCTCTTGATTGCTCCCAAACTGTAGGTTTGAGTGAGAAAATTGTCAAAAATAGATTACAGAACCTAAATATTAACAAATCTCCTGTCCCGGATGAAGGACACCCTAGGATACTCAGAGAATTGAGTTATGTCATAGCACTACCATTATATCTGATATTCGATTAATATGAATTGGGGACGGTACCAAGCTAACGTAGTACCAATATGGAAGAAAGGTAGCAAAACTAACCCTGTACATGATAGACCATTCAGCCTTACATCCATTGTGGAGAATATATTAGAAGGAATAACAAAATAATCCAAAATTTCTTAGAATAAGAAAAGATGATAAGGCTCAGCATGGGTTCGTCAAAAAGAGATCATGTCAGACTAAATAATAAGCTTCTATGAGGAAGTCAGAAGGGGGGTGGACTTAGGGAAATCTGTTGATGTAATACTTCTTGATTTCGCTAATGCTTTTGACACGGTGTCTCATAAAAGCTTATTAATAAAACTAGGTAACTTAGGGTTTGAAGATAAAATTTGTAATTTGATTAAAAACTGGTTGCAGTTGCACAATCAGGGACAGAGAATGGTGGTAAATGGCATACATTCCATCTGGGGTAAGGTCCAAAGTGCAGTTCCACAAGGTTCAATATTGGGACCCACCTTGTTTAATATATTCATTAATGATATAGGAAGTGACATAGTGAGTAAAATTGCAATATTTGTGGACGACACAAAATTGAGTAAAAAAATTAACTCAGGAGAGGATGCGGATACACTACAAAGTGACTTAATTAAACTGGAAAGGTGGGCGGAAAGGTGGAAAATGCAGTTTAATGTTGATAAATGTAAAGTAATTCATTATGGGAGCAAAAATGAACAAGCTATTGTACTTATAGGCTTAATGGAGTTATTATAGGGAATAAGGTCTTGGGGGTCATCATAGATGAAAAATTGAGTAATATTGCACACTGATTAAGTGCAGCAGCAAAAGCAAACAGGACACTGGCATGCATTGAAAGGGGAATGGATTCAAGGGATGCCAATGGGATAGTGCCGCTTTACAAGGCATTGGTGAGACCACACTTAGAATTCTGTGTTGAGTTCTGGGCTCTGCACATTAAAAAGGATAAATTAATTGGAACAGGTGCAGAGAAGGCGGCTAAGTTAGTAAAAAGTCTCGAATCACTAAAATACAAAGATAGGTTAACCAGGCTGAATATGTTTTCACTGGAGAAACGGAGGTGAGAGGTGATATGATTAGTATGTTCAAATACAGGATTGGGAATCATATGGAACTGGGAGATGATTTGTTCACTAACAGGCCTATACTTTGATTTGTTCACTAACAGGCCTATACTTAGGACACGCGGGCATGTACTGAGGCTCGAGGAAAAGAAATTCAGCACTGAATTAAGTAGAGGTTTTTTCACCATTAGAGCAGTAAAATTCTGGAGCTCATTACCGGTGGGGGTTGTTACAGCAACTACTGTTAATGAATTTAAATCAATACTGGATACATTTTTGGCCACTAAGGGAATCCTATAGATATGATTTACAAGTCAAATAGGTTGAGCTCAATGGACTAACGCCTTTTTTCTACCTTAATTACTATGTTATTATGAGTTGGGAGATATTTTGAAATAAGTAAAAAGATATATGCTGGTGCAGTATGGTTAATAGCTTTACATGTGAGTAGAAGTGTTGTATATTGAATAAAGTAAAATACAGGCAGCCAATGGAGTGACTGTAAAAAAATAGAAAAGGTGGAGCGCTAAAAATTGGATCAATATGGTACAATTATATTTATAATTATATAAATATAAATATAATTGTACCATATTGATCCAATTTTTAGCGCTCCACCTTTTCTCTTTTTTTCTCTACACCGTGTTTAGGGGTGTGACACCCCCTAGTAGGAGCTGCTTGACACAACACCCTATTAGGCGCTTGTACACTTTTAGCTGCAAGGCTACTACAGGTTGAGTATCCCGTATCCAAAATGCTCGGGACCAGGATAATTTTGGATAACGGATTATTCTGTATTTCGGAATATATTAATATTTCAATGATGTATTTTGAAGTATCTTGCATTTATGCTATATAAGCACATCAAACACATGAAATGCACACAAATATATTTTATTTGTTCAAAAAACAAGGTTTCAAAACATGAAACAAAATGTATCTACTATCTCAGATATTGAATTTGAATGCCAAGCAATCATTTTCTTGTACATATATAGTGCCAGTTACATATCATGGCCTCAGTAGTGCTGTTACAAATGTCCCCATTGAGTTTTTAGCAAAAAAAAATAAAAATTTCACTTTCTGGAATGTATGGTTTTCGGAATAATTCGGATAACGGATATTCGGATACGGGATACTCAACCTGTAGTTTATCCTGCACAATGGAGTGACTGGCAGAGTGGATCAAAAGAAGATGAGCATCTTGATAGGAAGATCAGCCTAGCAACAGCATTTAAAATGGATTGCAGTGGTGAGTGTCTATTCTTGGGAAGACCAGATAGGAGACTATTGCAAAAATCAATGCGAGATATAATGATTGCATGGATAAGAGATTTAGTAGTGTCTTGTGCGAGATAGGGTCGTATTATGAATATGTTTTTTAGATGCATGTAACATGATTTGGAGACAGATTAAATGTGGGGAACAAAGGACATTTCAGAGTCAAAGATGACCCCATGCCTCTCAAAGCTACTCGCGAGACTTGTCTACTCACGCCTCACACACTTTCTTAACTCTCACACCCTATAAAGCCCCAGTCAGGCTTTCGTTCCCAACACTCTACTGAGACAGCACTGACTAAAGTGGTTAATTACCCTGTAACTGCTAAGTCTTAAGGGCATTACTCACTACTTATTCTTCTAGATCATGGGTCTTCAACCTATGGCCCTCCAGATGTTGTGAAACTACATGTTCCAAAATGCATTGCCACATTTTTTCCTATAAGAGCATGCCAAAACTGTCAGGGCATGCTGGGAAATGTAGTTACACAACATCTGGAGGGCCACAGGTTGAAGACATGTGCTCTAGATCATGGGTCCTCAAACTGTGGCCCTCCAGATGTTGTGAAACTACAAATCCCAGCATGCCTTGCCACAGTTTTAACACTCCCTTATAGCAAAACTGTGGCAAGGCATGCTGGGATTTGTAGCTTCACAACATCTGGAGGGCCGCAGTTTGAGGACCCATATTCTAGATCTTTCTGCTGCGTTTGACACTGTTGATCACACTCTTGTAATACAAATACTAGGTCTTAATGATACAGCCCTTTCCTGGTTCTCATCTTACCTGATCGCTCTTTCACTGTTCGCTTCTCTGACTCTACCTCCTCTTCACTACCTCTGTCAGTTGGAGTTCCGCAGGGCTCAGTCTTAGGTCCTCTGCTTTTCTCAATCTATACTTCCTCTCTTGGCAAACTCATCAGCTCTTTCGGTTTTCAGTATCACTTATATGCAGATGATACTCAAATCTATCTATCAACCCCAGAGTTGTCACCAGTGGTTTTGGGCAGAGTCTCTGAATGTCTCTCTGCCATCTCATCTTGGATGTCTTCTTGCCAACTGAAACTCAATATTTCCAAAACAGAAGTACTTATATTCCCACCAACCAAGTACAGTTACCATCCTGATAACTCCATAACTGTTTACAACTCGACAATCTACCCTACCCCACAAGCTTGTTGCCTAGGGGTCATCCTCGACTCTGAACTGTCCTTTCTTCCACACATTCAATCTGTTTCCAAATCAGGTTACATGCATCTAAAAATAATATCCAAAATACGACCGTATCTCACGCAAGACACGACTAAATCTCTTATACATGTAAACATTATATCCCGCATTGATTATTGCAATAGTCTCCTAACTGGTCTTCCCAAGAACATACTCTCACCACTGCAATCCATTTTAAATGCTGCTGCAAGGCTGATCTTTCTTGCAAGACACTCATCGTCTGCTGATCTGCTCTGCCACTCCCTCCATTGGTTGCCTGTATTTTACCGTATTCAATATAAAATACTTCTACTCGCATATAAAGCTATTAACCATACTGCACCAGCATATATCTCTTTACAAAATATCTCCCATCTCGACCACTACACTCTGCACAAGATCTGCGTCTCTCTTCTGCACGGATCACTGGCTCACATTCAATATTACAGGACTTTCATCAGGCTTCTCCCATCCTATGGAATGCCCTTCCACACACAGTAAGACTCTGCACTAGCCTCCAAACTTTCAAGTGTTCCCTGAAAACTCACCTCTTCAGGCAAGCCTATCATACTTAAGTTCCATACACATAACCCTTTGAGGCACTTATGTATTATATAGATTCCCTTCTGGACTTGTAACTTGGTGGGACTGCTATTACTGGTGCCTGTCCTTGTGTTACCCTCCTATGTCCCTATAGATTATAAGCTTGCACCAGGGCCCTCCTACCTCCAAGTCTGTCTGTTGATACCCAGTGTAAATAAATATATAAATAAATAGGGTAGATTGTCGAGTTGTCAACAGTTATGGAGATATTAGGATGGTAACTGTTCTTGGCTGGTGGGAATATAATTAATTCCGAAGAGCTGATTAGTTTGCCAAGAGATGAGGTATAGAGTTGAGAAAAGCAGTGGACCTAAAACTGAGCCTTGCAAAACTCTGACTGACAGACAGAGTATATATATGTGACAGTAGAGGTTAAACTACTGTATATTGGCAAACAATGGTGTCAGATAATGATAAAACAAGACTATTAAATATAGGTATACCATAGAAATGGTTAATTTATTAAAATAGTATTGACAATAAGAGTTATGGACAGTGGTTGTATCAGTGCCACACTCGATGGGTGCACTGATCACTGCCTTCAATAATATCACAAGTATCCCCACTATTCGGGCCCCCTCACATTTATTTTACGATGATTTGGTGTGTCTTGTTTAAAATCGCCTGGTGTGTATCCACACGCAATTTTGTATGCAATAAATTGGTTGGATATGGAGTATTATACTTCCTCAATTAAATTGCATTACAGCAGAAAGATGTGCCACTGTAGGTGTATGAAAGAGGCCGCAGTGAGGTTGGTGAGGCGGATTCGGGTATTTTGCCTATAGCATATGCCGCTCATACACTACCAAACTCTGGCTTTTATAAATACAGCTGGTTGGTTGGCTGTGGATATGGTGTAAGACACTGTTTATGATGCGTTTGGTTCGAACAGCGGGGATACTTGTGATATTAGACCACACACACTTAGTGTGCTAAACTCCCATATCCCTTCCCCAATATATAATGTATTTTGATTTGTGATTGTTGCGCGCCTCAGGCAGTACTAGAGAGACTATCGGACAGGAGTCGTGGGGTCAGACCCTGACCACGATCTCCTCCAATCCTGCTGCACAGCAGCTAGCCGTTTGTGCTGCTAAAGGAGTCCGGCGTCTATACTGCCTACCTGTAACATTAGCGTGTAACCGGAATACAAAGTTGCACTGACAGGGGGAGCCACACTGTGACCATCACACTGCGGTGTCTCCCAGTGTAACACCGGCATACATGCTACAATAACACTGCCTGTGTGTATCCCCGGAGAACAGCCAAATGTACAGAGAGAACCTGGGCGTATGAGCGGCATGCTATAAGAAATACTCCTGCCGACCTCATTCGCCGTTAGGAGCTCCTCTACGTATTTAAAGCCGAAGTGCTACCTAATACAAATAAATAAACTGTAATATTCAGTAAAAATTCGAATTTATGAACCAACCCATTTATTGTACCAATCTCCATTGTGGGTACACACTGGGGGATTGTGATAAGACGCATTTAATCACATGATAATAATTTTAAGGGGACTCACCCACTAGGGACCCACTGCATATTATCCCCACACTTGTTTCTACAATACAATGATGATTGGTGAACCGAACACATCATAAACAGTGTCTTACACCATATCCACAGCCATCCAACCAACTGTATTTATAAAAGTCAGAGTTTGGAAGTGTATGAGCGGCATATGCTATAGGCCAGAGGTGGGCAACAGGCGGCCCGCGGGCCACCTGCGGCCCGCGAGACGCTTTGCTCTGGCCCGCTGCACTGACCCCCAGTACTATGACAAGCGGCCCGACTATCAATAGCCGCTTGTCATTTGACTTACAGCGGGACAGTGCTGTTCCGCCACCGCCGCTTTCAATGCCGACTTTCACTGTGCCTGCCGCGCACAGCATTACTGGGAGTGTGGGAGGGGACACAGTGATGCGGCAGCCTCCTCGCCGCCATTGGTTGGTGCGGCCGCCTTGTGATCGCGTCCCCTCCCACACTACAGCAATGATGTGCAGGGCGTGCGCATCAATGAGGCGGCAAACGGCAGTACTCTCCTCTCTCTCCGGGCTTACCCCCCCCTGGCTCCCCCCCCTCTCTCGGGCACCACACGGCCCTGAAAAATAAAAGTTAGGAACAGACAATTATTTTATGTACATTAGTTATATATATATATATATATATATATATATATATATATAGATATATCTATCTATCTATCTATCTATCTATCTATCTATATATATATATATATATATATATACACACACACACACACACACACATGTAACACTGTGTGTGTGTGTGTGTGTGTGTGTGTGTGTGTGTATATATATATATATACACATACACACACATCTATAATGTATAGATGTGTTTATGTATGAATATATATATATATATAAAATATATGTGTGTCTAACACTGTGTATGTGTGTATGTATATATATATATATATCCTTCATTCATTAACATATGTATGTATGTATATATTTATATGTGTGTGTGTATATATATATATATATATATATATATATATATACAGGACTGTAGCAAGATAGCACTCCTCTCATCCGAACAGCTTGTCTGGTTCCTTTCCTAGGGTTCCCACAGCGGGGGGCCCACACATATAGCACAGACAGGACAGCACTTAGAGAAGAAACAACTCACAGACGGTGTATTGCCAACGTTTCAAAGCTTCACTTTCAGCTTCGTCTTCAGGACATTAAAGTACAATATGGATGACGCCAGACCTCCGTGCCGTTCCCGTGCTTCCAGCCGTCGACGTCCAGGTGCACTCAGGGGCGGATTTAGGGAGGAGGGCGCCCCTAGGCACAACAATAATGTTTACTAAGTAGGACAGTTTATAGGGGCAGTATCTGCGTGTCCTATCCATTTACACTCTATTTAAGATGGAATATAGTACAGTACAGTGGATATTTTGCAGTTATTGGTACATTTTGGGCTGACAGTACTATCACAGACATCCAAGTGCCGCCCCCAAACATTTGCCGCCCCTAGGCCGGTGCCTCACGTGCCTAATGGGAAATTCGGCTCTGGGTGCACTGGTTAGTGGTATGTATTTATTCACGCACTTGCATATTGTATTTTAATGTCTGAGCTGAAAGAAAAGCTTTGAAACGTTGGCAATACACCATCTGTAAGTTGTTTCTTCTCTGAGTGCTGTCCAGTCTGTGATATATATATATTTGTGTAATCCGGCACTCCACAGCAAATATCTTGTATATATCTTGTATATACAAGATATTTTGTGTGCGGCCCTTTGAATATTTACTGGAAGTGTTAAGCGGCCCCCCAGCCAAAATAGTTGCCCACCCCTGCTATAGGCAAAATACCCGAATCCGCCTCACCAACCTCACTGCGGCCTCTTTCATACACCTACAGTGGCACATCTTTCTGCTGTAATGCAATTTAATTGAGGAAGTATAATACTCCATATCCAACCAATTTATTGCATACGAAATTGCGTGTGGATACACACCAGGCGATTTGAAACAAGACCCACCAAATCATTGTAAAATAAATGTGAGGGGGCCCGAACAGTGGGGATACTTGTGATAATATTGAAGGCTGTGATCAGTGCACCCATATGGCACTGATACAACCACTGTCCATAACTTTTATTAAGGGATTTCGAAACACGCTAAGCAAGGATTCATTCCTTTTTTATCCTTACCTTGTCAAAAATGTACCCATGTATGTTATGTGTTTTATATGTTGCCATTTTAAGATGTAATAATTAAAAGTAAATTTTTATTAAAACCACCTCTCTTTACCAGTGCGCCACACTAATGACAGCCTTCTCTTTCTCAAAAATTGTATCTATTCTTCTGTTCTAGTGGCAGCACACCCTAAAATAAAGACTCTCATCATTATATAAAAGGGTTATATCACATACACAGATATCCTCACCTGTGCGATTGGAAAAAAGCCTTTTTTTGTGTATTGACAATAAGTAAGTAAAATATGGCCAATAAAAACACAAAAGAGCTAAGACTATCTGAAAGATGAGTATAAATACCTAATGTAAAATAATAATGAATAAAATCAATAATAACAGCATAAGAGAGGAAGGGTAGCTGCTTAGCAGGATGAGGTAGGTATCATAGGTTTACCAATGAGTTTCCTTGATGTGACTGCTAAATTTTATTGTAAAGGCTGGTTGTCCACTGCCTGTTTGAGTGGCGGGTGGCAAGCAAGTGAAGGAGGCTCCAGGACCGGCGGGTGGTGTGCAGCGGGTGACCCGCGGCATGGCTCTGACTTATAGAATGGGTCTCTGGGGCTGGCAGGCGGTGAAAGCAGATTATGTGTCAAAGATTGGCACTGGCTGCCAGAGGTTCAGTGGACGGCAGTTTGTAGTATCGCGGCTGGCCGCTCCCTGTTAGAGTGGCCGGACCCGCGACAGTTGTCCCACTCCCCATATGTACCCCGCTGACGGTGGCCCTGCATACACCATTTAAATAATGGGCATAAACACAATCAATAGCATCGGGGCTTACAAACAGATTTTTTAACATAATCCCACAAGTTTCTTTCCTCACTGAACAAATGAGACAATTGTACCAAAATGCGCCACACGTGTTACAGCCATCATGACTAGTTGTCATGGCACGCTGAATAAAAACTATCATAAATAGTAATAAAACACATTGGCTAATCACATGGGTGTGGCTCCCCCATGGCAATTGCACTGCAAATTTATTGTATAGTAGATGTCATTATCGGGATCCCGGAGCCTCTCTGGGTGCCCACGTAGCCCAATTGTTCCTCCCTGAGGAAAGAAACTTGGACTCTGAATGTCAGAAATAAAGCTTGTTTTTGAATTTGTTTATAGCCTCTGTATGCTGCCTCATCTATCTGATATACATGTGGGGAATCTTGCTGTAATAGACATACCACTCTTGTACGCAATATACCAGTGCATGATCACTCATTCAAGTAAGTATCTTATAAAATGGGAGGTGTGCGGTCTTTGAGAAATAATGCATGGTCATGTGAATTATACTTCCCTACCCTCCAGGAATGGCCGGTAGGCTCCCAAAAATCGGGTCCCCCTCCCTGGCCCCCCAGGAAGGTAGGTAAGTATCCCGCATGCTCCCTGGAGCCCCCACACCTCCCGGGGCCGCTGAAACAAATTCCAGAATTTGTGGCTCTTTGGGGAGTGGGTGGAACGTGTGTGTTTTATTAAAAAGTTACAAAAGAGGGTGCATTATAGTGCATCAAAAGCAATTTTGGAATTTGAGCGTGCAATGAGCAATAGATGCAAAGTAAGATATTAAAAGTATGTCATCCTCCATAATATGAAGCTCCAGCAAGGTCACTAGGCAAATACAGTACATGCTTCAGATGAATATTTGGATTGAAAAAATTATCTCAAAGCTGGACACTACCACAGTACTATAAAGTTGTGGCACAGAACAACGGTCAATTTTCTATATGAAAGAATGCAGTAAAATCAATACTTTGGCATTGGTACAAACATTTAATTACAATTAGCTCTAATGCACCTTTCGGTTCATTTTCTATAATGCATTATTACTGCATTGCTAAGGAGTCAGCGGCATCAGTTTGATTTGTTTTGCAATGTCTGTGTTTTGGCCAATCACTTAAGGGGTGTGTTTTGCGTAGCCATTCTCTGAATATAAAAAATAGCGCTCAGAAAAATAACTGCTACGTCCATTAAACAATCCTAAAATTAACAAATATATTCATAATCAATATATAAATAATACAACTCTCAAGATGTGTAAGGTGTTTGGGGCCTAATTCATGTTTGCACACAATGTGCGATGTTCGTGCAATGCTGCCTGGACACGCCAGAATTTTCCCTGACACTCACAGAAACCAGCCCGTTACCACCCTGGAACACCGTCTCTCTGTCAATAAACTTGCGTATGGCCAGCGATTAAAAAATGTGCTAGATTTCATCGCAGGATGGCCTCGTGCGTGGGTATTACGAGTATACCCAGTCTATCGATGATCGCCCGGCCTGTGAATTTGCAGCCATGCGATCAGGTCTGAATAACCCAATTAAACATGCTCATTTATTTAATTGAGTAATATTCTGAAGGGTTCGCTAACGTTTAATCACCATGATGGGTTTCATTTTTATAAAAAGACAGGATGATATTAAAAAAGTATATAGATATTAAAAAAGGTATATACTGTAGGTACAGATATATAGGGCTCCAATAGATTGAGAGACATTGGGGGTTATTTTGATTCACTCTTTCTAACAAAATCCTTCTTAGATGGACAAAACCATGTGCACTGCAGGGGGGCAGATGTAACATGTGCAGAGAGAGTTAGATTTGGTTGGGTTTTGTACTTCAAATAGATATCTATATTGCAGTGTAAGAATAAAGCAGCCACTACTTACTCTGCACAGAAACAAAATAACACCCAAATCTAACTCTTTCTGCACATGTTACATCTGCCCCACCTGCAGTGCACATGGTTTTGTACTGTACATTAGAGAGAGAATTTGTTTGTGCGAGTGATGCAGAATCAGGCCCAAAGTTTGTGTACACTGAATAATTTTCTTGCACATATTTAGAATCAGTTACACATAATGTCCCCAGTAGTGCCAGTTACATATCATGTACCCAGTAGTGCCAGTTTCATATCATGTCCCCAGTAGTGCCAGTTACATATCATGTCCCCAGTAGTGCTGTTACATATCATGTCCTCAGTAGTGCCAGTTACATATAATATCCCCAGTAGTGCCAGTTACACATCATGTCCCCAGTAGTGACAGTTACACATCATGTCCCCAGTTTGGGTGGGGTTTTACTTCAAAGTGAGATCTATATTGCAGTGTAAAATAATGCAGCCAGTGTTTACCCTGCACAGAAACACAGTAACTCACCCAAATCTAACTCTCTCTGCACATGTTATATCTGCCCTACCCGCAGTGCACATGGTTTTGTCCATCTAAGAAGGATTTTGGCAGAAAGAGTGAACCAAAATAACCCCCATTATGAGGCTTGCTTATAGGATGTGGGTATTCTATGCAAGCAGAGGACAGATCATGAAATGAAGATTAGAATAGTAAGCGGATAGGTCTTTGATAAGTCATAGCTCATGTCACAGGCACAATTACAAGTACTTGTCTTCAAAGACATTCCCAATAGAACAGTACAGGATCAATTGAGTGACAGGGGGGCTGTTATGTGACTGTACACATGTGACATTTATTGCTGATTACCTTCATAGTAAATGTCCTGATGATCTCAGACACAAATTATTCATTGACTTTGGGGTGAATTTGGATCACTTAGATAAATGGTTTGCTCTTTGCGGGTATTCTGACGAATTTCCAATCCGGCCATATCCATTTACCTAAGTCTAGTAACTGAGATATCAGCTTTAGCTGCTGAGCATAGTCAACAAGTCAGTTACCATCTTATTAGTTGTCATGGGTTAAAGCACATAAAAAAAAGAGAGAACTGGAAAATATAAGTGCTATTCTCTGCAGTATTTAATCAGGCATTTGCCACTTGTTAGAGCACATTTCCATCTCAAAATGTGTTGGGATCTTTTGTTCCCTCTGCGTGAAACAAAAACATGAAGGACATTGGAAATTGCCCATGTTCTCTTAATTAGCATTTATTTTCCCAGTACAGTTGTCTTGCTGCGCTTGGGTCGCGCCCTCCAGAGGACTGGTGTGCTAATGTCAACAAACACTTTCCACTTTACTCATTACTTCTTCATTACAATCTGTAGGATGACCTATAAGAACAGGACAAGGATATTAGGCTAATGCTCTAGTTTAAAGCATTTATTTATGTACTGTACATGGAAGATGATACGCGGCATGAGTGCTGTACCTTATTTCAGTGCAGTTTATATAATGTTAGAGTTATTTTGTCTTAAATGAAACAGAATTTATAATGTACATAAATAGCTATAAGCTGTTTTGCAACTTACTACCGGTTAAGTATCCCTTATCCAAATATCTGAAGCAGAGGGGTTCAGAGCAGCAGCAGAGCCTAGGGCAGCTGGGGCAAGGGCTCCGACCTCAGCCACACCACAGCCATGCCAGCTGGAGGGCTCAGTTGGACACACTGGGACAGCCTGGTGGTGTCAACTTGCCCTAGAGAACAGGGAGTTAGGAGGCAGGAGTGGAGGAGGCTGAGCCTGAGTAACTGGCAGGAGCGCAAACTTAAATTGTCCAGCCACATATGCTTATTTGATGAGCTACAGCGCATGCGCCGGGTGCAGGAAAGATCCGGCCTGCACTTGCGGATTAATACAGACCTTTTCTTCAGTCCTCGCGGCACAGCATCTCAGCGGGCTGCCTCCCTCAGCGTCTGTGGGAGAAGATGGCGGAAGGAGGAGGATTTGGCAATGTCCACACGTGTGACAGGTCTTCTGTGCGCCCACTGCCAGTGTGAGTGGGGTGCAGAGGTGGTGGTGCGGGGTTATTTGAGGGGAGGACATCTGACGCCAGTAATAGGTGCCACCCCTAGGCCTGTGCCTCACGGCCTAGTGACAAGTCTGCCCCTGGCCTCACACTTACGTTGGGCATCCCCGTAGCAGGGCCGGATTAAGCCTCCGGGGGGCCCAGGGCACTTTAGACAGGGGGGCCCACTTGCACTTCTTTTTACTGACCGCACGGGAGAATATTACACTGTCAAAACTTTCACTAGAAAAAGTACACAATAGTCAAATCAAATGTGTTTATTCTGAACATCAGTACAAAAAGTTTTTTTCTTCAGAATGGTGATTCTCATAAGATTTTGATCCAACACCTGACTTAAATCAGCAGATATTACCCTACGCGTTTCGTCAGATGAGGACTTCTTCAGGGGTGATCAGGATCAAATTTGGATAATGTAAAAGGTAGCTAGAGGGGGCCCCAGGGGTACTGACCCCCTGTGCCCCCCCCTTTAATCCGGCCATGCCCGGCAGTCATGGTTTCAGCCCCAGTATCCTTATTGATGCTGGTATACTGGCGCTGGTCCAAGTGGTAGTCAGGATTCCGGAACCACTATACAGTAGTTAGTATAACCAATTCTTATGATCTGGATGTAGCGGTGTTTCATCTCATAGACTTCCTCAGGGACGATAAAGATAAGACACATCTCCATCCGGATGATACCAGGGCAGGCTAGGGTCATGCAGCAATAGGTAAGTTATCCGTATGTATCCCATACAATTATATACAGTTATATGTAAGTGAATGTAACAATATTTTCATGTTCCAAATATTAAGTAAATAAAGAATCAATACAGTATAATATTTGGATGTATACATTTACTACATTGCCAGGATGCATGGATTACAGACCATCGAATGATGTGGAATGTGCATGCATATCTAAGTGACTCTCAGGTCAATTAGATTTGCGTGCAACCTCGGGAGGAAGTGGGCGGGCAGCTGACATCTGGTGATGTCAGCTGCCCACCCACTGCACCGACATCATGGCCCGATTACCATGGGAACACCCATGAAACGCTGGGCATTCCCATGGGGGCGACTATTTGCTCACGCCCCCCAGCACCTGGTGAACAGACTGTGCACTGGTGTATGCACATGTGCAGAAATGTGGCCGCGCATACGACAAACATCGTTCCCCGTGCGGAAGAACTCTGGCTGCGAACAGACCAAAATAAGGTCCTTTGTCTGTTCAGTACTTGTATTGTCTCCAGAGAGACTTTGAAAAGGAGGGAATGAGTAGAGTAGCTAAACATAGCAGGATTTCATCACAGAATGGCCTTGCACATGTGTAACACGGGCCATAGACATGCATAGTCTATCGATATTAACAGCCGTGCAATCAGGCCCATTGTATGCTTAAAATAGATACTTAACGTGCTTGCTAAAGAAGATCATTTCAATTACAAGTGAAATAGGTAAATTTAAAATATATATATATATATATATATATATATATATATATAATTTTTATTTACATGCTTTGCTTATTTGTTTTTTTTTTTAACAATACCCATTTACCATATAGCCAAAAGCCTGATAGAGTGTTTTTTTCCCCCTGAATTTATGTCTTTTTTTCCCTTCAGGCAGAAATCAGTTCTTGTCTGCTTCTAGCAACCACAATATAAAGTGTGAATCAAATTAACCTTGCTGAAGGAATAAAATGATTCTTTGTTCTGAGCTAGTATTTTAAGATCCAATGTAGCAGCACAGCAGGCCTGTTGTATTGGGCAGGTATGTGTAATCATAGAATAGAGTGCCGAAATGACAGGACTGCTGATCCATTCAACCTTTTTTGTGATGTTCTACACAAAGGTAAAAAAGAAAAAAGCCACACAGTATGCACTCAGTAGACCAAACATTTAAATGCATACATTTATTTAATGAGAAAGACAGAACATGATTAGCATAATATATTACAATCTCATGAGGTTCCTGATTACAGAACTAAAATCAATGAAAATAAACTCAAATAAACTGTCAGTATCCTGTCCAGTTAAGTAAAATATAAATATAACACTGGCACTACTGGGGACATGATATGTACCTGGCACTACTGGGGACATCTGTAACTGGCACTACTGGGGACATGATGTGTAACTGGCACTACTGGGGACATGATGTGTAACTGGCACTACTGGGGACATGATATGTACCTGGCACTACTGGGGACATCTGTAACTGGCACTACTGGGGGCATGATGTGTAACTGGCACTACTGGGGCCATCCGTAACTTGCAGTACCGGGTACATCTGTAACAAATAAACTGTCAGTATTCTGTCCAGTTAAATAAAATATAAATATAACACTAGTATGACTAATACATAGGTTGAGTATCCCTTATCCAAATGTCCATTATCCAAATTATTCCAAAAACCATAGTTGTTTTTTTTTTTTTATTACTAAAAAACCTACTGGGTACATCTGTAACTGGCACTACTGGGGACATAATATGTAACTGGCAGTACTGGGGACATGATATGTAACTGGCACTACTGGGTACATGATGTGTTACTGGCACTACTGGGGACATGATATGTAACTGGCACTACTGGGGACATGATGTGTAAATGTCACTACTGGGGACATGATGTGTAACTGGCACTACTGGGGATATGATATGTAACTGGCACTACTGGGGACATGATGTGTTACTGGCACTACTGGGGACATGATATGTAACTGGCACTACTGGGGACATGATGTGTTACTGGCACTACTGGGGACATGATATGTAACTGGCACTACTGGGGACATGATATGTAACTGGCACTACTGGGGACATGATGTGTTACTGGCACTACTGGGGACATGATGTGTAACTGGCACTACTGGGGACATGATGTGTAACTGGCACTACTGGGGATATGATATGTAACTGGCACTACTGAGGACATGATATGTAACAGCACTACTGGGTACATGATATGTAACTGGCACTTCTGGGGACATGGGGGCAGATGTATTAAGCCTTAACAAGAGATAAATGCAAGGGTGATAAAGAGAGATAAATGTCCAGCCAATCAGCTCCTTACTGACTTTTTTCAAACAAAGCCTGTAATATGACAGTTAACAGGTGATTGGCTGGATGTTTATCTCTCTTTATCATCCTTGCATTTATCTCTTTTAAGGCTTAATACATCTGCCCCATGATATGTAACTGGCACTACTGGGGACATGATATGTAACTGGAACTACTGGGTACATGATATGTAACTGGCACTACTGGGGACATTATGTGTAACTGATTCTAAATATGTGCAAGGAAATTATTGCTCGGCATTCAAATTCAGTGTACACAAACTTTGGGCCTGATTCTGCTTCACTCGCAAAAGCAAATTCTCTCTCTAATGTACAGTACAAAACCATGTGCACTGCAGGTGGGGCAGATGTAACATGTGCAGAAAGAGTTAGATTTGGGTGTTATTTTGTTTCTGTGCAGAGTAAGTAGTGGCTGCTTTATTCTTACACTACAATATAGATATCAATTTGAAGTACAAACCCCACCCAAATCTAACTCTCTCTGCACATGTTACATCTGCCCCACCTGCAGTGCACATGGTTTTGTCCAATAGAGGGAGAATTTGCTTTTGCAAGTGAACCGGAATCAGGTTCTTTGTTCCATGTCCTGGTTTCATGCACAAATAACAAATATTTGTGTGTACAGTTCTCATGTGTTTAATGTGTTTATACAACATAAATGCAAGATACCTCAAGATACATCATTGAATTATAAAAATATTCCAAAATAATAAAAAAAATAGGAATAATCCACTATCCAAAATGCTTCTGGTCCCGAGCATTTTGTATAAGGGATACTCAACCTGTATATGTCATCCACATAGAGCCAGCCCTGGTCCCACCTCTGTTCTGTTATCTGATTTATGCCATCAGGCTGATTATACATACCGGAGGTGATTCTGGTTGACTCACAAAGCTGCAAATTTCGCAGCTTTGCAAGTCATTTAAACACCACCTGCACGAAAGGCCCCCCCACCACACGCAATGTGAATCTCCCCGCATGCATGCGAATGGATATTTTGCAATAAAATCCATTCGCAGCTTGCATGCGAAGGTGAAATCATTCGATGGTCGCCGGTGCGAGCGCGCAGGGAAGCGAGCAAACCAGAATGAGGGCCACTGTACCAATTAATTAGCATCTACAGATGGGGCAGGTCTCATCATTGCAGGGGATGGCGATGGCGATGCCAGCCGCCATCCCCCGCCACCCGCCATCTGCACAGCGAAAGGGGACGCGCCCTTCCGACGGCGCTTCCGACGGCGCTTCCCCCGGGTCACCGCCGGCTTGTCGGGTTCCCCACAGCCTCCCCGCACCCCCCCCCCCCCCCCTAACCCTGTCCGTCTCCCTGAAGCGGAGACGGACAGGGTCCCCGTCGCCCCGGAAACTGAGTCGTCCTGATGTACAGCAAGCTTAAAATATATTAAAATATAACTGGAAATCAGAAGAAATTTATGTAAAAAAAATCAAAATAACAAAATAACCATTGCGTTCCAGAAAGCTTAGAACTTCAGCGCTCCTTATAAAAACATGCCCATAAAATTGTACCTTTTAGGGAAATGAAAGGTGACGTTTTTACTACAGCTTTTAGTTTCCACCTGCTGATAATGACTTTTCGCTGTGGGATGTAAGAGTACTTAGAATCATAGCCTGAAGTAGATCTATCCAGAGAAAGCTAAACACAGGAGTGATTGACATCACAAGGCATGAGATGAAGCAGATGTGCTATTGAAATAAGATTTAAAAATATCCTCGTGTAGCGTCTTAAAACCCATCCCACACATGGTATAATTCTCGTGCTTAATATCTCCAAACCATTGTTTTACAATGCCAGTTCAATTCTAAATATTGCACAGTCATACAAAGCAGCCACCTCTTACCACTATACACTGTAGTGTCCCATCATCTGGTAACCAGCACACATCGAGGCACACATCTAAGGACAATGCAGATGTATGGATCGTTATGCAGATCATAGTCCCTTTTTTGGTGGCCATTTCAAAATACTGACGACTTTTGGTTTCTATTTTATATACAGTATGTATTTGAAACAAATATGGTCATATTAGAACAGGAATTCCCAATATCGGTCCTCAAGGCACACTAATGCTGGGTACACCCCTGCAGATTTATCTGTCTAATCGGGTATTAATCAGTAAGTCGGCCCAAGAAAGGTCAACACTCCTTAGGTCAATACCTGAAGGTCAACAGAGACTGAAGGTCGAAAGGGTCCTTAGGTCAACTGGTGATAGGTTGAGACGTATTTTATTAGGCGTCTAGATCTAGACACTGTCTAAGTGTACGGCAGCCCCTCGCATCGCTTGCTGCGCTCGCAATGCTCTGGGCACGGTGCCTCGCTACGCTCAGCACACTATTCTATTCTTCCTCCATGCCCTAGTGGATGGTAGGGCATGAACTACCGTCTGTTCTGGATCCACAGTGGGTAAAAAAACCTAAGGACCCTGTCAACCTTCAGTCCCTGTCGACCTTCTGTCTGTCTACCTTTCTTATGCCGACCTAGCGACCGCATCCCCTTCAATCTATCTGTATGGGAACAAAAATGTATGGGAGCATATGAGACTCAACCATTTGCTCCCAAATGATGGAAAACAAACAATAATAATTCAGATAAATTGGTTAAAGGCTTTAATTTATCACATTAAACAACTAAAGAATCATTTTTAGCCATTTTCCAGTGTTTGTAAGCAATTGATAAATTGTCATTTGCTCCTATACATTTCCAGATGTTTGTTGTCACCAGACAGATTGGACATATAAATCTTTGTCTGTGTACTCAGCTTTAGGGCCGTGGCTGGGAATGTCTGGATTAGAACCTCTTCAAAGGTGGTTTGAAAGGATTTTTGAAGCTTAAAATGTTCCAAACTCATACCCAGCAACAATCCTTTTTACTTTGACTAAAAGGGGCTCTTAACAGTATAGTGGTGGAACATTACAATTTAGATGTGTAGCAACAAGTGATGGTTTTTACCTATGAGCTGCGGGACCAGTGGTGTAACAATAGATTTGCAGACCCCGCATTTGCTTGGAGGCGCTAGGTAACTTTGGGTGCCGCGGGGTCTGCGGAAGCTATTGTTAATGGGGCCGCCGGCGCCGCCGCATCTCTGCCGAGTCCCGGTGCTCCTGCTGCTCCTCCTGTAGAGTGTAATTTGTAAAATGGCCATCCCCTTCACAGCAGACAGTTATTAAGGATGCTAGAGAAGGCGGCGACCTCCTCTGGCATCCTAAATAATGGTCTGCTGTAAGGCGGCGGCCATTTTGTGTGGGACATTCTAGCAAGAGGAGCAGGAGCACCGGGACTGACAGCATGTCCAGAAAGCCGGGATCGTCAGCGCTGCGGAAGAAGATTCAGCGGTGAGGTGAAGGGGGCGAGTGGGGGGATGGGGGGGTGTGGGGTACAGAAACTTTAGTGGCGGGGGGGGGGAGGGTGCCCCAATTCTAGTTACGCCACTGTGCAGGGCTGCAGCCCACTCAGGTAAAATCCACCACTGTGTGAAGCCAGATGCAGTCTGTGAGACTGCACTGGCTTCACTGTGACAGGCAGTGACTTCCTATTGGATGTTCGACCTGCCAGTCACCCAAGGCAGTCCCATTGGGAGGTGTTCCCTCCCTCCAGGACGCCTTTATGTGGGTTGCTGCAGGACAGCCCATAAAAATGGGTTGTGCGCATGCGCTGTACCAAGCGGATACTGCGCATGCACTGAACCCATGTCACGGGGCATGCTGGGAGAGATCCGTGAGGGATCCCTCACACACAGCGCTGCGGTAAGAAGCCCATAGGCTTCTGCTGCACTGATACTGCGGAGGGGCAATAGTGAATACACAAATGCAGTAAAAACCCTGATAAACATTTCTGCTTTAGAGCATCCCACCCTATATATCATATTGTACATTTATCAGTTTTCCCATATATGACTTGGGTCCTTGTATGGCTTATCTCCCACAGTGTAATCTTTGGCTGGTTCACCTGGCACGTTTGTGGATGGGATAAAAAAACACATGGCCTCACTGTTAAGTTAGGACCCTACCAGTGCCAGATTAAGCCTTCGGGGGGCCCGGGCACTTTAGACAGGGGGCCCCCTTGCACTACAAACTGCATAGGAGAATATTACACTGTCAAAACACAGAATAAAGGCAGTATAAATTTGGTCATTGGGTAACTGCAGGGGGGGGGGGTATATATATATATACATACCACATGAAAAGCCTGTGTTGGTCCCTCTGCACTTTACTCTGTAGGACTGGAGAAGACGTCACATGCTCAGTGCTGCCTCTGATTAAAAACCCTCCCATGATGAGGCTGCTGCTGCTTCTCTCCTCCATGGGCCTGAGAAGCATGTAATGCGCTCCACCAATCAGAGCTCAGCAAAAACTTCTCAGCCTCTGCCCTCTTGTGCAAAGTGTCATGGGACTTAGTCAACTCCCAGCACACTTGTGATGCTCAGCACCATTAATCATTGTCACATTGGCAGATAGGTGAAGCTGCAGCACTACTCCACTCCCATGCACAAAACCTTTAGCTAAATATTTTTTAATACATGCCAACCACAGGGGGCACCTATCTAGAGGGGGGCCCAGGGGTACTGACCCCCCTTTAACCCGGCCCTGGACCCTACTATGAGCATTAGGGTGCTGTATCCTCCACATTTGTGTAATCTACCCTAGGCGGGACCTATCCCACCCCCAAGGTAATCTAGTGCACCATAGGGCTGCCTTGCCATGGATGGAGTATATAACCCCAGAAATGTATTACCCAAAATGACTGCACCAACCCTGCATTATGCCTTTTGTGCTCTCTAGATTTTTTTTTTACTGTGTGGGTTTCCCTCTGACTGAGGTTATACAAAATCCTTTTTAAACTGTTTTTTAATGTTATTATTTACCATTTTTATATTTATAATTTATGAAGTTAAATTGTAATGAATTGTTAATCTAAGACAAATAGAAAGATGTCGGGTTTCTATGTTCTATGCCTTATTTTTCATTTGCATTTGGCTACATAAAATGTATTGTTTTTAAAACTTTGCGCAATCAAAAGAATATTTAAACGTGTTTTAACTGCATTTAAGGCTATGTTTTATAAATGATACATGAGATACAAGGTCCCTTGATATCTCTGCACTAACTTCCTGTTGCCATAGGCATTCATTAATATTCCAGGGAGGCCTGGTTGCCATAGCAAAACATGTAGTTGTAGAGGGGTTTCCATGGTGACTCTCCAACATTAGGTATCTTCAAGAGGCAGGAGATCAGTTTTTATAGCTGTGAAATGACATATCATAATATATATTTATCAAGGGTTATTTAAAAGACCTTGAACCGATTGGTGTCGCAATATTTAAACGCAACTTAATTTTTTGGCTAAACCACAATATTTCACAAGGCTCCCACCTTTCACAAATAAACTTTAGTTGCACATGCGCTCCTTGCTTGCCCAAGATATCATTTTGTGAATGTATTTTTGATTCATGAGGAAAACAAATATCACAACTCCATTAATGAGCCAGAGGATACTGCAGGTTCTGACAGAGGGAATCTATATACAAATGTTCCCGCTGGGGTCCGCATTGTTTACTGTCACTGGATGTGGATCTCACTGTATACTGGTCATAAGAACATACAGATGTGTCAGTGTACAGTGTACAGATATACACTGGCTTCAGTCCCTCTCTGTGCGCCAGGTACCCGGCAATCAGAGTTACGCTGATTGTCTACTCAAAACGTGTGTCTCGTTTGCATATATAAAACTTGAAGTAACAAAACTACTTTTATAGATTATACAGATGTATTTGATGTGTGATATTTGTACATATGTGTGTAACTGAGGCCGGGACATACCATCCTTGCCTACCCTCTGGGAATGGCCAGAAGGCTCCCGAAAATCTGATCCCCCTCCCGGCCCCCCAGAAGTATGGGCAATCCTCCCACATCCTCCCACATGCCCCTGGCCGCCCTGCATCTTCCTACCCCGCAAGTAAAATCCTGTGATTTGCGGATGTACACGTAGAGGCTATAATGACACAATTTGCATCATTTTAGCCCCTCCACGTACAACTGTGAATCGCAGGAATTTTTTTATGCAATGGGGGTGGGGCTTGATGCTGTAGGGCTCCGTCCCCACCCCCCTAATGACAACTTAAAGTATGGGATGTACTAAAGTGCAAATACAGCCAACACCTCAAAAATTCTAATTTTCGGACTTTGGATGCATTTTCCAAATATACTAAGCCCCACCTCCTGGGGCTTTTTTCCGTATTACCACAATCAGATCCCTCCCAGCCATAGATGTGACCCCTGTTTTCACTATAGTAAAAATCGGATGTGGTTCTACAACATATATTTCACCACTATTCATATATGTCCGCCATGTGTACTGCTTGTTTGAATGTGGTTCTTAGTGGTATATACTGTAATAACAGATGTCTCTGCTTTGTATAAATACTGTATATACTGTAATAACAGATGTCGCTGCTTTGTATAAATGTCAGATGTGGATGTCTATATAAAGTATGGGTCATCAAATAGGGACAAATATTTTATGCAGTTTTAACTATCTATTAACTGTTGGGCATAAGATCAGACTTTCATTTACACCCATCAGCCAGAAAACCACTGACGTGTGAAGTGAATGACATTGATTACAATGATAACTGTAAGGAGTGTAATATATTATGCAGATATTGGGATGACTGGATGACTAGGTCAGAGCATCTCCAAAGCGTCATGTCTTGTGGACTGTTCCCTGTATACAGTGGATAGTACTGTACCCAGTGGCAGATCCACCATTGGGCGACTAGGGGCGGTCTCCCCTGGGCCCCCACACATAAGGGGACCCCACACTCCAGGTGGGTGGGTGGCAGGCAGCGGGGTCTAGGCAGCGTGTCTCTGGGGTCCCGGCAGAGCGGGGCAGATCCCTGCGGTGGCAGGACAGTCAGTGGCAGAGTCCGTGCGGCGAATGCACCACTGCCCATCTGCTGCAGTGTGGGAAGCATTGCAGCAGTGCTGGGGGATAGATGCTGTGTTCTCCCACTCACCTACCAGCCCCGCATCTCCCTAGAGCCCTGCTCTCTTGTCACACTGGGGCAGATGTATTATTCCTTAACAAGAGATAAATTCATGTGTGATAAAGAGAGATAAATGTCCAGCCAATCACCTGCTAACTGCCATGTTCAAGGTTGTGTTTGAAAAAAGTCAGTAAGGAGCTGATTGGCTGGATGTTTATCTCTCTTTATCACGCTTGCATTTATCTCTTGTTAAGGCTTAATACATCTGCCCCACTGTCTCTGGGGGGGGACCTACCCCGCTCTCCCCGACTGTTCACCCCGTGTCCCAGGCGCCATGAAGAGGCCATGCCGGTGCAGCAGCTCCGACTCTGATGGACAGCGAGAATAACTACTCCAGTGAGTGCTGCAGGGTGGGGTGAGAGGAGGTGGGGAGGTGAGAGGAGGGGGCCCCCACAATTTTTGTTGTCCAGGGCCCCCACAGATCTTAATCCAGCCCTGACTGTACCTAACAAAAGTGATCTGAGGAAGGACACTGTGATGATGATTTCCAAGGTGTACCTCACTCACCAGGTGTAGTATGGTGGAAAATATCATGTCATTTGGACCTGTTTAGATGCAGTCCAAGTTTGGCTTTTAAATACAAGTTCTGAAATGACAACATACCCGAACCGAGACTCTGTTACACTTGAAACCCCATTGTGATTCTGAACTGGGACTCAAACTCTGAACTAAGTTCGATTGTGTTCCTACTTCAGGAAAAACTAACCACGCATATCTAGTAGGAAGCAGGGTTGACCTCTGCCAGCATGCAGCACCCATATGGCTCTACCCTTACACACCTGATTCACTGACTTTCGGAGAATAAGTGAAAAGAAAAGGTGTTTGCTTAATGGTATTTTATTATCTAGGCCAGCGGTAGGCAACTGGCGGACCGCGGTCCGACTCCGGACTGCAAAGGACAGGGAACCGGACCGTCTCTAGAATATAGATTAGGGGGCATGGTCTAGCGGCGGAGGAGAGAAGACGCACTTTGCCGGGGCTCTTGCTTCTGAGTGCTGGCCACCCAGTTCCCGGCCTTCCCCTACACCCTGCCGGGACCAAGGTGAGAACACACTGTGGGGGGGCCCGCACAGTGTGTCCTCACCTTGGTCCCGGCACCCCGCCACCTGTGCTGGAGAGCTGCGGAGCCGGGGAGCGCATAGATTGCTCCTGCGGGTTGCGGCCTCCAGTACTCCTGAAGCCGGGGCCTCGATTTTTGCAGCCCCCCAGCCGGACCCGCTGGATGCTCCGGTTCGGCCGCCGGGAATCCCCCTCCTCTCTGCCCGTGATGGGACACTGCGACTGCGGGGACAAGGTCTGGGTGCCTGCTGCACATCAAGCACACAACAGGAGGTAGACAATGCTGTGGTCATCTACCTTATGTGGGTTCCTGTTCCTCTCTCTCAATAGTAGGTACCCTCCAAGTGCTCCCTCCCTCCATTAATCTCCTACCTATACTATTTCTCTCTGGGAGATTAGAAAATGAATATATAAAAATAGAATGTAGATTAGTGCTGCCATATAGTAGCCATAGGCCAATCTAGGCGTTCCCACTGCACGGGTGTCGTCATCGCGCAGCGGCGCAGTGCAGGACTGAGAACACTGAGTCGGACCTTGTGGGCCTTGATCAAAATAATTCAAAATATCCGGACTCCATTAAAATTTACTTGCCTACCCCTGATCTAGGCCATCATGTACATGTACTATACCACCTGGGACATTGAAACTTTTCTTGCTTTTTAGCTACAAGGTCTGTCCCTCACATTTCCTGTTTATCCAGGAAACTGACATCTCTGCTGGCCTTGGCTTTCCTAGCAACAGTAGGCGAATTCTTCAAAAGAGTAGAATACATTGATGATGATATAATACATTTGTTTTTAAAAAAAATGTATAAGGTTGACAATACATTTACTTTAGGTCCAGCTTTGTGGTCAAACCTCTAAGCAGAAAAAATCTTTTATCTACATATCTCTACCTTTTATAACTGTAGGATTTCTTCAAGATTTAGCTTCTTCTGTGAATATATATGCTGCTTATGTGCAGAACAAAACAAGCCCGGGAGAGAGAAAGGTGGAAGAATTTGCTTTAGAAACTGTGACAAGTAAATCACAGGTTCCGGTAGATGTTGCCTGTGTCCTACTTGTGTGAACGCTGACAAAGAACTCTCTCAGTTCTACCAGAAGCGTCAGACACAAAAAGCTAATATAAGATTAGCTTTCAGCACACACATTTCATTTACAGTGAATATTTATTACTGTTTTTAAGCCACTTCATCCGTATGTGGAAGCTGATCTGTAGGAACAGTGAGAGAGGAACTCCAGAACATCATGTTCGCCCTATTTGTAATTAATATAAATGCCATAAAACAAGACACCATTTTTGTGCCATTTGCATATTACTATCTGAGATCTATGTCTCAAAATCATGCCTGGGTGTTTTAAATAATTATCATTCTCTGCTATGTATGCCGTACCTCCCAATTTTGTCAATAGAGCACCCAAAAAGGGGCGTGTCATATGTAAATGAAGGAGCGGCTTATGCAAATTAGGCCACACCCCCGTTTTTATCGCAAATAGACACTGTGCCTATGCGCACAGCGTCTATTCTGTCAGATTAGGGGGACTCCCAACTGCCCCTCCTACAGAGGGACACTGCCGGCCGCGGGAGGGCCGCAGGGACGTCCCCAAAAACCGGGACGTTCCCGCGTTTAGCGGGACAGTTGGGAGGTATGTATATGTTGTGTAAGTTGGGTGTGCAATGTCGGTCAGACAGGGGGAATCCTGATGGTAAGTATCCCGACGACGGAATCACGACTGCCAGTGCTCCGACAGGGGGGCGAGCACATTGAAGCCCCTTGCAGGCTTGCTATGCCCGCCACACTGCGGGCTCGGTGGCTCGCCACAAGTTCTATTCTCTCTCTATGGGGGTCGTGGACACCCACAAGGGAGAATAGCCCCTGTCAGTCGGGATCCCCCCTGTCGGACAGTCATCCGGCACCCGTCTAAATTATAAGGATCTATTTACTATGCCAATATTACCCCTTTCTCATCGCAATGACCCGGATCGAGATTTGGCGCTTTCACATTAAACCCAGGTCGCCCATTAGAGGGTGACCCGGGTTTAACTCTTCTTATAACCTGGGTCAAATTGGCAGGTTGCTTGAGTCAGCAATACGGCAATATCCTGGGACCAAGGTTGCAGGGCCTAATAGAGTGAAGCCATTGTAACGCTCTCCTTCAGTAGGACACACGTTTGCAATAGCAAATCCGGCCGTGGAAAATAATAGTGAAGGGGTCGCTAATTCAATCTGTTCACTTTTACTTATCGGAGGAACGGGTTATTTAGTATATATATTTCATAGGAGCCGGGGGTGCGGCACTCCAACCTTGTTTAAAGATCGCGAAATAAACACGCAGGACAGCGGTCTGTTATCAAAGTTTCAAATAATAAATTTGTCTTCAGGATACCTAATTTATTATTTGAAACTTTGATAACAGACCGCTGTCCTGCGTGTTTATTTCGCGATCTTTAAACAAGGTTGGAGTGCCGCACCCCCGGCTCCTATCTACCCCTTTCTGTGAGGGCACCCGCCGAGGTTATTTTTGTTGTTTGGAGTGCCTATCCCTCTACGTGTATATATATTTCATATAAATATTCTGATTGACCTGCAAAGCTGCGAAATTCACAAAAAAGTCTGCTGAGGCCACCAATGGTATCTGCTGAGACCACCACTTCGGGGCTAATTGTATAGCCCCAGAGAATCAATTAGCCCACTCTAAATTGACTATGTAATAGAATTAAGCCCCGTTTTAAATGATACAGCTAATTTTTGCCCTTCTTCTTGATATCTTTTAAAAAATTGTTCAGTGTGTATAATAATAATAATTTTATTTATGTTGCGCTTTTCTCCCATAGGAATCAAAGTCGCTTAAATTACATTAGAAACATGGTACATCGAACAAAGGCATTAGAATTGCATGAAGTTGAAAAACAGAGATAGTTAATGACTTAACGTAGAGAGCACTTTAAGCATACTGCTGGGTTGGTGCAGACATTTTTGGTAATAACTTCTAAGGGTTATATGTTCCAACCATAGAAGGCACCAGGTATGGCAGCCTTCTTGGTGGCACTATGTAGGATTATGCTTAATAATGTTATTGTTGCGCTTTCCTATGCATTGATAACTAAAACACAACAAACACCCCAACAACCCCCCCGCATCTGTGCCGCATGCTCAATGTTGATTATGTGGTCATCAAGGATTGCTGTCATCGGGACTCAGTGTGTATGCACAATATCGGTGACTCTTCCTGCCAGAAGCTACTGCCTTCCTGATCCTCAGCCATGCGTTCCTTAGAAGTCAGGGGATTGAGCGTGTGCAGTCATGCCATCGCTTGACTATGCATGTGCCAGTCCCAAAGCCTATGAGATAAATTCCACAGGTTCTGGAACCAGCCTTTCTACAGAGCACTTTTCAGTAGCAGCCACCTCCTCAAAGGTAGGAGCTGCCGATATCCTGCACCATATCATTATGCGGGAGGGCACAGCCAGGTTGGTACAACAGGGGGCTTGGCGATATAATGGGTGAACAGTATGGGGTGTCAACAAGCCATTGTGGCCCTGCCCCCCTCCTATTCAGTGCCCAGATTACCGGCATTGTATAGTGGAGCTGGGACTTCAATAAGACCTCCCCGGAGTGCCCTCTTTCACACACAGCAGAGAGTGGTGGTGCAAGGTGCGACTGGCTCTGGGGGACTTGCCTACCTTTCTGGGTGGTCAGGAGCATCACATGATTTTCAGAAGCCTCCCAGCCTATCCGGGAGAGTGTGCACATATGCTTTGTACCCATTATAGATTGTGCCACTTTATAAAATATGAAGATCTAATATTTGTATTTAAATACCATACAGTTTCTTTACCCTGTGAATTGCAGTATGTTGTCCACATCTATGTATGACTGGCATTTAGCTATAAACTGTTTTCAGGGCACAATTTTGTGGATTTTAATTATTAAGGACACGCTGTTCTATTGGCTCCTGTGTCGTTTTATTTAGGTGCATTAGAGCGTCAGTTATAAGTACTTTGACTGATTTATTTCTTCAGAGTTGGTTTGCATATTCTTTTCTGCATGCCCACATTGTTGAATCTTACTGAACTGTACAAAAGCATTTAATTACTGTACATTTACTTGGATTAACTAATGGTCAGAAGTGCCAGAACAGCAATACAGAAGAATGAAGGATTTGTAGAGCCATTGGCAGTGTCTGCTACTGCAGAAGGAATGGAGCAGCATGGATCAATATTGGTATACTATGCACTTATATAGTGGTGTACAGGAGACAAGGGAGCATGTATGAGGTTACACGTTGCAGCTACTGTGTCTCAGGCAGCATGTTTTGGGGCAACAGAATGAAAGGAGTTTATGTAAAATGCCAATTTTTATATGTGAGTCTAAATTATATGTGAAAACATATTTGCCTCCCCTCCAGGAGATACAGGCAATGGAGGCACTGGGGTGGGGGCAAGTGCAGGGGGCATTACGGTGCAAATTGCCGAATCATGGCCCCGCCCCTTCCAGTGGCCAGTGTTGCTATGATGGCATAATTCAAGCACTGCAGATTTTAAAAAACTTTAACAGCCACATGCCAATCACATGACAATCACTGTGGCCAGCAGTTATCAGACAGCCTGCAGCACCCCCCTCCGCACCTACTCATCTGCTACACAGCAGACTGCTGCTACACCTACTGCCCACCTGGCAGCGGCACAGTGGACTGGCGCTACGCTCACTCTCCACACGGTGGTGGCACAGCGGACAGCTGCTACACCCACTCCCCACCCGGCGGCTGCACAAACGGTGGACCTCCGCATCCAGCTGCTGCACAGCAGACCTCCGCTCCAAACTTTTCTACGATTGCACTGCTAACCTCTCCCCACCTGCCAATTTGCCATACCTCATTACAGTGTGTGAGATATATATGTAATGGTAATTACTGTGAGTGGCATATATGGGTATGTGTGTGGCATATATGTAATGGGTATTACAGTGTGTGTGGCATAATATTTAAAGGCCATTACGGTATGGTGCATAATGGGTAATGGGTATGATGGTGTATGGAATATGCTATAAGGGCATTACAGTGTGTGTGGCATAATCTGTAAGGGCATTACGGTGTGTGTGTGGCATAATGCGTAAAGGGCATTATTGTGTATGGCAGCGAGGCCACTAACCCTTTTTGTAATGGGCACGGCATAAGTTTGTGCAGATTATTTTTATACCCCTCTCCCTTTATTTCAATGATGTATCTTGAAATATGTTGCATTTATGTTGTATAAACATATCAAACACATGAAATACACACAAATTTATTTTATTTGTATATGAAACAAGGTTTCAAAACATGAAAATAAATTTTTGTATTATCTCAGGCACTGAATTTGAATGCTATGCAAGCATGTCCTTGCACATATTTAGTGCCAGTTACATATCATGTCCCCAGTAATAACAGTTACAGATGTCCCCAGTAGGTTTTTACCCCCCAAAAAATTGCATTCTGGAAACTATGGATAAGGGATATTGTAGATAAGGGATATTTGGATAAGGGATCCTCAACCTGTACAAACAAATCCAATATTGCAGGTTAGCTTATTTTTCCAAAAAATTTAGTTAATAATGTTATCTAGAAATGTCGCGCAACAAACATTTAAGCACATATACACTGTGTTAATTTACCCAACGTCATTTACCCGACGTCCGGATTATGACTGTCAAAACGCAGATAGACGGGTGCCCGACGGCCACCTGCTATTTTACCTCGTGGGGGTCCACCACCCCCATAGAGGGAGAATAGAATAGGTGGCAAGCGTAGCGAGCCACCGTGCCCGCAGCGTTGCGAGCGCAGCGAGCCCGCAAGGGGCTTTGTTGCGCTCACCATGCTCTCTGAGTCCGGGCAGGAGGGATCCCAACGTCGGGCTAATGACTGTCAGGATCCCGACTGTCGGAACCCTGTACCACATCCGTGTTAAGGAAACAAACACACACTTTGAGTAGGCGGGCCGTGTGGAATTTTACTACTAAGTATAATCTCCCTGAAACTAGTTTTGGAAAATAGGCAAGTATGTAGTATAGGCTCCATCAAACATTAAAATAATATATATAAGTGGTATTTAAAAGGTTAAACATAGCATAATAAACAAATTCACATACCAGTGCTGTACTTTTTAAGCTCACATTCAGGGCCTTATTCTAGTTCACTCTTTCTGACAAAATACTTCTTAGATGGACAAAACCATGTGCACTGCAGGTGGGGCAGATGTAACTTGTGCAGAGAGAATTAGATTTGGGTGGGGTTTTACTTCAAAATGAGATCTATATTGCAGTGTAAAAATAAAGCAGCCAGTATTTACCCTGCACAGAAACAAAATAACTCACCCAAATCTAATTCTCTCTGCACATTTTACATCTGCCCCCCTGCAGTGCACATAGTTGTGTCCATCTAAGAAGGATTTTGTCAGAAAGAGTGAACTAGAATAAGGCCCTCAGTCACCTCATGGTAAGACTGCTGTCTCTACTCTCTGGTCCAAATCTCTGCTCGTCCTTACACTGCATGATATATCAGAAACTCTATTAATTGTATACTATAATGTTGCTACTGTTATAATTTGAGCCACTTGCAAAGTGTAGAGGGGTTTCTGGGCAAACCCTGTATTTGGCTATATTTTATATAACTAAAAGTTAATAACGTAATACATACCTCCCAACATTCTCGCCAGTGAATTTGGGACCTCTGGGCCGTGAAGCCACACTGTGCTAAAAAAGGGGCAAGGCTTCACCACAAAAGGGGAGTGGCTTCATGATAATTATGCTCAAGTCCACCACCACCACATGCCCACGGGTGGGACAGCAGGTCAGTCACAATTAAAAAATGTGACTGTCCCGCGAAAATTGGGACAGTTGGGAGGTATGTAATAACAGAGATTTTATAAAAGAACTTTGCATGTAGATATGATGCCAGTTGTGTAGCTTTTTATTGACTGCCTAGTTCTTTTGTTCTTCCTAGTTAAGATCCTAGTTTACATTTAAGCATTTAATGACATATTAATAGCATATATGATCTATCGTTCTAGGTTGACAGAAGATCATCTTCACCACGGAGCCCATCCAAGGTAAGTCATATAAAAACTGGTACATAAATTCAACTTCTCAACCTTCACTGCCGTTGATCCATAAGTGGAATCTGTAACAATCGAAAAACATTTGAATGAGCCACTGAGCATTTGAAATACATTGTGTAGAAGCGTGTAGAATACATGCTGCTTGCAACTTCGAGGAGTGGTGCCAGGCTGCCAGTTACTAGACCCCACCACAAAATACCGTAATTTGCAGTTATGCAATGAGGGGGTGGGGCTTAATGGCACACATTTGCATGGTTATGCCCGCCTCCTGCCTGGAAAAAACCCCCACAGAAGTCTCCCAGCGCTTCTGAAATTCCCGCCCATGTTCATGTCTGCCAATTGGTTTGCAGCCGTGCAAATGAGGGCAAAACCATTCACAATCACTCACCTCGCTATGGAATGATTTCCCCATCTGTTCACAGCACAGGGTAAGCCAGGAGTTACTCATTGGTCCTCTCCCCCAACGGTCGGGACGTCTGCGTTTTCTGGGGCACTCACAGAAAACGCAGGGCTATTGCCTCCAAACGGCCGCATTGTGTCAATCACCCTGCCAGTAGCCATCACTGGCTGCCTTTGCACAGATGGCTTCTTTAATTCTGTCATACAACAGCCCCAAATGTTACATAGAACCTTAGAATATGGTTGGCGACTTTCTAGCTGTTCCCTCCGAAACAGCGCGTCCAGCTTGACTCAGCAGAGGAGGGGGCATTGCAGGGCATGGTGATGCATCCTAGGGGGTGGCACAAGGCAAAGGAGATGGTACAGTCGCATGATGTTCGTGAGTGCGTGACCATGCCTCCCTGCTGTGCAATGCAGAGTAGAATGGGGGGGGGGGGGGTGGCTGTACTGAAAAAATAAAGCGCTAATTGCGTCATCAGCCGATAGGACCCCCCACTTCACTTAGTAAGTGGGCAGTAAACTATTGGAAGCGCCCAGCTCCTGGAGAGTTGCCCATTATTCAGGGACCTGGGATCACCAGAACATGTTGTAGTGAATGGTAATATACACCAGAGACAATTGTTTTTTTTAGTGTTCACGCTAAGCTTCTTTCACAGGGCGCTGCGCCCTGCCCCTTAAAAACTGCTCAATTCCGCCCTGCCCTTTTAGTCCCGCCCTGCGCCCTGCATAGTAATAGGCCGCGTGCTTACCGTTTCTCCCCGGCAGCTCGGGCCGCCCTGCGCACGGCATAGTGATACAGGCTGCGGCTTGTCTCACTCCGCTCGCCCCCCCCCTCCCCGCGCCCGGCATAATGATACATGAAGTGCGGATTGCTGTCTCTCCCCGGCCGTGACACTTCACTCCCTGCATAATAATATGCGCTGAAGTTTCAGCTCAGCGCTTGTTTCAAGCTCTTCTGGCCAGCATGCCCCCTCCCCCTGTAGTGCTGACATGCCGCTCACCTCGCGGCAGTCAGCTATTACATGCAGCATGCCTCCTCCCCCCTGCCTAGCTGACACGTGTCAGCTCTGTCAACTTATGCATGACCACTCCGCCTCCTTGACCTGCCCAGACACCTGAGACACGTGAGACACGTGCAACACATGTGTCAAACACTATCAATCTGCATAAGTCCCCCCTCTGCCTAAATGCATGTCAGGAAGGTTGACATGCAGGAAGGTTGACATGGGTTTTTCACTGTTTTTTGAGCCAACATGTGCTGACAGTCAGCACATGTCGGCTCAAAAAAAAACAGTGAAAAAATTTCAACCTTCCTGCATGTCAACCTTCCTGACATGCAGGAATATCATGTACATAATTTGGCCCTTTTAAATTAAAATGTGCCTTCCTGGATAAAAAATGTGCCCTCACGATTGAAAAATGTGCCCTCTCTGTGGTCAGCACCCTGCCCTAAAAAAATTCTAGAGTGAACACTATTTTTAATAAATGAAATCTCGCATTTTCAATATAAATGTAATACCCCGACAGACGTACTTCTGGATTTACTTTCTACTCCTGTTTCACCAGAGATATAAGGAGGTTTATCTTCACACATAAACAATTATCACGGCTTCTCTGATGTAATGTATCAACTTATTGACTTAAATTCCCAATTCCCCAAGCGAGGATGGCAGAATCAGGACTATTTTTTACTTGCTTAATGTCCAAGATCCGCTGCCAGATTGACGAATATCGTTGCATGCCATTCGGCACATCCGGTCCGTTGCAATGGCTGTGCCGGTGGGCCGGAGAATGGGAGGATTGAGTCCACAAATGTATAGCCTCCTTAAAATTCTGCCTTGTCAGAAACCAGGATGGTTTCTTAAATATTACATCAAACCTTTGGGGTAATTTTACTAAGATGGGAGTTCTATTGAAGATGGAGTGTTACCCATAGCAATCAAAATGATTATATGTATTATCTTCTAGAATAATGGTCCCCAACCTTTTTCCTCTCCCGTACAGGTACAGAGAAGGGCGACTAAGCTATTAAAAGCTCTCAAATCACTAGAATACAAAGATAGGGTAACCAGGCTGAATATGTTTCACTGGAGAAACAGAGGTTGAGTGTTGATATGATTAGTATGTTCACATACAGGATTGGGAATCATATGGAACTGGGAGATGATATGTTCACTAACCGGCCTATACTTACGCTGGCATGTACTGAGGCTCAGGGAAAATAAATTCTGTACTGATCTAAGAGGAGGATTCTTCACCATTAGAGCAGTAACATTCTGGAACTCATTGCCGGTGGGAGGGATTACAGCAACTACTGTTAATGAATTTAAATCAAAACTGAATACATTTTTGGCCACTATGGGAATCCTTTAGATATGACTTATAGGTTGAACTCGATGGACTAACGTCTTTTTTCAGCTTTAATTACTATGTTACTATGTTACCCCTTGATTAGGCTTTTCATTTATGACTACCCCCTCCTATTTGAAATATCCACAGTAGTTACTAATGGAAATGAGCGGTTTCTGTATCCTTATGCATGTCCTTATATTAACCCCTTGGGTGGTATGCAGCGGGCTGTCCCAGAAAATTTCCGGGCATTCCACTTTGCATTAGGTGAGCTCCAGTGGTGCCTCCAGTGAAGAACTACCTTTAGGGAGACCCCCCCGTCACCCCCACTCCTGTCACACACACACACAACCCCCCACCGCACCCCCCTCCACTCCAGCGATCATAGGCCGGAGCTCCCCTGCTTGCATCAGTGACGTAGACGGCAGGCTCGGGGGGACTCGGGAGAGTTCAGGCACCTGAGTCCTCTCGAGCCACCGCGAAACATCCCCGAGCCTGCCGCCTGTGTGATGACTGGCATGGGAGCTCCGGCGTAATAACGTCAGAGCGGAGTTGAGGGGGGGGGGAGCGGTGGCTTCCTACTATCTGTGGTGGGTTTTGCTGGGGCAGGACAAACCTGCCCTACTAGGTTTGTCCTGCCCCAGCAAAACCCACCACTCAAGGGGTTAGTGAGTAGCGGAGGAGTAGTGTGCTGTCAGGAATCAGGTCCCTTTTTGTCTGGCCCCTGGCTGTGTACTGTGTCTGGGGATTCCCACTAACGCCTGTAGAACTAATGCCGCTGCTTCCTCCACCCGTGTCAGTGCGGGGTAGATGATCGCTGATGTCTGAGAGCAGTGTGGGTAGCTCTCAGTGGATTGCTGGTTGGGAAAAAGCACGAGTAGATGCTGACGCTGCAGACGGAACCGGAAGCGATGCAACGGGAGTACCCCCAACTGGTCTGCAGTGTGCCCCCAGGGGTAAAAGTACCCCAGGTTGGGAATCACTGTTCTAGAGGGAGCTAAATAAATAAGAAGTATAATCTGATTGGTTGCTATGGGCAACATCCCATCTTCAAAGAACTCCCATCTTGGTAAATGTACCCCTTTATATTTGACACCTCAATTTTATAATATACAAGCGCAATACAACCTTTTGATAACGATCACTTGAGACCACCAGAATTACACAATTTGTTTTATTAACTGGAATTCATCTGAGTAGACTGTTGGTTAATTAGCATAAAGAAGTTACATTATTACAAACAGCATAATAACGGTTTACGGTCTCAACAATATGGATATGGATTATCCTGACCTTGGGGCCCCATAAATAAAGATAAAGCAGTTCAGCTGAGTTGAACTCGTACGTGCACTTTCTGACATTAATACATGTGTATAATAATACACATTGATCAGGGGAGACTGAAAGCTGTGAAACTATATCAAAGAATACGTTTTATTCCCTCCTGAAAATAATAAGAGTTGCCTTCCACTAAAACAGTTGCAATTGATACTTCGTAGCTTCCCTGGCTTTTAATAATGATATTTCTTTTCTACAGTGCTCCCAATGTTTTCTGCGCTCTGCCCTGTCTCATATGAGGTCACTGTTGTTTTTCAGTCGTAATATATTGCCGATGCTTTATTACTGGGGCCTAGTATCTATCTCTTCCCTATTGCGCTTGGAATGGGATGTACACTGTGCAGTTCAGCAACTAGTTCTGTGCAGAAAACTGTCTCTAAGCATCTCACAGACTTTATGATAGAGTTGGTTAAACTGAGGCAGGGTAACTGTCCACAAATTGCCAGGGCTGGATTAAGGGCGGGGCACAGTGGGTCAGTACCTCTGGGCCCCCCTCTGTCTAGGGGCCCCCTGTGGTTGTCATGTATTACATTTTTTTTTTTAGCTAATGGTTTCTGCGCATGTGCACTGCAGGTGGGGTAGATGTTATTTGTGCAGAGAGAATTAGATTTGGGTGGGGTTTTACTTCAAAGTGAGATCTATATTGCAGCATAAAAATAAAGCAGTCAGTATTTTCCCTGCACAGAAACAAAATAACTCACCCAAATCTAATTCTCTCTGCACATTTTACATCCCCTCCCCCTGCAGTGCACATGGTTTTGTTGTTCATCTAAGCATAGGCGTGCGCAGCACATTTCATTAGGGGGTGCACCATTCTATTGGGCATGTCAAACACGCCCATTGGTTGTGTCTAACACCACCAATCAGGTGTGTCTACCATCTTTTGGCACACACTACAATATAAAATGTCTCTCAGCCACACCATAATCTCCTGCCTATTTCCTTTTTTTAATTACTGTGTGTTACAATACATGCATATAAAGGCAAAAACATTTATGGATGACACAGGTACAGTATGTAGTGATATGACCATGTTCTAGTACAATTAACAATGCAAAACACACATAATTAATTGATGGGCGCTTCTTTTAATGGAATACAGTACTAAAAAGCAAAAGTCTTTGGTAAAAGGTATTGCTGGTTGCTAGCGGCAGGGAGGTGTTCATAAGGGTGGGCACAGCATTAGGTGGTGCCTGTGCACCCCTAACACTCAATGTGCGCACACCTATGCATCTAAGAAGTAATTTGCCAGAATGCGTGAACCAGAATAACCCCCATTGTCCTGAACAGCTGGAAACCATTAACTTTAAAATAAAAAGGCAGAGGTCAGAAAGTAGTACAAAATAAGCAGATCATATTCATATGGCTTATATATGCAGTGGCGGTAATCAATGCAAAGGGCAGCATCCAGTATACAAATAATGAATACAGCCCTCTCTTCAAAGCACGGAGGCTATAAAAGGAACGTAAAAATAAACCCTTGTTCTATACCTATATACATGTCTGCTGCTAGTAAGATCCACGTTTTATTGTGATATAGAAACACAGTAGCGGATTCTGGATTCGATTCAGACCTGATTGCAGTGCAGCTAATACGCACAGCAGGCTATTACTGATACACTGCGCATGTATACGGGTCATAGTACACATGCACAAGGCCATCCTGCAATGAACTCCCGCAACTAGTACTATTCGCTGGCCGTTCGTAAGGTGATTGACAGGGGGCGTGGGCTTGTGGGGGTGAAAAACAACCATTTTATTTATCATATTTGCTCGAATGGATGTGCACCTGTATACATCCCAAGGAAAAAAATGATAGATGGTACGTGGCGCAATGCTGCCTTAGGTTACCAATCCCTGAAGATACACCCTTACTTCAATGTACAAAAAATTCGAAAGAATGGGATATAAAACCAGTGGCGCAATAAATGATACTTAAAGTTTCTGTGTGTCCAGACTCTTCCTGATGAGACGATGATAATCCTCAGGTAAGTTGGATTTTTCAGGTGAAGGTGATCAACGTGAAAAAATAAAAATAAAAGAACAAAGATTAGATCGATGTGTCTGTGTCTATTCATTATAAACGCTCAATGGCGTGGTGTTCATTATATATGTGGAGATCGCTTAGATGCCCCCTAGGCGTACCA
This sequence comes from Crinia signifera, assembly GCF_055691185.1. NCBI lineage: Eukaryota > Metazoa > Chordata > Amphibia > Anura > Myobatrachidae > Crinia > Crinia signifera. The sequence goes on along the minus strand of NC_139222.1, from coordinate 236,064,880 downwards.
GAACTCACGTGGGTTCGAGATGGTACTCCTCATATAAAGGTTTCTTTGCTGGGTTCACCGAGGGGGGATGTAACTTCTCCAAATCGAAATATGAATAAATCTCAATATTTCCGTGGTGATTCAGGAAAAAAAAAAGAAAAGTGTCTGAGATCTATGGTCTCATCATATGTGAAAACAATAAGTGATGTGAGAGCTGTATAAGTACAGAGGAGCTTAAACAGCGTACCTCACTTACTGAGTGAAAAGAGAAGGTACACGTATAAAGATATCTTTGTATGTTTGAGGGAAGGCGTACCCCTACTCACGATGTTTTGCGGGATTTTCAAGCCTATAAAGGTTTCTTTTCCTGTATAGTATCTCACTGATTTGGTATCACCAATGGATGGATGGATCCCAATGTTTCCGCAGTTTACTCAGGAAAAAAGGAAAAAATGTCTGAGGTCTATGGTCTCATCATATATGTATATAGTAGGTGATGTGACGACTGTATAAGTATAGAAGAACCTAGACAGCGTACCTCACTTACTCAGTGCGAAGGAGGGGGATGCAGTTAATATACCGGCGGTCGGGATCCCGGCGTTCAGAATCCCGACGCCGGAATTGCGACCGCCGAAATGCCGACACTTTCTCCCTCCTGGGGTGTCCACGACACCCCTGGAGGGAGAATAAATTAGTGTGCCGAGCGTAGCGAGGCACCGGGCCCGCTGCGTGGCGAGCCGTAATATGGTGGCGTACCTTACTCACCCCTTTTGGTAGGGGGCAGAAAGCCCATAAAGGTTTCTTTTTACCAAAGTATCAGAAGGCCAGTTCAAGGTAAAAAATTCCACAAAATTTAATTCATAAAATTGTACAAAAGTCTCATGGGCAGGTCATGAGGACATATGAAGTAGCATAAAATCCAAAAGTTCACAGGAAATAATCTAAAAATAATCCAAAAAAATACAAAAAAGTACAACATCCAAAAAATTAAAGACAAAAATTCTGTTAAAAAGTTCTAGTATACATACATCCGGAAGTGTGGCTGCTCACTTATCTCTGGCACGATCCTGGCAGGATCGTGCCAGAGATAAGTGAGCAGCCACACTTCCGGATGTATGTATACTAGAACTTTTTAACAGAATTTTTGTCTTTAATTTTTTGGATGTTGTACTTTTTTTGTATTTTTTGGGATTATTTCCTGTGAACTTTTGGATTTTATGCTACTTCATATGTCCTCATGACCTGCCCATGGGACTTTTGTACAATTTTATGAATTAAATTTTGTGGAATTTTTTACCTTGAACTGGCCTTCTGATACTTTGGTAAAAAAGAAACCTTTATGGGCTTTCTGCCCCCTACCAAAAGGGGTGAGTAAGGTACGCCACCATATTACGGTGTTTATAAAAATAAAAAAAAACACCTATATCGAATTTAAAATTCCCTCACACTGGTAAAATCTTTTTTATATTCTATGCACCCGGGAGTTGGGAATCTACATGTGAGTTCCATACCTCATCAGAGATACCTAACCAGTGATATACCGGGCAAGAAAAGAAACCTTTATAGGTTTGAAAATCCCCTGAAACAGCGTGAGTAGGGGTACGCTCCCCTTTCAACACATAAAGATACTTTTACATATGTATCCCTCCTTCGCACTGAGCAAGTGAGGTACACTGTCTAGGTTATTCTATACTTATACAGCCCTCACATCACCTACTATATACATATATGATGAGACCATAGACCTCAGAAATTTTTTCCTGAGTAAACTGCGGAAACATTGGGATCCATCCATCCATTGGTGATACCAAATCAATGAGATACTATACAGGAAAAGAAACCTTTATAGGCTTGAAAATCCCGCAAAACATCGTGAGTAGGGGTACGCCTTCCCTCAAACATACAAAGATACCTTTATACGTGTACCTTCTCTTTTCACTCAGTAAGTGAGGTACGCTGTTTAAGCTCTTTTGTACTTATACAGCTCTCACATCACTTATTGTTTTCACATATGATGAGACCATAGATCTCAGACACTTTTTTTTTTTTTTCTGAATCACCACAGAAATATTGAGATTTATTCATATTTCGATTTGGAGAAGTTACATCCCCCCTCGGTGAACCCAGCAAAGAAACCTTTATATGAGGAGTACCATCTCGAACCCACGTGAGTTCTGGTACGCCTAGGGGGCATCTAAGCGATCTCCACATATATAATGAACACCACGCCATTGAGCGTTTATAATGAATAGACACAGACACATCGATCTAATCTTTGTTCTTTTATTTTTATTTTTTCACGTTGATCACCTTCACCTGAAAAATCCAACTTACCTGAGGATTATCATCGTCTCATCAGGAAGAGTCTGGACACACAGAAACTTTAAGTATCATTTATTGCGCCACTGGTTTTATATCCCATTCTTTCGAATTACCTGTATACATCCATTCGCTCGGCTAGTATATCAATTCGCAAAGGCGGATATCACTGGAGCAGGGGGGCATCAGCTTGACTGAACACTGGCTGCTGCCAACCAAGCGATCAGGTCTGAATTACCCCAACTCCTTTTTCTTAGTTAAAGCATTTGCTCATTTTCTCAGTGAAACATTGACCATCATTATCCAGGCATGTTTATTACTGTGATAACCTTCCGTAATTAGAATTTCCATTGTATACATACATGTTTATAGTACATTAGTTGCGGTTTGTTCATATTGATTCAGCAAATAACAAATGTGCCTGTGTTTATTTGAGGACTAATGGTTGCAATAAAGATGGAAGTGACAAATGAGCTGCAAGCCTAAAATCTATTACTGTATGTGAGATGTTGTGATGTAGATTCCTGGCACATGTACCGTAACTATAATACAGAAACAGAAGTGTAGTCGCTGTCATGTAGCCAGTGTTGTTAAGGTGGGTGCAGAGCTGATAATGTGGCATGAGAAAGTGTGCATAGCCAGGGACTGTACACCAATGCATCTGCACACAATGTCACATCAGTAATTGACTATAGTAATTGCAAATTAGCCTAACAGATGTGCCCCTTCCCATGAAGCTCCTGAGTTAACGAAGCAGTTTGTGCCTTGTGTCACCTACCACAAGCTGCTGACCAGTTTATTGTTGTGCTCTGTCTGTGCTTATCATTATGTGCTGTGACTGTGCTTAGCCTTATGTGCAGTGGCGTAACTATGAATTGGGCGCCCCCCCGCCGTACCCCCCGTCCGCAGCCTTACCTGTCTTGCTGGTCCCTTCCCGGCTCCCTTGCTGGCTTCATTCTTCTGCTAGTGAGACGGACCAACACAAAATGTCCGCCCCCATACAGCAGACAGTTTCAGAGAACTGTCTGCTATATGGGGAGGACATTTTATTGTGGTCCGTCTCACTAGCAGAAGAATGAAGCCAGCAAGGGAGCCGGGACGGGACCAGTGAAGTCAGGTAAGGCTGCGGGCTGCGGATTGGCGGGCGGCAGATGGGCGGACGGGAGGGGGCTAACTATAGCACCACAGCCCCCCGGCGCCCACACATGCACAGCGCCCCCCCCCCGCGGCTGCAGGGGCTGCGGTGCTATTGTTACGCCTCTGCTTATGTGCTGTACTTGTACTTATCATTATGTTCTGTGGCTGTGCTTAGCTTTATGTGTTGTGTCTGTGCTTAGTATTACACACTTTGCCTGTGCTTAACCTTATGTGCTGTGTCTGTGCTTAGCATTATGTGCAGTGTCTTCGCCTAACGTTATATGCTGTGCTTAGTGTTCTGTTCTGTGCCTTTGCCTAGCGTTATGTGCTGTGTCTGCGCCTAGTGTTACACTCTTGGACTTATTTTAGTTCACTCTTAGAGGCAAATTCCTTCTTAGCTTGACAAAACCATGTGCACTGCAGGTGGGGCAGATGTAACATGTGCAGAGAGAATTAGATTTGGGTGAGGTTCTTCTTCAAAGTGAAATCTATATTGCAGCGTAAAAATAAAGCAGTCAGTATTTACCCTGCACAGAAACAAAATAACTCACCCAAATCGAATTCTCTCTGCACATGTTACATCTGACCCCCTGCTGTGCACATGGTTTTGTCCAGCTAAGAAGGAATGCTGACCGTTCATACATTCGGCCTGCTATCATATAGAAAGCAGTGTCCTTTACCGCACGCTGGCTCCATCATCGGTATAGTGCACATAACGTGCGCTGATACCCCTTCTACCCTATAATAACCATTCATACATCTGCCCCTATATTTGTTACAATGTATTGTTGTGTTGCAGATAGTAGATAAATACCTTGCTGTTTAAGCATACAAAGGGGGTGAGACCTTGCAGGAATTAAGGTCATGCCTAGCACTCCCAACACTGAATAGTTGTAGTGAAACCCCCCGCCAACTCTCAACTTTTTTCCCCCACAGAACACTGAAGCCTGTTGGTAGGGCAGCATGAGAGTGCCAGAGAATAGATGCAGAGCTTTTCCACTTTCCTGCTGACACTGCAGCCTGCGGGTGGGACAGTCCCATGGAAGCGGGACTGTATGCCCTGGTCACAGCGTCCCACTGTCCCACCGGTGGAGGGCATTGTCCTGCGAGCAGGGGGACAGTTGGGGGAGGCAGTGATTAGTTAATGCCGAAGTAGCCCAACCTGCTAGTCTATTTAGGTTTGCTCCTTGTTTCTTTAATTTACAATTTTTATTTTTTTCTTCAATTTATTTGTGTCCTCCTTTTCATTGTAAAAAGTTGGTCACCTTAGTAAATACCCAGTTTGGCTCCAATTGTAAAGAGCAACAGAATATGCTGCACTATATAAGAAACTCTTAATAATGAAATAAAATAGATCAGCAAAAAAAGGACCATGTGTTACTGTCTATTTCTCTCTGTCAACAGGCACACAGGAAGTACAGTATAGGACACGTTTAAACATTACATATTGAGTTTCAGTTTGTCCTGCATTTCATCATGTCATTTAAATATTGAGTATTTTAACACTGAATGGAGTTGAAATAAGTGTATCCTGTTTCAGGTTTTAAAATAATGCAATTTTAAATACCAATGAAACATCTTATCAGGCTGTTCATTACAGTATACAAAGTATACTGTGTATATATTAGATGCTGAGCAGCCATTGAATTACTTATCTATAGTATCCTTCTCAATGCTTTCTCCAGTTGCAAAGCTCAGAATAGTGTACTGCTATGAGGCTGCACCCCCCCCCCCCCCCCCCCCCCCATCCAATTTCCCAATTGGTAAAGCATCTATGCCTGGACCATTTCTATTGAAGCAGTGCATGTTTTCTGGCAGTGGCATCAGAGCCGGCCCTAGCCTACATGACGCCCTAGGCAAGATTTTGGCTGGTGCCCCCTAGCACCGCTACTATTTCCGCCTCTGACCCTGCTCCCCTTTCCCAGCACCATCAACCCTCATCATAGCAGTCATCATTTTGGTGCTCCTACTATATTAAATATAAACAGTGCACACATTCGGTGCGCGGCCCAAACAGGGGTGTGTTCTTGCTGGAAAGGGGCATGGCCACACAATAGTACCCCAATTCAAATTATGCCACACAGTAGTGCAACTTTATTCACATTATATCATGCGATGGTGTCCCGTATTTACATTACATTACATCACACAGTAGTACCACTTTACCTTATATACATTACTCCTCACATTATACCCTTAGAAAAAAAATCCTGAGAAAATATTGTATTTTAAGCACCTCCATGGCCACACTGCAACCCAGCACAAAGCAGTGTGAGCTGGTCAGAGGAGAAGAGCTACAGCTGCTGCTGTCACTTAAGGGGAGGGGGCCCGGGGCCCCCACTGGGCCCTTCCATCAGACTTTGGCCTGGGTTATTTGTACCTTCTACCCCTTTCTCTCGGCACCCCTGATAATACCACACAGTAATGCCCCTTACACATGACACACATTATTAATGTCCTTATAAACATAATGCCCCTTACACATTATGCCAACCTTTATTAATGTCCTTCATACACATATGTTGCACATTATTAATGCCCTTATACACATGACACACATAATGCCCATTACACATATGTTGCACATTATTAATACCCTTATACACATGACACACATAATGCCGGTTACACATATGTCGCACATTATTAATGCCCTTATACACATGACACACATCATGCCTGTTACACATATGTCTCACATTATTAATGCATTTATACATGACACACGTAATGCCCCTTACACATATGCCAAACACTTTTGCACAACCAACCCACCCCCAGACAGCACTCGCACAGCCGCTAACACTGTGACCTCTGCCTCTGCTTGGATACAGATGTTTCCTCATACATCTTGCCTCAATAGGCCATGCAGCTCCTGGCCAGTTCTGCTAACGTTGGGTGCCTTTTTTGCTGAAAATTCGTCTTATTTGCATTGTTATGTGACCAGGACAAAGAAGGAGCTTACAATGATTAAAAGGATATGCGGCATGCCTATATTCTGTGTGTGACTTGTATACGGAATGCTATGTTACAGTGATTTCCATGAATACACTATTTCATATGCAGGTACAGCCTCACTCACACACAGAATATAGGCATGCTGCATATCATTATCATATCATATCATAATCAGCAGAAGCTGCTGGTGCCCCTAGGCATTCCAAATGCCCTAGGCATTTGCCTATGCCTAGGGCCGGCTCTGAGTGGCATAATTATATATTTGCATCCCCATAGCAAAAGTTTGCAAGGGCCCCTATGTACCACTCAATGGTGAAAAATCTATATAGCTCATATTACTATGACAGACAAGGTAGACCCCTTTCAGCTGTGGGCTCCATAGCAGCAGCACTCCCTGCAGCTATGGCAGTTACACCCTTGTTTTCTGGCAAGCCATTTCCCCTTGCAGACACTTGAAGCAGGCTCTGCCTGGGAAGCAGGGCCAGATTTAGGGGCCCATTTATCATTGATCGCATTTACAATATGATCTGGGTGGAATATTAGCGCCCAGGATCACATTGTAAAATGCGATCATATCACCTAAATGTATTATATGCCAGGCGCAGGGACAGGGCTCCGAAAGGAGCCCGTACCGTCGAAGCGCTGACCCGGGGTCTGCGCATGTGCGGTTATGCACTGACCACCCGGCAACCCCGCTGACCGCACTGCCGCCGGGGTGCCGGGCTGCCTGTTGTTGACATATCTGGCAGCTTTGCATCCCCCATAGAAACCTATGGGGATGCGGTTGGCGGCGGTGCAGGTGGGATCGCAGCAGGTATTGGAGATTCCTGCTAGGGTCCCCCTTTGATACATTCAGGGGATACTTAATATTTGCGGCTAACCTCTGAAAATGGGTGTTTTCGGGGATTTAGCCGCAAATATTGTTTGATAAATGGGCCCCTAAGGCTTGTGGGGGACCAAGGGAAACAAAATTGTGGGGGCCCCAATTTATAATATTGAATCAAAATTCTCCCCATCCCCCACTATGCACGAAGCCACTAATTTGGCCTTACATAATAGTACATTGCATGCTTGCCTACTTTCCCGGAATGAACAGTAGGCTTAGGAAAGTCATGTTCTGCTCCCTTTTCCCCCAGAAGAGTGTGCAGATCTCCTACATGCTGCAGCCCCCAGCATTTATCCTGTGGACAGGGGAGCCACCCGCTGCCCCACAATGCCTGTAATCTCTGCATTTTGTGCTGGAGGCAGGGCTGCAGTGATATAATATTTGAGGATACATATCCTACCCAGCATCATCCCCCTTCTGCCACTCCCCCTGGTTGTATGTAAATATGGTGAGCAAGCAAGAAATGCACGTGTGATTTTCTGATACTTGTAAACTCTTCTTGTTCACATCCCGAAATCAGTTTCTGTATGTTAGCTGTACTTTTAATATACTTAACCTATCTATTGTGGCTGAGGTAAGGTTACCATAATGTGAGCATTTCAGTCCTTGCACTTCTGAGATACAGCTCTGTACATATGCTCCATTACTGGTCTAATGCATGCTGCATGCCCGCCTGCTGCAGCAGCTATTATGCAGGGTTTAGGGTTCTCTGCAAGCCAAATGATAATATATCTATATTCTGGGCAACTGTACTTTATCCATGGATTGGACCAAAGAGCCAAACAGAGCATTATGAACAACTAATTTAGTAAAGAGGTAATAAATTAGAGATTACCTTTCAGTTGGCCAAATGCTAGAAAAGATGCCAGCTGCAGTAAGTCAGCAGATTCTTCAGTAAAACCAGATATCGTGCTGTGTTCTTGTGTTGCAGCTTCCGAGGCATCAAAGCAATAGGTTCTTAAATCTAATTAAAAGCGGATATTAACTTTAATATTTAAAATACAAGACTGTTATAGTGATGGCATAAAGTCAGAGATTCTACGGTATACAAATTCTGTTGCTCTAATGATACCTAGGATATGATATACTTAAATCAGGTGCTGTAATACTATTTTGATAGTAATATTATTGCAAAGGCTCCTATTCAGCAGGTATGTTTAATGGAAGTGCAGCAAGGGAAGAGTTGTAGAGGATTAGGTAAAATAGTCTGGAATCCGGATCACCGAACCGGGCCAGATTCCTGCAGAAATCTTAGCCACTGCGGAGATAGTAGGGTGCTAACTTGTCCGTCGCCATCTGGAGGGATGTATGTGACAGTAGTCACCGGGGAGAGAGAGGGTACAGCTTACTGTATGGGCCGGACCATTCCGGGACATCCTTTAGACGTGGACAAGACAGGGAAGCGCTGTTCTGTCTCCTCAGCAGCAAAGATTGCTGCAGGAATCTGGTTCAGCATTCCGGGGTCGAGACTGTGTTTTTCCAATCCAGAGTTAATCCCCGTACATACAGGGCGACTTGGTAAAGATTGATCGCTCAGCACACATCGCGGTACACCAGTGATGCTGTGGGCTGAGCGATCGTGCTGAGTGGGGATTTGCCTATTGTTTATAAGTAACTGGCTTTCTCGGCGGGCAATAGCAATGCGCAGGACCGCGCATTGCCATCGCCCAGGGCTATACACATGGAAGGATCAGTGCTCCATTTCTAAGCGATCTAGTCAGATTGTTTAGAAATGGGACTGAAATCGCCCCTTGTGTATGCCCCTTCAGAGTGTGTGATTCGAAGCTTGTTGTGCCAAAATGCACAAAATGAATTGGTTGAATTATGCAGCATCAAATCCCTGTAGGTTGTACAGTCTGACAAGTATGAGACCCATCAGGACATTGAAAGATGAAGGATGAGCATAAGCTGTTTGGAGTGGAGTGGGAAAGTAATATACTGTGCCTGTTAAAGGCCCATAGACACTGGGTGACATTGAGCTGAAAGACGCTCAATACACCAAGTTTGAGCAGCTTTCAGCTCAAAGCCACCCAGTGTGTATGGCCTGGCGGTGAGTGGTGATGCGCGCTCCCGCAACATCGCCGGGAAAGCCGCTCATCTGCTTGTATTTCCAACAGATGAAAGGTTTTGTGGACGGCTTTTTATAGCACTGCACTATGCAAAGCCACCCGCCCCCCTGCTGACAGTGCCGGGAAGAGGGAAAGTGGCTCAGTGTGCATTCACTGAGTGGCTTTCCCCCAATGATGACAGCGATCATCGCTGTCCATACACGCTGGGCAAAATCGCCAGTGTGTATGGACCTTAAGAAAGATGGTACCATTGAACAATATATGCCTCCTCCCTCCCATTGTTCACATTAAAAAATCTATATTATTGAGTATTTAATGGTCCAGGGCTGGTAGCAGGCTGGGGGGTGTTTTGGGACTTATTTTGCCCCAATTTTGTTTTTGAAGGGTAATTTGTTAATTTATTGTAGATACAAGCGTAATACCTTCAGGGCTCAGAGACTCCTGCTCTACTGATTCCATACAGAGACCATCAAGCAAACCAGCGCCGTCTGTGCATGGTGTAGCGGAGTAGCCTCACAGAGCAGGTGGAGAGTTTTCTTAAGAATTAAACCTGTAATTGCAATTCACACTTTTGTTATGTGTCAGTTTTGTTGGGAGTATATTTTTTTCTTTACACTACCAAGTTATTTTTTTTTCCAGGGCAAATTGGAAGGAATCACTTTGAAATACATATATATTAGGGATGAGCGCGTTCGGATCCTAGAGATCTGAACACCCCCCAAGTTACCTGATCCGAGGCATTTCCGAGCTGTTCGCTTCCATCCCGCTGAAAATCCTAGTCGAAAATGAGGCTGAACATCATCTTCCCGTTGTTGGATTCTTGCAAGACCAGGACTCTATATAGGTCCCGGCTTCCGGTGTCATCTTTAAGCTGTGTACACACGGGGGCGATTCAGCACATAACGCTGGCAATATGGTCGCTGAGCGACCATATTGCCAGTGATTTCATGTGCTGTGGGAGATAAATCGCCGGGAGCGCGCTCCCCACGGTCCGCCCTTTAAGGTTGCTTGTCGCAGGAGCATGCTCCTCCGATTATGGATAAAAATTGCTGGTTGCTGGTGCACAATGCACTGTGCACCAGCGATCAGCGACTTCTAGTCAAAATGAGGTAGAGACAGAGTGAGACAGAATAGCTTGCAATTTTCAGCCAAAATCGCTGGTCGCTGATGAAAACAGTACAGTGAGCAACATATTGCTGAGAGATTTTATGCCAAAATCGCTCAGCGACCAAATTGCACAGTGTGTACACAGCTACAGTCCGCATGTGAAATTCAGACAGCACGGATGTGTCCGTGCTGTCTGCAGGCAGAGAGAGGAAAGCTATGGGGGCTGCAGGGAGAGAAACTACCTAATGGGGGACAAATTAATGGGGTTGCTACTGCAGTGGCCAGCCTGCGTAGCCATAGACCAACCCTTAGCTTTGATGTTCTCAGTAATTACGTAAAATGTGTACACAATTGTGGCTGAACTTTCATCTGTTGGGTGTCCATTCTTTTACTAACAGCGTCACTTGCTAACATTAGCCTAGAGAGTCGCAGTTGCAATTACGTGCAAACATGAATTAGGTTCGTTCTTTGTCTTATCTTAATAGCCCCCCCCCCCCCCCCAAAAAGGTACTTGTTTCCTAGCACGGCGCCCACGATTTTCATCTTATGCCATCGTTTTGATCGCATCGCATGCGATCAAAACGATACGATCAGACCCGATTTTTTAATTGTACAGGCACCCTGATGGGTGATTCATATGTTAAATGCACCCCCATTGTTAATGCCACCCCCCTCCGACCTTTTCATACCCCCACTATCCACGTCGGCGTGGAGTTGAATTTATATAGTCTGGTGAGCGCAGCGAGCCACCAAGCCCAAAGCATGGCGAGCCCCGCGAGGGGATGCGGATTACTTCACATGTATTCCGCGTCCCCTCGCGGGGCTCGCTGCGCTCACCACGCTTCGGGCTTGGTGGCTCGCCACACTATATAAAATCAACTCCACGCCGACGTGGATAGTGGGGGTATGAAAAGGTTGTGGACGCGTACCGCCGCCGCTCACCACGCTTTAGGTTGGCATTGATAGTGGGGGTGCCGTTAACAATAGGGGTGCATTTAACATAGTAATCACCCATGAGGGTGCCTGTACAAATCGCATCGCATGCCATTGTAATGGCATGCAATGCGACGCGATATTAAAATTGTACAGTTCGGGTCTTAGGACTTAGGTCTTAGGACCCGAAAATCGGGTCCCATCGCATCCCATTGCATCCCATTGCATCCCATCGCATCCCTTAATTAGTGGTATGCGATGGCATACGATGGGCACCGTGCTAGGAAACAAGTACCAAAAAAAAAAACATTTTATTTCTATTCAATGCCCAAGGGGTTAATTTACTAAAGCTTCTAAAAATAAAATGAGGTGGTCCTGTCTATAATTTTCTAAGCATGCCATAAAGAAATTTTAGAGAGAATCTGATTGGTTGCTATGGGCAACTTCACATCTTTTCATTTTGAGAAGCTTTAGTAAATTCACCCATAAGAATGCCATGCCAAAGGCTGGTTGAAAATTTTGGAACCCTTGCAGATGACACCACCTCGACCCGCAACTCCATGCACCAAACTTATGTGCACTTGTATGGAATTAGGAATGGTATGACTGACAACATAACACTTTTGGCACTGGGGTTCTCCATAACTTTGTCAGCAAGGGGTGTGGTACAGGGGTCCCGACAGTCATTAGCCCGACGTTGGGATCCCGACTGGCCGGACACAGACAGCATGGTGAGCGCAACTAAGCCCCTTGTGGGCACGGTGGCTCACTACGTGAGCCACCTATTCGATTCTCCCTCTATGGGGGTTGTGGACCCCCACGAGGGAAAATAGCAGGTGGCCGTCAGGAACCCGGCTGTCGGTGTTTTGACACTCGTGTAAATGCCTGCCGACTGTCGGGACCCCGTCCGGCACCAGTCAGCAAGGTTGGTGCTATATTTAATCATGGGTGTAAAGTATTTTCTGTTGTCTAGAGAGGAACATGTTTTAGGAGACTTCACACTCCTATCCGGCAGAGAAAACTAGGACATACAGTACATAGAACTATTCCCTCCATATTTACGAGGTCAGCAAAGCCTGAACTTTTCCCCCTGCATATTTCGGATGGCTGGGAGTGCGAAGTACATGATACCTTCTAAACACATCAGAGGGAAAGTCATTTAATCACCGCTTTCCTCCTAGAGTTAAATCTATCTTTCTTTTTTCAGCGCACTAGCAGGAAATGACACTGTCTAGCTCAGATTGCGACTCTGACATAATAGATTCATTGGTATTGAATTGGGAACAAGTATAGATTGTGGTACAATTTTAAAGGAAGTATTGCACATCTTTCCACACCTTATATGTCAGATTTGATAGAACTGCAGTGTTGTTAATTATTGGCCATAAAGATTAGTGTTGGACATCTGCTCAGTGGTGTAGCTAGGTGGCACAGTGCCTGGAGCAAGGCCATGTTTTGCGCCCCCCCACGTTTGTAGTCAGTGAGGTTCTTGCACGGCAAAAAGGGGGTGCAGCCTAACATTATACCACACACCGTAATGCCCATTGCACATTTTAGCGAACTTTGTAATACCCATTATACATAAAGCCATATGCAGTAATGCCAATTACACATAAGGCCACACATTATGCCCATTACATACTATAAAACAAACCATAATGAACCTGCAGCCATGACCTCTGTTTTGGGGCAGCCATGGCGAACCCTACTCTGCCTCTGTTGACCTCTCACAAAGATGTCTGGCACCTGCGGGGCTACATCTTCACCTCTAATAGCCTCTAATACTCTAAAGTGTACTAATTTCACCAGTGACCTAGTCGCAGAACCACCAGTGACTGAGTCACATACATAGAAAAGTAACACCACGCAATAACATACCACACAAAAACACAAATCACACAAGGCGGCACTGAGCAATGCTGTTTACGGGTAAGCAACCCCAAGGGTACCTGAGTAAAAGAAGGTACAATAAGGTAGTAAATTATGCCAAGACCAATTAAGCATAAAGAATAGAGAAATGCTCACTAAAGAGCATGCTGACTATACCAAAACAATATGAAAAAACAAGGTATAAGAAATAAACTAGTTTCCAGAAAGGAGGACTTACAGCAATGAAGCAAGACCTACGCTGTGGGGAGATCACATCAGTAACCAGGAACCGACAAGCTGAAGCCAGGAGCATGAAACAGGAAGGCAGGCAGATAGCTCCAACTGATTCTATCACTATCATTGGCTGGGGTGTACAAGGTCAATTAATGTAAAACCTGCCCAGCCCTCCAGCCTTAATTATCCTCAAATGCGTTGCCCGGCAACCACTAAGTATGGGAAGTGATGGCCACCGCCCAGCGTCCCTGGTTGACAAGCAACAGGCCCAGGAGATGCCTGCATAGGGAGAGAGAGACGCCGGGAGCCGCAGCAGCCCTGGGAAAATCCGCACACTGTAAGTGCCGCAGCCGGGCGGGGGAGGGAGCGGAGGAGCGGGCAAGCAGGGCGGGTGAGCCGGCTGCACACAGCTCCGGCGCCATTTGATCTCCCGGCGCCCGGAGCTTGTGCTCCGCCGGCTCCCCCTCCCTACGCCCCTGCAACTGCTGTTACATACCTCACACATAAGAGAACCTTGATTCTGTATAGGTATTTCTGCCTGAGTTTTCCTGGACACTCCCAGAAAATGCTGCTTTTACGCCCCAAAGCTGTGGGAGTGAATGGCTTCAAATATGCAGCCCTGCGACCCAACCTGAATCAGCCCCAAGGATTTGATTCACCACCTAGCCAGACTGATAGTATCTGCCATCTCTCACAGCAACATCTGGTCTGTAACACATTTATATTACTGTGATGACACAATTGGCAGCACATACCATACCACTCTCCACATGCAGTCCTGACATCTTCCCACACATATTTATGTAGCACCTATACAAATACGCAGAAACATAAACAAATGTACATTCATTCACACACTAGAGAAACGACTGGTCTATAAGGCACAGGAACAAACACTTGGGCCCTTATTCTGGTTCACTCGCAAATTCATTCTCAAATGGACAAAACCATGTGCACTGCAGGTGGGGCAGATGTATCTTGTGCAGAGAGAATTAGATTGGGGTGAGTTATTTTGTTTCTGTTCAGGGAAAATACTGGCTGCTTTACTTTTACACTGCAACATAGATCTCACTTTGAAGTAAAACCCCACCCAAATCTAATTCTCTCTGCACAAGTAACATCTGCCCCACCTGCAGTGCACACATGATTTTGTCCATTTGAGAAGGATTTTGCCTTTGCAAGTGAAACAGAATAAGGGCCTTATTCCAGAGCATTTTATGAAGCTGGTACAGAACTGAATGAAAACCGGTTTTATGAATACAGCTTGGGTGATTTCATACTCAGTATGGATCAAACACTTGTGATACTTCTCCGAGGGGAGAAGTCGCACGTAATTCCCCTTGATCCGCCCGGTAACTTCCCGGCAACAGGATTGCATAAGATATGAGGAACATTTACATACAATGTATCATATGTGATCACAGCAAGTGCGGTGGGATCCGACAAATCCTTAGTGCGGCACTTGCTATCTCCGGCTCTGGATCAGATTTGCACAGGACTGTGCATCGGTTCAAAATCGGAGACAAAGCACACACGATTTGCCACTTTTCACCTGATCACAGCACAATCTATCAAAATCAGATAAAAAGGGCTCAAATCGTATAAGTGTCTGTCCAGCTTTAGCTATGATCTTTTGCAATAGAAGGTGGGAATGTATGTAGGAGGGACCGAAGGAATCTCCGATACCTGCTGCAATCCCCTCTGCTCCGCCGGAAGCTGTATCGCCCATAGGTTTCTATGGGGGATACGATGCTGCATGATGTACCAGTATCGGGCAGCATTGCATCGGCTCTCGCAGCTACCGCCCTACTGTCGGCTGGTCATTCTACACCCGTCAATAATATCCTAAGCCTTTTTACTGATGTTTCTTGGTGTAGCTGACCTGTGAAAGATCTGGCTGCAATTTGAGGTCTCTTGGTTGGGCCGATTAGCGGCTTTGAAAATCCCGCACTAATTAATGCCTAAGTATAGCAAAGAATGTGATTTACAAATGTAGTTGTAACCGGATTTCTGTAACTATCACCTATTTTACATGGAAGAGGCGTAAACTGCCCACGAGGCCTCAGTATCATGAAGCACTGAGAAATGTCTTAGCTTTGCGGTGTAATATGTCATGGACAGATATGTCACACGGATTACACTGATGCTGCAATGTGCTCCAAAGGCTGTCAGTATAATTACATCGGACTCCGAGTGAAGTGCACTCTTGAATATGTAGAATGAAAAAAAGAAATGTTTCAAAAAAATGTTATAAAGAGCATCAGCTTCTCTGCCCAGTGCAATATCTAATCGGCCCTTTTATTGGATTAGGGCAATAACAGTGCACCCACAAATCTCGCACCCCTATTTTTGGCACGTGACAGGGACGGGGCATTTCTCTGAGTTTTAGGAAAAAATATATTCACATGCTACCAATAACCACCCAAGCACAGCTCAGAGACTTACTTTTGGTGTGAACATCCACTGGAGAATAACAGACCGATTCCCTATTGGGGATTTTTGCATGTGCATTATATTGTTTTTTTAAGTTTTGTCTTCTTTTTTATTTGCTTTGATATCTAAAAAAAAATATTTTTTTCAAAGAATGCAACGGTATGAAGTGCTACAGAGGCATCTGATTGGCTGGGGAGCAGCCACCACAACTCATGTGCCACCTTTACCACCTGACCACCAATTCATTGAGCAGGGCTGTCAAGAGCTTGTACAGGCTAGATGCTGGGGTCTTGGGCAAATCAATGAGGTGTGTCCACACTAACTGCATGCGTGGCACTTCTGAGAGGGGCAATACCCCCTCGGAGCAGCTGACGATACATGTATTGGAGATATACCAGCACATTCAGCATACAGGACATTTAGAGGAGGTAGGCTACATTGGTTATACCCCTCCTCCTCCAGGAATATACCAATCCTGGGTGCAAAGCACCTCCCTCTGAAAGTGTCACCCATGCAGCCAACGCACCCCTAGTGGTGACAGGGACAGAACAGTGGCCAGGAGCAGTCAAACATACTACAGCTCTGATGTTTCGTAAATCAGGACACCAGCATCACAGAAGGGTACATGGGAAACACACCCACAATCAGCTAACTGCTGCCACTCAGTCACCCAGTAATGGAAGGATGCCAGTGTCAGTGCCATCCTCACTGTGACTAATCACTCAATGGATGAGAATTGCCTACAAGGGGTTTAACCTGCTACCGGAGTGTTCCTGTCAATGAGTTACATAATTATTGGATGTCCCACTCCTCCTTCTATAGCAGTAACTGTGTTTTTAAGCAGAGCTTGCCTCACCACCTATCACAAGTGCCACTCTCTCATTGGTTGCTGGCTCCATGTGCCAGTAAGCTTATTGGCTGCAAAGGGAGACAGTGTGCCCTTCAGTATTAACCTTGACCCCCTACCAGGCTCTTCAAACAACCACAGGCCCAGGTAGTTGGTACATTGTGTAATGTGTACCCAACACTTTGCTGCTGTATAAAGGTTAACTAGAATATAAGTCCACATTTTTCACTGCGGTGACTAACCAATGCCCTCACATATTTTTTAATTTTCTTCTAAACCATACAGTAGTTTTTATTAGAGATGGGCATTTCTAGTTTGATAAACACTGAAACCATGCGATCTTACCAATAATGAGTGCATCTGAGCCCAGACTTTTCGGATTCCAAAATGAGGCAAAACATCATACTCCCAGCATCAGATTCTCGCAGGTTTTGGATTCTGTAGAAAGTTGCACCATTACACTCCCAGGCATGCTGTTGCATGCTGCACTGTACTCTGCTGTAAATTGGTTGTGCTGAGGAGACTCCGGACCCCAATGATCTGTATAGTCCATGGTGTACAGGGGCATGTGGCTGTGTGCTGCGCTATACTCTGCTGGTTATATTGGACTGTGCTGTGTCCAATTTAAGTGGTTGTGTGTTCAATTGCAGCACTACAAAGTGTACTGTCATTGTCAGTTGCAAAAAAGTAAAAAAAAAAAAAGATTATTTTAAGTTGCATAACTTGTGTGCGCTGTACCTCTGTACAGTTATTATTAACGTGCATAATAAAATAAAAATAAAAAATATTTGAATTGCAGCTGGAGACTTGAGCTGGGAAGTGACAAATAGATATTCTTCTTTTGTTTGTACTATTTGGTGCACTTTACCTTTTATTGTGATTTGTTGAAAGCTCTGTGAGTCCAACAAGTGGGAGCGGAGCTGCCAGTGGAAAAAAAAACAGTAAAAATCTCATTATATATACATACAATACAACAAAACAACCTTTATCCCCTTGCCCTCCCACTATCCCTCCACCCTCCCTACCTCCCTCCATCGTCCCCTCCCAATAAATACCCTCCACCAAAATCACCTATCATAATTTCTAACAACTGTAACTTTATTTTACACTTCCTCCTGATCCTGAGTTCCCATATTTTGAACTGTTCTCCGCACTGCACCCCAGTAAACTGTTCTCCAGTGTGACTTTGTTTATGGACATTTCCATCTTGCACCACTTTTCTGCCGCTGTGGCAATGTTTCATTGCTCTAAACTGCCATGTGTTTGTGCCGCTGCTCTGTTGGTTAGCAACCAGCCAGCTTGCTGCAGCCAAATTGAATTAAAACAATATTGTGAGCTGTGAGGTGGTCAAACTTGACTGTAAATTAATGTTATTGAGGTTAATGATACTGTCGGGGGAAAAAAGACCAAAATTATGTGATTTTAGCAGCTTTTGAAAAAAAAATATACAGATCCAAAACCCCCCAAAATTAGGGTCCATGGCGCACATCTTTATATTTTATTGTGTTTTTTTTTTCCCTTTAGCAAGACATGTACAGCTACAAGTTGTATATAAAGTCAATAATGTTCAGGTAGTGAGTTGTGCACAGCAGGATTTCTATGCATGCCAATCAGTTACAGAATAGAACCAAATAGAAACAACAATAACGAAATAAAAATATTACCTTAGTAAATTTAAAAGAACTATAGCTCAGTTGGACCCTCAATGTGCCGCTAATGTAATCATAGATAACAATTTATTGAAAGTATATAAATCCAATTCTCTCATTAATCCAAGAGTGGTAGTCTGGGTTATGGAGATATCTCAGTGCTGCCCCTTCGGCAACTACACTGCGTGCACAACATTGTCCAAAACTTCAATGCAAGAACATTAACCAAAAACTGCACAACAGCTGCTCAGCCCAACCTCAGCTCTGTCCATTAATTTGCTTACTGATTTGGTAGCCTCTGATCTCTGGTCCCTGAGACGCCTCAGCAACTGACTGTTTGTTAGTGTCATACCATGTACCCAGCTCCTGCAGCAACAGGAAATCATGGCCCAGGATTAACAGATAAGGAGGTCTGGAGGTCTACCGCCTTTAATGGTCAGCCTTGTATGGTCAGGGGTAAATACACACATGGGCACACCTCATAATCACCATGGATATGCAACACTCTGACAGAAGTCAGCTCCTGGAGGAACCACGTTGGCAGCAACTACCTAACTACCAGTTTCCACCAATGCCCAGATCACCCGGCCCTCCAACTGTATCGGAGCCCCTAGATCGATAGTGCTGCACTAAGGTGGAACCAGGTAAGTGTATTTTTTTGTGTGCAAGCGGTTATCCCCCTATTCTAGCCCATCAGATATATCTATGGTACAATTGTCTACCATAAGATATCTCGCATGCGATTCATCGTGGCTTGATCAATCGCATGTTCTATATATTTCAAAAGTGGCACAAAAGTACAAAATCATATGGAATCACTCCCGGAAAGGTCCAGGGAGTGGTCAAGTGAAATCGCATCCAACTTCATAAACTTTAGACAAAATGTTGTAGTGTATGGGGCCCTTTAGGACTGAATTCCTGGTGTCTGGGGCCTTGTACAAACGGGAACAGGGTTTTTAATGCATTTTCCTTTAGTGCATCCCACCCTATACTGGGACACTCACAAATCACACCGATTCTGCAGCTAGCTGAATTTCACCTGGTTGTAACAGCCACAGAACCTGTGTAATACAGGAATTTGTCAAAATAGGTGTGCAAACTGGCAAGCAAAGATTTGTATTCATCATAATGACCTGCAATGTTTACCTTATATAGGAAAAGTAATCTTTTTTTTTTTTTTTACAAAATATTTTTAATTTGATTTTATATAACAAATGTGAGTGACACTGGCATCTTTAGCAGATATTTTACACATCTCTCACAGAGATGTTGGCACTCAGTCAGTTTTAAGGAATTTTGTTTTTTTGTATTTTACTTCCACAAGTTAGTATGTAACGTTGGCATACTGTACATTATACAGTTACATAGTGCATTGCCATGCAATACAATTTTATAATTATGATTTATGGCCAACAGTGTGGCCAGCTGGTGGCTGGTGATGCTTCAATGATGGCCCTATGTTTTTGTGGAGGCCTGGAGTTGTAACTCCATCTGCCCCATTGGTAATCGGGCTCTGTTCCACAGGAGGAACCCAGATATTGTGTGGCCGTACACTGAGAGAGATCTTGTTTATCTGATGGGTGTCCAGCTTGCGGATAAAATAAATGTCATATGGTCTGACAGAAATGTTATCTGACATTGTATGCCCGGCATAAGGAAAGCTGTCTGCTATCACTATTGATTTCATTAGTATCTGTGACATTTTTAATCAAAGCCATAAAATAAACTGGAACAGAAGTAAGGTAATCAGCATTCTCCTGGTAAGACAGCATTGAGCCATTAATCAGACCAGACATCTGGTGGAGAGAGGGGGCTTACAGTTACTAGTACATACCTTTAATGGCCAGACTATTCTTTTTGTGTTTTCGAATGCGTTATTCTAGTGAGAATCTGAACGCCACACAAATGGGTTCTATCATATGATTGTTACATCATCACTGGTCACAAATATTTTCATTTTTTAACTGCAGTAGCATCAGGAACATTGTGTGTGTGTGTGTGTGTGTGTGTGTGTCAGACCTGATAGGTTTTGTTAAAGAATATTATTATTTTTATCCTTTTTTTTATCCGCAGCACCCAATTAGAGTGCATAAATGAATAAACAAAACAGTCACTTTAGCCCCGTACACACGGGGCGACTCGGCTTTTTGTGCTGAACAACGTGCTGCAGCACTAACGCTCATAACATAGCGGGTCACCCGCTCAGCACACTGCAATGCTTTGAGCTGAGCGTTTGTGCTGAGCGGAGCTTTGCCTATTTTTATAATAGGCAAAGCCACACGAAATGGGGAAAGCCAGTGCAAGCATTGGCTTACCCAGCCAGTGATACTGGAGCATGGGACCGCACATTGGCATCGCTGCAGGGCATACACACAGAGCATCCATGCTACTTTTCTAAGTGATCTAGTGAGATTGCTTAGAAAAGTGTCTGATATCGCCCATGTGTATGCCCCTTTACAGTTGAATACAATATAGGACAAGGACAGGGTACATAAACATCTCTGTATCAGCAGAGGACACTGGAATAAGTATCAGGGTGGCAGGAAACCAGGACATGGTGCCATAAAAAAAAATCAGATTGAGGCAGGGAGGCTGGTGCCGGGTGAGCAGCAGCAGCTCACCCCCGCGCCATTCTCCTGCCCGCCTCCCGTCGCCTCCCCAGTTGCTCACCCAGTCCTGCCACTGGGCCAGGTGAGCAGCAGATCACCCAACGATAGTGATCTTTCAAATAAAACAAAAATCATGTAGAGATCAAATCAGTACATACTACCCTACTCTACTGGAACCCTGGGAAGTTGAACCAGTCTTCCAAAGGCCAAATTTTTTTGCCTTCCCGTGCTGCTTAGTTCCCAAGTGAATTAGGAGGTCTGGGCGACATTGTGTGATAATGGCTCCACCACAGCTGAATGCTGGGTATCGCGCCATTGCATCAGGGTATGTGGCCACGACGGCACAAACTAAGTGCACCCTCTGTGCCCATGTGCCTTCTCCACACACTTAGGGCCTCCCACCTGGTTTCCCCCTGGCCAGCAGGCAGGAGTTAGATGTTGGCAAGTATGAATTAATATCTGGTATAAACTATAAAATTGAAGTAACAACACGATTAAAAACCAAATCTACGGGAATTCCTAACTCCAGCCTACAGAATTCACACGAAGAAGCTGGTATCTATTTTACATTGCATTAATGCCATATGCACAGCGTCATAGGCAAAATAGAAGACGTGAGAATTGTTTCGCAACGGCTCGAGAGCCAGCAGAGCAAGTTGTTGATTCATCATGTACACGAGATGCCAAGATAACTGGGCCCCCATCCAGGCTTCCATTATGTGATCACTGTGTACAGCACCTTACGTGGGTGGGGGAATCGGCAAACTCGCAGCTGTACAGTATTACACAGATTCCGATCATCAGGAAAAAACGTTTTTGGGATTCTGCAAAAGTCACTGAAAGGACTCTCCCCAGTACAGAGAGCAGTAACTAACTCATGTCGTCATTTCAGTGTCTGTTCTAGCAGTGTCGTTATTTTTCCCTTATGCGTACAATCAGAAATGGGTCATAGGGTCGATAGTAGTTAGGTCATCAGTCAATAGGACGACCACTATTGGTCGAGAATCAAAAGGTCAACACGTGGAAAAGGTTTACATGCATTAGGTCTACATGGTCAAAAGGTTGACACAAACAATAGGTCAATGTGAGATTTTTATGTTTTTGGTGTCTGTGTCAACATAGGTTGACATGGAAACCGTATACAGTAAGTGTTCTGCGTCCCTTGGCTTTGCTCGCCATGCTTTGGGCGCGGTGCCTCGCTACACTCGGCACACTATTATATTCTCGCTCCGTGCACTCTTAAGTATGAAAAAAACACCTTTTTTGGAAAAAAAAATTGTGTGAAAAACTCATGTTGACCTTTTTCCTGTTGACCTTTTTGATGACGACTTATTGCTTGTGTTGACACTTTGACCATGTCAAACTAATGCATGTTAACCTTTTTTCACGCATTGACCATTTGCTGTCAACCTATTAAATTTCGACCTACTGACCACATCCCGTACAATCTGAGTTTATAAAGACAATAAAACAAAATAATAGTATTGGCCTTTGGATTATATTATGAATATAGGGCTGATTCCTTGTCGCATGCAATGTGGCTATAGTGGAGGGAAGATGCAGAAGCCAGATTTACTAATTTATGCTGATGCAAGATTCCTTAGGGCTAATGCCGGGGTTCCCGCATCCTCAAGTCTTATTTATGCCACCTTCTGATTTTAGCCCCTGCCGCCAAAAACCATCATTATCAGCACCACCACTTGCTAGATGCAAGACATCCATCTGACAGAGCTTTTTATACACACCCACAACACTCCAATGACACTTCCCCAAGAAAGGGTGGCTCAGTGTGCTAACATTGCTGATGCTCCAAATCACCCAATTCCACAGAAAGATGGGTTTGTCGAAGTTCTGCCGGACTTAGAAAATTTCCAAAATAAGACCCAGTGGACATTTTCCCAATTCACCTGTGGGCCAGTTCAACACTGCTCAATAGCTATCACCATTTGTTTCCAGGGAGCGGGATATGAAAGAACCCTCTCTGGTAATGTGCAACCCAGTGGTCAGCATGCACAGATTCTCAGCCGGTTCTGAGCCCGGATGTAATACAGTATGATTGCTTAAATGATCATTCTAGTTGTACAGTAGCTTTCATGAGAATGAAGTGATTTCACAGCATGGGCAGTGTTCAATGTCGGGCGCTATTTCCGACAGGAGAAATAACGCCCGCCGCCTATTCAATGCTGCTGTTTCTGACAGCATTGTAGGCGGATATAAAAAAAAACCAGATCTGCCTTTAAAACAAGTCGGATCTGTTTTGAGGAGAAGCGGCTCTGACTTCGATAATCCACGCCCATTTTCACTGACACGCCCACTTCAACACTCAACAGGCGGAACATTTAATTCCACCAGTGGAGAATCTGTCCAGCTGGGCAAAAACAGGGCAGGATTCGGAACCGCTGGGATGTTCCAACAGTCAGAAATCAAGATTGAATAGCGCCCTATGTCTGCAATAACAGATACCACCAAATATATCTTCTGAAATTCTGCAATATGCAGCAAATAGGGATTGCGACTTTGGGGTACTGCACTCACAAATGAATACATAGACCCCTAAATAAAGCAACACTCGACATACAATATAAGCTGACACAACTGTAATGCACATTAGTCTCTCATCACACAGATCCAAACCTTACATGAATGAATAGCATTCATTGCTTCTAGAACAGCTGCAAGCAGCAGTCACAGGCCATAGCTCAGGGCTGAAGAACATTGTGTATATGCACCTTGTACTGTATGTATATGTGTCTGTTCTGACATTAACGCCCCTCTATAGCTGGCACGTAATGGAAGGAGACATTTATATGAGAACCTGCAACTTATCAATTCATGTCACTGCTGGATGTGAGTATAGGTTCAGCTCACATGGTTCAATAGTATAAAACCCTTTTAAATAGTAGTTGCCACTAGCAACCAATCAACTTCTAGTCATCATTAATCTAGCACACGCTATAATATTACAGTTTTGATATTCATAAGGTTTAAAGCATTTCCCCACAAATGAAGCAGTATCCATGAGAATACCAGTGGGAACTAGTGTCAACACTATAGTATGAGGTACTGTAGCGTGAGGCAATCTAGCATGAGGCACTATAGTATGAGGCAATGTAGCATGAGGCACTATAACATGAGGCACTGTAGCATGAGGCAATGACTGAAGAATGAGGCACTGTAGCATAAGGCACTAGAGCATGAGGCACTGTAGCATAAGGCACTATACAATGAGGCACTGACTGTAGCATGAGGCACTGTAGCATAAGGCACTATACAATGAGGCACTGACTGTATCATGAGGCACTAGAAGCATGAGGCATGCAGTGCCTGAATAATGCACCTTGTTTATAAACAAAATATTGGATCAGCCCAGGAAATATCTGGCTCCCCTTTGTGTAGGTGGCTGATACCCTGTGTATGGAAACACAAGGGCATGTATTCAATGCCACAGCGAGCGACCGGCGAGGGGGTTAAACAGTGAGGATTGCTGAAAACCAGCGATCCTCGCTGTTTAACCCCCGTGCCGGCCGCTCGCACTATTCAACCTGCTGGGGAAATCCTCGCCGTCACAGGACGGCGAGATTTCCCCAAAACAGCGAGACTGCAGAAAACTTGCAGTTTTTAGCCGCGGGTCTCGCTGCTTCTGGAGCCGCATCCGCCAATTCCCCCTCGCTCAAAAAACGGAGCGAGGGGGAATTGGCGGATGCGGAGGCAGTGTTGAATGCTGTCAGGGTGAGTGGTGACAGCGAGCAGGAAGCCCTGCTCGCTGTCACCACTCGCAAACAGCATTGAATACATACCACGCTCTTTCTTTTTTTCCAGCGATCAACACACATTTTAAACATTTTGTTCCCTCAAAGAAACCCTTATGTATAGTGTTGCAACTTTCCCTTTCTATTTATTCCCTCTAAACTGTATCGTTTTATTAATATTTAATAGTAATATCAAACAGCAACAATATTATATTGCAACTAAAATTAATTGAACAAGTGATAAGGGTACTAAGATCTGATTGTCCTTATTCTGATTGCAGTTCACATTTTTTCTCAAAGTGGGCAAAACCATGTGCACTGCAGGTCGGGCAGGTGTAAAGGTGCCCAAAGACGCATCAATTGTACCGTGCTATGCGTTTTTGACTGTACAATGGTTCTATACAATTTACAGTATCTTCTAGCTTGCAATGTGATGTGCACTTTGATGCATGCGATGCGGTGCGATTAACCCATGTTTGTACTGTTAATTTTCAGATGTAGTCTAAAAAGTACGTGCAGCACATACTTTTTAGGACATACAATATCGGGCTCCCGGGAACGCGCATCGCAAAAGCCCATTAACACCATCCAATTATTGTACATAAGATGCAATTTGTACTTAAAAAGTACAAAACGCATTCGATAATTGAAGCGTCTGTGGGCACCTTAACACGTGCAGGGAGCATTAGGAATTGTGTGAGTTATTTTGTTTCTGTGCAGGGAAAATACTGGCTGAATTATTTTTAAACTGCTATTTAGATTTCAGTATCAACACACACCCACCCAAATTTAACTCTGAATGCACATGTTACATTTGCCCCACCTGCAATGACCCGTATCTTGTCATTGTAGCTCCACCCCCCGCTGTGCAATGCCTGAAATACTGGCACTGCACGGCAGGGGGCATGGCCACGAGGACGCGTTCACACTGGCCATGCCCCCAAAACACACCATTTCCTGTAGCTCCACCCCATCCTGTCCCTTTCCCATACCTTCAGTGGCCCTGCCCCCCTGCCTCAAGGAACTGGCTGCCCTCTATCCCGGAGAGGGCAGTCAGAAAGTAGGCAACCCTGATCTGTACTATTTTAATGCAATACAGAAACATTTATTGAGTATAACTTCACCATTATAATATTGCACAACTATAAGAATATTACACTAATAGATTGATACATTTGCATTGGACATATTAGTCATACTTGCCTACTTTTGAAAACTAGTATCAGGGAGATTATAGTTGGTAAGATAATTTTACACAGCAGCCCATTGAGGGGGCGTGTCATGCTCCACTCAAAGGGTGTGTCTAGTTCCATATATGGAGAGATTGTGAACGTGGCACCTAGAAGCGTGGGTGTATACTGCTACATACTGTATGAGCGGAATCTTTTAAAATTACTTATATCCAACTGTAGATGAGCCCCAAAGCAGTTATTAAGAGCTACTGTACTTGCTACAGTGCTGGGAAATTGTGCTGATGATTCAATGTAAATGTATCTATCCCCCATTCCTTTTCCCAAAAAAATGTAACCGTGTAATGTGGGCTAGGTGACATGAGGGAGATTGCTAGACTAATGAGGGAGAGAGGGAGATTTCTGCTATTTCAGGGAGTCTCCTGCAGAATGCAGGAGGGTAGGTAACTATGATATTAGTAAATATCCATATTGCTAATCAGGGCATGCAGTGTAATATAATATTATACTGATGGTGGAACATAAAGTTGATGACATATGCTACGCAGTGTTTTGGGAAATTGAGGTCACAAGGAAAAGTTGTAAACTATATGCAAAACATACTTACATTTATCAAAACTGTTCAATACTCCTGGAAGTAGTAAGACAGATTGTGCTGACTGTTCTCATTAAGAGTTTGATGTAAGCATCCATAGACACAAACATTAAAAGACTCTGTAGATGAAAGACTTTGTAAGTTGGCTGCCTCATAACATGGCATGCCAGTCAATCTGTTTGCATGAGGTACGATACCTCAGCGACTTGAAAGGTTTGCCGACACTGGGTTTACAATGACTATTATGTAAGATGCTTGTAATTGGCAGTCAGAGGTAAGTTATATCAGGTGAGCCATAAAGGCAATAAAAGTAACAGCTGTCCATTATTATGAGTACACATTATGGGCGGTATTCAATGAGGCTGATTCGCCAGGTTTTTATGGCGATTTTGTGCTGTAAGGCGAATTTTTGACTAAAACGGTGAATCACCCTATTCAATGACCAGATGGCGAATACTGTACATTACAAGGTTTTTTTCGCCATGATTCACCGAGTAGCAATCGCTATCTTTTTATGGTGAAGTGGAATGTGAACTTTTAACATAAAGTGTTTTGTTTTTTACATTTGGTGTCAAAAAATGAGGAATTTTATTCTGAGGAGGGGCATGCTATTTTTATTCATGTGCTGTAAGCACATGAATATATATTTAATAAAAAAAAAATATATATATATATATATATTTTTTTTTACACAGACCAGCCAGCAGGGGGCCGGAGCCGAGCCGCTCATTAGATATTCATATATTCACTGCACCCGATCATTACATATGCATGATCGGGTGTAGTGAATATACCCGGTCCCCTGCTGGCACCCCTGGGGGGGGCAGCCTGTGCTGCCTGGCACCCGGGGAGCCCACCTCCCCCCCACAAACGTTCTGGGGCAGGCAGGGAGACTTCCATCTCCCTGCCTGCCGTCGTCCTCGGGCTCCCTGCAGCATCGCCGCAGGAGTTAAAATTCGCCAGTCAGGGGCAGCGAGCCCCTGACTCGTTGAATACTGGAGCCGGCGAGGCTCCGGAACGCAGCGAGCAGTGGCGAATGTGCAGCGAATCCTAAACAGGATTCGCTGCACATCGCCAAAATGCTCATTGAATACTGCCCTATGTATGCACCACTTAGCACCAGGACCAGTATATCGTATAGTTTCACTGAATTGAATTTGGTGCTTGAAAAGTACAGTAGCTTCTGTGAGATTTGAGGGAAAGCCTTGTGAATTTAAGGCATGAAGATGACCACTAAAGCTGGGTTCACATTATACGATGTGTACCATGCGCAATATCAGCGCTGATGAGCACCCAGCAGAGGGTAGTATGTTCCGCATACAGACTGCCCAATCAGTCGTGTCTGATGTCACAACTGGTCAGACATTCACATGCGCCCACCCAGTTGCGCTGTCAACCACTGTTGGCGTGTGTAGCGGCTGTACGGGCTGTTGGCAACTTGACCGTAAACACAGCATGATGGGCCAATATATCTTTAGATATATCGGCCATAGGCTGTGCTATACAGGCAATGCATTATATCTGTGAATGATGTCCTTCACAGATATACTGTATCGCTGGTACAAAATGGCTGACAGACCACCAATCTATTGTCCAGTGTGTACCTAGCATTACCTAGATAGCTACCTTAAGGTTTCCTACTTATAAAGTCTGTTAGTAAACTGTCAGCAGCACTTTGGGGGGCTGGCCTGATATAGACATCATCAAGCCCTGCCCCCAGTACTGCAATCCCCGCAATTTGTGGGTCTTCAAGGAGGGGGAGGGGGCTAAATTATGTGATTTGCATCTTTAGCCACACCCCCTCCCCGTAAAGATGTAAATTGCGGGAAATTAATACTGCCGCGGCGGAGATGCAGGGGGCGGTATCCAGGAGGGTTGCCCGCCTTTCTGGGGGGCCGGGTGGGGGACCTGATTTTCGAGAGCCTCCCGGCCATTCCGGGAGGGTAGGTAACCCTGCCTTAATGTAAGAAGCAGGAGGAATAAGGACATCAGGAATTCTCTCCCCTGTGCATCACCATTAGCTCTATTTTAGCATATGTGCAGTGTGGGTGTTGGCCAGATTTGGAGGTATGAGGTAGTTAAGGGAAGAGGACCTCCTTTCTACTGCCCTTGGTGTTCTGCCCTCTCCTGCTTACGTCATGGCTTGAATGGGCCCTCTTTTGTAATAACAATTAAATTAATATGTATGATCCACAATATCTTCAATATTAAATGTGGGTAAATGTGAACTCAGAGCAGATATTTAAAGTGTTTATATAGTATGGTTGTATACAATATTGTAGTTCATTCCTTGGATAAACATAAAATGAGAGGGGAAAAACACTAGTGTACTGTGTAAAAGTTACTGTTCACACAATTGTGGTATGTAAAGCACATTATATACTCTTATTTGTGACATTGTGCCAGATGTATCAAGCTTCAAAAAGTGATAAAGTGGAGAGTGATAAACAACCTGCCAATCAGCTCCTACCTGTTATGTTTTAAACCCACCGTGTAGCATGACAGGTTGGAGCTGATTGGCTGTATTTTTGTCACTCTCCATTTTATCACCTTTTACCTGACAATTGCAGTTTGTTCCATAAACATGAAATCACCCAGTACAGAGGTGCCAAGGGTCAGTACAAATCTCACTTTTAAGCCGCCGCTTCTACGCGTTTCACAAGTTATGACTTCCTACTACCTTCCTCATGAAGGTCAGTGGTCGCTGTAACCAACTTGTTATACTGTTGTGTCCAACTGCTATGTACAGTATCAGAAAATGACATAAAACGATAGTCATTTGCACCCCACCTCCAGTTTTTGATACCAGTGTTGTGTCATCCACATATATAGTGTAGCAAAAGCTGTCAAGAAACATGAGTGGTTGTACTTTCATGAGGGTAGTTGATTTTATATTTAGAAACTTGGACACTGCATTAAAGGCAGAGTGCCCTTATTTGATACCATGCCACAGCTTTCAGTCGCCCTTGCTTCCAAAGTGGAGGGGGTTGTACATAGTGCCGCGCAGTCACATGCTCCACTATGCACAGCACAACCAGGCAGGTGTCCAGGAGCAAAGTCTTTGGATATCTCTTACTGTCTGTACTTTACTAATGGTCATGTCAGTGTTTATCCGATCGGTGTAATGGCATAGTGTAGTCGCTGGGGAATAAAGTTCTTCTGTCACAAGATGATGTGTCCTTGTGTGATTTATTGCAGGGGTTCTCACTAACTACACAGTGTCAGGAGTCAGGACTCAGCTGCAGAATATTGTGGGGGGGGGGGGGTTTAAATAAAATAAAACACTAAATTTTCAGAATTGGCAAATATAAAGTTCCAAAAGTATAAAGTTCCAGAAGTATAAACCAACCAATCAGCTCCTGCGTGACATTTTTCAAACACAGTCTGTGACATGGCAGGTAGGAGCTGATTGGCTGGCTGTTTATCACTGGCCCAAAGTCATTGTTGACTTCTTGACTGTATACAATACATAAAATGGGCTTCGACACAACTTAAAGTATCTATGCAACATAAGAGTAGTGTTCTTGTAGAGTTCCAAGGTGTTTCCTGGGCATATATCAGGTAGGTTACTGATATTGTGTAACTGGTCTCTAACCCTATTTTCCAGTACATTTTGTATTGGTCTAATGTTAATGTTTATGGCTTAAAAATATATTTATAGAAATATTCTTGTTCGGAACACTGGCAGGACTATCAGCCACTATGGGACCCAAAAATGATGGATAATGGCAACCACTCATCCCCCACCCAACTTTCCCTTCCTGTGGTCCCTGCTAAGAGTGGGCAGGTCACCCAGTGCCACCCAGCTGCCCACTTACCGAGTGGGGTAGGCAGACCTGGTGGCCGATGACGGGATTTGCACAGAAATTTATGATCATAGCTATGCATGCTGTGCATTGCTGGTCATCTTGTCTTTGTATAGTAAGGGGCAGGTCTTTGATGATGCGGTCATGCAGCCATAACCCCACCCACAGACTCTTTTGCCTCATCACACCCCTTCCCACCTCTTTGGTCAAGCTACACCATGCACTGCCTCCGATGTGTCTACCTGGCTCCTGAAAGGGAAAGGCAGTAAATTGGCAACTATGCCCTGCATTGCCTTGTACATTAGTATCGATTTTATTGCACTTCCAAAAAGCTGTAATCTCAATTTATATAGGGACAATAGACATATGTTTTAGGTCCAATTACCCAAAGAATCATTTTACTTTAACTTGGTGTCTATCAGATTTTTCTCTGTTTCGCTTGAAGTATTTTTCATTTGTGTATTTCTTACAAAACTTAACTCATCCTTGCTTAAGTCATCAGCATTGTTTCCGCAAACACCCACCCTGTGTACATTGATGTACTACCCCCTCACCTGTCTCCCAGCACCCAGTTATTGTACTGTACATCCTCTTTTATTGCGTGTTTCTGATCCTTACCACTGTCATTGTGCTAACTGAATAAAAACACTATTGTCTCCTATATCTGTCTTTCTAATCTAAATGATGAAATAAAATCTCGTCAAATGTATTTCAATTTAGAATATTATTATATTCCTACTGTACAGTAATAGCGTTTCCTGACTGGGAATAATAATGGCGTGATTCTGTCTAATTATTGCCACTGTTAGAATAATCTTATTCTATCTATAAAATATTCAGCAGCTCCTGAGCTGTTGACATTCTAAGACTCCGCCTGTTGAGTTATTTACCAGGCATGAGGAGTGCACCTGCTGAACTATGGGGTTTATAAGGTGTTTTGAATTCTCACGGCATAAATCCAAAAAGTCATATACAGTACAGTATGGGGATAGATTTCTCAAATCTTGGGAGAAAGATAAAGGAATATAGTGCCAGATGTACTAAGCTTAAAACATAATAAAATGAGTGATAAACCACCAACCAATCAGCTTCTAACTGTCATATTTAAAACACAGCCTGTGACATGACAGTTAAAAGCTGATTGGCTGGTAGTTTTTAAAGACGTAGGGGTCATTCTGCTTCATTCAATGGTTCAATGAGCATAATGATTTATGTGCATGTGCAGGCTCTCTTGGCGAATGGACTCGTCGCTGGCCCGCTTGCTTGGAGCAGTGCGGGCGGAGGGGCGTGGGGCAGTGGCTCGGGTCGTGCCCATGGGAACGCCCAGCGTTTCATAGGCATCCCCATGAAAATGCTGGGCGTTCCCATGTGATTGCGGGCGGACGGCTGATGTCACATGACATCAGGACATCAGCTGCCCGTCCTGTCTTCATCCCACTGCCCGCAAATATAAGTCAGTCTCCACTGATTTATATTTGCATGGCCTGAAGAAATCATAAAAAATTCAGCAACATGCGAGGAGATCTGTCTTAGTGACACATCCCCTCACATGGTTGCCAGGGGATACAGCGGGGTGGGGTGGCGATTCCGTGGGGCAGGCCCTCTGGGACTCGGTAAGCTTACAGAATCAAGCAGAATCAGGGCCATAGTACCCAAAGTGTAGTAACCAAGCAGCTGCTGTCATTCATCTTAACACCTGTAACATGACCGGTACAAGCTGTGTGTTTGCTATGGGAACCATCTTTACTTTATTCAATATTTCATTCTCATGCAAGTCTTGCATGTTTTTCCAACTCAAAGATTTACTAAAGGCAAACGCAGGCATACAAACATGATACAAAATAGACCTGTGCATGAGCAGTGCGTTCTGCAGAAGCCTGCACTGGTTAGAGTGTCCTGCCATAGAATTCGCCTGCTGATTGGTTGAGGAGGAGTGACTCTTAGCCAATCATCTCTCATGTTCAGGAAAGCACATGACAAATGTCATTGGCCGGTCAAGCACTGTATGTACATACTGTTCATACAGAGTTGCATGTCCACTGGTTCGGGAGACCTTTTTTTTTTTTGTAAAGACCCCTGGATGCCTCCTGGAGACCATGGAGTAGAGGTAATTGCATAATGTTAGTGTGGGTGAATGTCTCATGGTTTTTAACATTTCCTTTACAGGGGAATGCAGATGCCAATGGGCCCTCTTTTCCCGGAAAAGCTGGCACTTTTGGCTGTGAGCATGTGGGGCAGGCTTGCTGATACCTGTGCCGCTGTAATGGACATTCCTGTGGGCCAGATGCACTAAGCTTCAAATGTGATAAAATGGAGACTGATAAACAATCAACCAATCAGCTCCTACCTGTCATGTCACAGGCTGGGTTTGAAATGTGTCAGGCTGATTGGTTGGTTGTTTATCACTCTTACATGTGTTTGCCAATAAATTATTAGAGAGTGCTATGCAATGATGTCATGTGCAATGATAAATGCCTTTCATTCCTGTGAATTCTTGCAGGAGCATTGGAAGGTGGTGATATAATTCTGTAGCTCTGTGTGGGGTTTAAATCCTAAGCAAATTGTGTGGTTCAAAATGTACAACAAGACAGGACTACATACATGACACATGTCAAAAAAGAGGACATGTCCCCTATCCTGCTATTATATGGAAGAATCAGCTGGGGTATTCAACATGCGGCTCTCCAGCTGCTGTTAAGTTACACATCCCAGAATACCCTGCTACACTATTAGCGTGGCATAAGAGAAAAGCTGTGGAGGGTCATGCTGGAAAGTGTCGTTTCACAACAGCTAGAGGGTTACATGCGGAAAATTCACATACCGTGGGCCAGTGGGGCCCAGAGGGGGGGATACTAATCACCCGGGCCCACGTCTGATGAGGGGGCCAAGTGGGGCCCCCATTACCTTGCAGCAGCTCTTCTCACCGCAGCATATGTTGTTGTGTGCTGAACTGCAGTGTGGTCAGGCAGGGTTGTGCTTAGAATATTTTTTTCCTGTATTTTATTGTAAGTGTGCATAGACACGCCTCCCATGATTAGGCCACGCCTCCTGAAAGTACCTGGACCTGACCAGGCTCTCTTCTGCCGCCCTGCTATGTGTCTAATTCAGATCCTGAAAGATGTTTGGAACTTTGCATGTGCAGTACAGGACCTACATTGATCAGTGCAATATGGCAGACATCACTAGGGTGACAATCTGCAGCTGTTTGGGAGCAGGGAGATGGCAGCAATGGCCACTGTTTCCCATAACGGAGATGCTTTGCCACCATTTAGTTAGAGGATCTTCCCCCAAAAATTGAGATTTCCTGGCCTCTTTGTAGGAGCTGTGGCAGTCAGCATGCACAACCCTACGGGTCACACAGCCAGACAATTGTGTCACAGGTGATCCAACGCTGCCTCCTAGAACACAGCATGGATCACTAATGCATGATGTAGGCATCTACTTATATAAGACACCTGCTGCATTACCATATCTGTGCATCGCTGCTGCTTTCATGTAAGCACAACTGAATCAGGCCCCGTGTTCCTTCATAAAGAAGCACCTTCCTCCTAACATGGCAATTTGCTATGTGGGAATGTGGGAAGCATGATGTGCATAATAAGCTGAGCATGAACACGTTTGTTACATCCTGGCCTTATTATGTAGTTAGGTCAATAGTGATTTACTTTACTCAAGGATAATCATGCATTGGCGTTACCTATACAGAACTAATAGGCTGTCACGGCCCACTCAAGACATTTGCCTGTACGGGTGGTGTGGTGGGGTCTGGTTCAGGCCGCGGCGTCTGGGCAGCTGGTCAGGCTGGCGGGAGGATCAAGGTGGCCGCTCGGGTTATCCGGCGCCGGCGCTCGGTCTGCCCGTCAGTTCCCAGTGTGCGGGGGGCCTGCGGGACCGGCTTCCATTCGCGCTGTCTCAGTGCAGGCAGCGGGGAGCAGGGGGGTGCTGTGGCAGTACTTCCACCCACCTGCAGGTGGTTCACCGGCATGTAGTGGGGCTGGGTCAGGGAGGAAAGGTCCACATTGTCTCAGGGGAGCCACCATTTTCCCAGAGTCTGCCAATGGGATCGCAGTCCCAAAGCCAGCAACCAATCCCAGCTCTCCCAGGGGGATAAAAGGCCCCAGCCTTAAAGAATTGGAGTTTTACTGTATATGCAAAATACATAATCAGAAATCAGGGCTTGATTAAAAGTTCCATTTGCCCTAGGCTAATACACATGTAGCTCCCCTTGTAAATAGGGCCGGTGCAAGGTTTCTTGGCACCCTAGGCAAAAGTTCTCCATACTCCCCCCTCCCCCCCCCCTCATATGTACGTATGTACATAACATAAACTGCCTCCTTCATATATACATACATAGCCTCTCTTATACAATGGCACAAGTTCATCCCACCTGAATCTCTCTGCGCATGTTACATCTGCCCTCCTGCAGTGCACATGGTTTTGTCCATTTGAGAAGGAATTTGCCTTTGCGAGTGAACCAGAATAAGGGCCAATATGTAGCAATCCGTTTGTATGCTGGAATGTAGAAGACCTGCTGGCTGAGTAAGGGGCATCACAGAGAAGGGTACTTGTGGAGTATTACGGCTCCCATCGTATGGCATCGTATGCCATATGTAGTGGCATACGATGGCATACGATGGCATACGATGCGATACGATTTTTACCGATTTTTGAGCATTTTTGCTCAAAAATCGTATGCGATCGCATCGGATGCCATACGATGGCATCCGATGCGATGGCACCCGATTTTGCACTGAAATGCATCAAAATGCATTGAAATGTGTATTAAAGTTGTGAAATGCCCCCAAATGCCATTTTTCATAGTGCACCACCCCCACTATCAACGTCAACCCGAAGCGTGGCGAGCGGCGGCGGTACGCGTCCTACGACCTTTTCATACCCCCACTATCCACGTCGGCGTGGAGTTGAGAATAGAAAGTGTGGCGAGCGCAGCGAGCCACCAAGCCCGAAGCGGATACCTGTGAAGCCCGCGAGGGGACGCGTATAGCTGTGAAGGTATCCGCGTCCCCGCGCGGGGCTCGCTGCGCTCGCCACGCTTCGGGCTCGGTGGCTCGCTGCGCTCGCCACACTTTCTTTTCTCAACTCCACGCCGACGTGGATAGTGGGGGGATGAAAAGGTCGTAGGACGCGTACCGCCGCCCCTCGCGGGCTCGCTGCGCTCGCCACGCTTCGGGTTGACGTTGATAGTGGGGGTGGTGCACTATGAAAAATGGCATTTGGGGGCATTTCACAAGTTTAATACACATTTCAATGCATTTTGATGCATTTCAGTGCAAAATCGGGTGCGATCGCATCGCATGCGATTTGATCGTATGCGATGCGATTTTTTAGCATACGATCAGCATACGATGAAGGTCGTGGGAGCCGTGATACTCCACAAGTACCCAGAGAAGGACTGTCAGGTAAAATGATCCATCTGGTGAGCTGTCGATATCAGCGCACAGCGCAGTGGGGGAATTGGTTAAAGTCTACTACGTGAATCAATAATGTATAGTAGAACGCACATTTTTAAGTTGCAAACCTGTAAAGAATCTCTGGTACTTATTTCCTAGCACGGCGCCCGCGATTTTGATTGTATTGATCGGGTCGGAAAAATTGTGTCGATCGCATCGCATGCCAACCAAATTGCATGCGATGCGACCGACGTGATCAACCCGATTTTTAAATTGGAATCAATGTAAAATGGTCCCTGAGACCCGATTTTACATTGATTTCAATGTAAAAAGCCCCAAAACACCCCATTTTAATAGCAACCCCCCCCCCCCCCCTGATGGTTGAAATGGCCCTCCATTGTTAACGCCACCCCACTATTGACGCCAACCCTCCGACCTTTTCATACCCCCACTATCCACGTCACCGTGGAGTTGATTTTATAGTGTGGCGAGCGCAGCGAGCCACCAAGCCCGAAGTGTGGCGAGCGCAGCGAGCCTCGCGATGGGACGCGCATACATTCACAGGTATACGCGTCGCGTTGATCGCGTCGGTCGCATCGCGGCCCATTATAATTTTGTCTTTCACCGGCAAATACACTGGTGATTGACATAAAATCGGGTCCATCGCGTCGATCGCATGCAGTGTTGCAAGTAAGGGGGTACGGCGTGGTACGGAGTACCTGTAAGAAATATGTTGCAGGTACGCAGTACCACTTACCCCTGATCCACTGTCATTTCTATTTTCATTTTAAGTCTAAATATAATGCATCCGCAGCCCGCCCACCCAGCGTTATGATTGGTGCTGTATGCAGCTACCGGCTACTGCTGATTTAGCCTGTCACACTGACAGGCATCAGCAGCGCCAAAAGCATGAAGAGCAGGCTCCACTATTGTAAGCACAAGCTGCCTGGCTCTCCCCCAAGCAAGAGCCAACCCACCCCCAGTCATTCCCTGTTTCTCATTCCCTGTCTCCTGTGTCCATGCCTCTATTGTCATTTAGTCACTCCTCTAGCTTTGTGTGACCACGCCCCCTGATGACACATGACCATGCCCATTTTTGGTGGAGGCTATCAGTACCACCAATAAAAAAATTCTACTTGCAACACTGATCGCATGCCTTAAGTACCTTAAACTTAAGGCATGCGATCCACCCGACAGGCGCCGTGCTAGGAAATAAGTACCGAATCTCTTGAGCTGAGGCTGAGAGAGGCTGAGAGAGGGTTTATGGAGGAACCTACCCCAAACATGGTCCCGCAGAGAACACAAATAATCTCATCTGGATCTCATGCAGATTGTACAAGTGTGTACACAGCATTATGCTATGTACACACTTGTACAATCTGCATGAGATCCAGATGAGATTTACAATTTAGACTATCTGCATACAATATATACAATTTAGACTATCTGTATACAATTTAGACTTGCAGCCAAGACTTTCTGGCTGCGATACGGGAGTGCGCATCGAGATCGCATCTGGATCTCAAGGGATAAAACCCATACAATCTGCATGAGATCCAGATGAGATTTTGACTATATAGATCAGGGGTGGCCAACCGGTCAGAGGTAAAGAGCTGAAAAATATCGGTAGCCAAGCTAAAGAGCCAACATCATGCGCGCGCCGCAGGCGCATGCGCCATAAAAAGGGGCGTAGTCTATTTTGACCCCTTGGGTGGGTGTGATACAAATATGCCTCCAATGGTGCAGTGCCATATTTACATATGCCCCCAATAGTGCCAGATAAATATGCCCCCACGGTGCCAGGTATGTACCACACGGTGCCGGGTATGCCCCTATGGTGCCAGAAAGCTGGTATGCCCCCACAGTGCCAAAAGGCTGGTATGCCCCCACAGTGCCACAAACTGCTATGCCCCCACAGTGCCACAAACTGCTATGCCCCCACAGTGCAAATTTCCCAGCAGCAGCACTCACCGTTGTTGCTACTGCTGCCGGGCAGGGAGAGGACAGTCTGGTGTCCCCCTGCAGTCCTCCTGTCATGTCACTGATGGGAGGAGAGCACACCGTGCGTCTCCTTCCCCTTCACTTCCCTGTGACTGGGCCGTCCACCAATCAAAGCTCGCTGGCCGGCTCCTGATTGGCTGCTGGCCCGCGAGCTCTGATTGGCGGACGGCCCAGTCACAAGGATGCACAGTAAGGGGTAGGAGAGATGCGCGATGCGCGCTCTCCTCCCCTCAGAAGGAGAAGGGATTCAGGGAACCGGCAGCAGGGGGGACTGGGACGGGCGGTGGGCGGCGGGCAGCAGTGGGAGCAGGAGCCGCACTTTACAAGGGGGAGAGCCGCATGAGGCTCAAGAGCCACGGGTTGGCCACCACTGATATAGATCATCTGGATCTCATGCAGATTGTATGGGTTTTATCCCTTGCGATCCAGATGCGATCTCGATGCGCACTCCCGTATCGCAGCCAGAAAGTCTTGTTATAAAATTGTATACAGATAGTCTAAATTGTATATATTGTATGCAGATAGTCTAAATTGTAAATCTCATCTGGATCTCATGCAGATTGTACAAGTGTGTATAATTCAATAGTTTGTTACAGAATATTCATTGTAATAATGTTGCTCTTGTGCAGGACTTTTTACGTGTCTCACCATTTTTTAAAAGCAGCAATCATTTACAAAGCAAAACCTGGTTGGTTTTGCATTGCAAATGATTGCTGCTTTAATAGAAACACACAGACTCGTACAAAAGTCCAGCACCTCCAGAAGGCTATTATATTTGGCCCTAAGGGTTTCTTATAATTCTTATAATTCATTTTCCTAACTAAACATTATTATAGAACAGAGCAGACTTGAGATGCTGCGTTCCAATGGGTGAATGCTGACACAAGCAACAGTTGGGCATGGAAAAGGTTCACAATAAATGTTTAACATGAGTTTTGGGGATTTTTTAAGCTTTTTTCAATCTTTCCATACTTTACCATCCATGTGGACTGATTGATAATGGAGCATGGCCAGCGAAGCGTTACACTAATTGGGATCCGCGTGCTCAGGTGTCAACAACAAAAATAGTGAAAACCTCACGTCAAGCTTTTTATGTGTTGACCTTTTATACAGTATGTCGACCTGTGGCTTATGTCGATCTTTTGTCAATGTTGAACTAATGTTGGTGTCTGAGATACTGTATATAGAACAACTAATGGTGGTGTCTGAGCGTATTGACCATTTTGGTGTTGACCTAGACATTGTCTGTGAGCTAATCCATACCCTTTGTACTGTAACTAGGGCAACACCCACTGGTCATGCAGCTCAATGGAGGGAGGGGTTATACAGCTTCCTTTAAATGTGTCCTTTCATCTAGAGCTCTTCTGTGAGTTTCTAATGAATCACCATTAACTCCATTAGGGTGTTTTGCAAAGTAAAGGTTGTGGAGTAAATCCTCCAAGTTTTCCAGTAAGCCATCACTCCCAGTTGTG
The DNA here is from genome assembly GCF_055691185.1 of Crinia signifera. Classification (NCBI taxonomy): domain Eukaryota; kingdom Metazoa; phylum Chordata; class Amphibia; order Anura; family Myobatrachidae; genus Crinia; species Crinia signifera. The sequence goes on along the minus strand of NC_139222.1, from coordinate 236,025,627 downwards.
TTTTCCTATTCCTGTCAGCTCATCTTTTAAGATGCAACTGTGGGAATATGAAACGGCTGCATGTGTTTAGGGCAAATTAATCTCTAAATAAGTACAGTATATGCTGTGCCGCATACCTCCCAACTTCTGTGTTGGGGAAATAGGGACCGCCGCGCGAGCGCCCGAAAAGGGGGCAGGGCGTATGCAAATGAGGGTGCGGCTTATGCTAATTAGCCGCGACCTCATTTTCATACGAGAATAGACGCTGTGCGCATGCGCACAGCGTCTATTCTATTAGATTGGAGGGTCTCCCAACTGCCACCCCCCGCAGCGGGACAATGCCTGCCGCAGGTGGGACAGCGGGACAGGACCCGAAAATCGGGACTGTCCCGCTGTAATCGTGACAGTTGGGAGGTATGGTGCCGGCGGGAGACTCGATGGGACCTGATACTAGCAGGATGACGTAAACTGGTGTCAGAGTTTTGGCCACAACATATCAAAGACATGGTCATGTCGCATTAAGGATGTGGTTGCACCTCCTGGGAAGCCTGGGATCTTCGGTGAGGGTGGTCATATCCCCCTGCCTTCCTGAGCCCCATAAATCTCATGATGCCCCATGCAGCTTTGATTATTTGCATTTACAGTGCTGGCGAATCAGTTGTTTATTGGGTGCCCACTGGAGCAATTCAATGCCCCCCATTGGGCACACATGCCCCATGTGTGTGCCCATTAGCATCGGGCTTGAATGCCCCAACCACAGTGTTTTCTCACATTTCCACAGGCACCTCAGGAGGCTGCATCCTGAAATGTGCCCCCTCCTCCCCCTCAGCTGCATGAGCGGCCTAACAGAGCAACGATTGAATTGCTACGTTGGGCGCCATCTAATTGCAGCTGGGGCAAATAGTCCAATTACCTCCACTATGTGATTGGTATTAATGAAAGGCTGTGAAAACATAGCACTCTGCTTTATTACCTTTCACTCTAAACCTTATATTAGAAAATGTGGGAACTGAGACTTATTTGAAGTGTATTGCCTGTAAGAAAGCCACTAGCGCCCCCTCTAGGTGAATGCTCCTGGAAGCCTACTATGAGTCATAGTCCATGGGCTGATGAAAGGATACAAGAAGATGTGCTGGGATAGAATGCTGCTGCCGTACTTCACACCGATATAGGGGGAAATGTACCCAAGCCTTACAAAAATGCGAAAAGTGGCCCATAGCAAGCTATCTGTATTAATTGCATTCTATAAAACTATAGTTAGAATATCATTAGTTGCTGAAACTACTGAGGAAGAAAGGGATCTAGGTGTCACTATTTCAGGGGACTTAAAGGCGGGTAGGCAATGTAACAAAGCAATGAAGAAGGCAAGTCAGATGCTTGGTTGCATAGGGAGAGGTATCAGCAGTAGAAAGAAAGAAGTAATAATAATGCCACTGTATAGGTCATTGGTACGACCTCATCTAGAGTACTGTGTTCAGTTCTGGAGGCCATATCTCCAGAAGGATATAAATACATTAGAGACTGTACAAAGAAGGGCAACTAAAATGGTGCATGGCCTACATCACAAAACGTACCAGGAAAGACTAAAAGATCTTAATATGTATACTTTAGAGCAGAGAAGGGAAAGGGGGGACATGATAGAAACTTTCAAATATATCAAGGGTTTTAACAAGGTACAGGTGGGAGACATTCTTCACATGAAGAGGAGCAACAGAACACGAGGACATGCACTGAAACTAGAGGGAGGAAGATTCAGGGGAAATGTGAGGAAGAATTACTTCACAGAAAGAGTAGTAGATAAGTGGAATAGCCTCCCAACAGAGGTGGTAGAGGCGAATACAGTAGAGCAATTTAAACATGCTTGGGATAGGCATATTGATATCCTTACAAAAAAATAAGGATCAAATATGGTTTGATGTAACATGTTTAAAAAAAGGGGCAGACTAGATGGGCCAAGAGGTTCTTATCTGCAAATTCTATGTTTCAAATTCTATTGGCAACGTCTGGACCATTTCTGCGCTCTTTAGAAGGCTTGATATACACAGTATATCCCTTATAGCAAGCATGTCCAAACTAAGGCCCTCCAGCTGTTGTGACACCACAAGTCCCATCATGCCTTGACACAGTTTTGCTATTAGGGAATGCTAAAACTATGGCAAGGCATGCTGGGTTGTGTAGTTTCACAACAGCTGGAGGGCCATCATTTGGACATGCCTGTCTTATAGGATAGAAGAACGGGAATCATCTAGTGTTTATATTATGTAATACCACCATATAGTGCAGTGCTATATAGAGACTATTTCCTTATTTGCCTCGATCCATGTTGCAGTCTCAAAAGCAACATATACTCTGTGCCCACTGGCGGGATGGTTAAATACAGCGCCAATTAATTTTAGCAGCAAATGCAACATAATGTTCCTGTAATATTAAAGCCAGTCATCCATATTTGTAAAATAAATGGTTACATTTAAATCACAGACTGTCACAGTCTCCCGGACCGCGGGAGTCTCTTACCGGGTCCGGGGACGTGGCTTCTGCGGGGGTCAGGCGGGGCGCTCCGGACACTGGCTGGGGCAGTCTGGGCGACGGCGGGCTGAGGCGGGAGGCAGGCGGCAGAGTAGCGGGCGGCTGGCGTCCCTCTCTGCACAGTCCCCGTCAGCGTGTCTCCAGCTTCCGGGTACGCGGGCGCGCGCTCACTAGGGGCGCGCGCGCCGCGCGTTCTGATGTTTAAAGGGACAGGCAGGAAATTGAACTGCCCAAGTCCCAGTATAAAGGAAGTCTCTGGCAGGCAAATCACTGCCAGAGTATAGGCTCACACCTACTCCAGCGTTATTGTGCCTTAGTGCTTGTCCCTATTGCTACTATTTTGATCCGGCTTGTTACTGACTACTCTTCCGCTTAACCCCTTGTACTCCGCCTGTGACCTTCCGTGTATGACCCCAGCTCGCTCTCGACTATTCTCCCGTCTCATCCCAGTGTAACGCAACCAGTGTCTCCCGTGTATGACCCGGCTTGTTTTGGACCTTCGTTGCCTCTCCCCTGGGCTCCTAACTGACCGTATAATACCGACCCGGCTAGACGACCGCTCCTCCATATTGTCTATCTCCCCGCCACCAGCTCATAAAGGGAAACCTAACCAGAGGACCGTGACCGACGTGTCGAGTGCCGCAGAAGCCCAAATCCCAATTGGAGGGGTCACTGGCAGAAAACCCTCGGCACGGTTAGACTCCACACCTCTGCGTTAGGTCGAGCCAATTCCCGAGCTGAGTAGGCAGGGATTCGAGTAAACTTGTGACAGAATACTCTGGCCCATAAATATGGATCCAGCGGCCGGTCCGTCTCCTAAGGAGCTTCTGGAGCATCTGCTTACCAGGGTGAACAAGCAGGAACAGGATCAGGCACAAATCATGCAATGTCTGCAGACCTTGATGCAACGCATAGAAGCCCCTCCGGCTCCGCCGCCCCCGGCACCACTTCCTCCGGTGGTTGCAGCAAGTGCCCCTTTGATTCGCATTCCGAATCCTGCGAAATTCGATGGAAATCCCAAGGAGTGTCGGGGATTCCTAAATCAGTGCCTCATCCAATTTGAAATACAAGCGGCATCCTTCCCGTCAGATAGGGCGAAGGTGGCCTACATGATTTCGCTACTCACGGGTCAAGCCCTGTCCTGGGCCTCTCCACTCTGGGAGAAGGATCATGCGGTGATTAATAACATCACTGAATTCATCACCGAGTTCCGTAAAGTGTTTGACGAGCCAGGTCGGGTGACGTCCGCCGCTTCGGCCATCCTCCGGCTGAGGCAAGGAACCCAGACTGTGGGACAATACACGGTTCAGTTCAGGACCCTCGCATCCGAGTTAGGGTGGAACGAGGAGGCTCTGATGGCCACCTTCACACAGGGGCTATCTGAGAAGATTAAGGACGAGTTGGCAGGTCGAGAGCCGTCGACTTCTTTGGACGACCTAATTTCCTTATGTACACGGGTGGACCTCCGTTACCAAGAGAGGGATAAAGAGTGGGAACAATCCCGAAGATTCAGTTTCAAGCTGGCACCCCGATTTGTTCCTCCAGCAACTAACCCTTCGTCAGCATCAGCTTCCGTGGCAAGTCAGCAATCGGAAGAACCCATGCAGATCGGGAAAGCTCGCCTTCCTTTCGCGGAAAGAGAACGAAGGTTTAAAAATCGGTTGTGCTTGTATTGCGGGGAATCAGGTCATCTCCTCTCTGCGTGTCCCAAGCGTCCGGGAAACGACAAGGCCTAACTGATTGTAAGGGGGTCAGGTTAGGCACGTTATCTTATACCTCTTCTCGAGTTTCCGCAATCGGATTCACTATCGATGTAACCTTAAGTTATGGGAATTCCTCAATTACCCTCAAAGCCTTTCTAGATTCCGGCGCGGATGGTAATTTCATTACCGCAAGAACGGCAAAACGCTTGGGACTTCCTTGTCATGAACTGACGAACCCCTTGCACATCATAGGTATAGATGGCAATAGGTTGCCTTTTTCAAGTATTCGTTCTAATTCTGCAATGGTGCAGATGAGAGTGGGAATCCTACATCAAGAGTCCCTCTCCTTCTTCGTGCTTCCCGCAGCGGAGAATCCCGTCATACTGGGATTGCCATGGCTACAGTTACATTCACCTGTGCTGGACTGGAAGCGTCCTCAAATATTGGCATGGGGGCAAGAGTGTCAGGGGCGATGCCTTGAACAAATCAAACGACATTTCTGTACTGTATCTTCCTCCCAACTGGAGTCCGGGGGAAAACTCCCAATTGCTTATCATGCCTTTGCAGACGTTTTCAGCAAGAAGGAAGCAGAAAGACTGCCAGCTCATAGGATTTGGGACTGCGCCATCGATTTAGTTCCTGGGAAATGTCCTCCTCGTGGCCGAGTGTTTCCGTTGTCCATGGCGGAATCTCAGGCAGTGTCAGAGTATATTAAAGATAACTTGGAGCGAGGTTTTATCAGGGAATCCAAGTCTCCAGCAGGAGCGGGCCTGTTTTTCGTCAAAAAGAAAGACGGGGGCCTTAGACCTTGCATTGACTATAGGGGGCTCAATGCCATCACGGTGAAAGATCGGTTTCCTCTCCCCCTCATCTCTGAACTCTTTGACAAAATCAAAGGGGCACGGTTCTTCACAAAGTTGGATCTCCGCGGGGCATATAACTTGATCCGCATTAGATCAGGAGATGAGTGGAAGACAGCCTTCAACACGCGGGATGGACACTTTGAGTACTTAGTGATGCCGTTCGGCTTGAGCAACGCCCCGGCAGTCTTTCAGAGATATATGAACCACATTTTTCAAGATTTATTGAACAAATTCGTAATCGTCTACCTGGATGATATTTTAATTTTTTCAGGGAACCTTCATGCACATCAGCAGCATGTTCAAGAAGTTCTAGGTCGCCTCCGTAAGCACCGGTTGTACTGCAAATTAGAGAAATGCTCATTTGAACAACAGGAAATGCCCTTCTTGGGGTTCATTGTTACCAGTTCAGAATTACGGATGGATCCAAAGAAATTGTCTGCAATCTCTGACTGGCCGCAACCAGTGGGGTTGAAATCTACTCAACGCTTTTTAGGTTTCTGCAATTTCTACAGACAGTTTATTAAGAATTACTCTTCCGTGGTAGCCCCAATAACCAAGCTTACCCGCAAAGGAGAAAATACCAAGGAGTGGCCCCCGGAGGCCAAGCAAGCTTTTTCATTACTCAAGCAACTTTTTGTGTCTGCACCCATTCTAAGACGGCCCGATCCTGACAAACCCTTCTTTGTTGAAGTGGACGCATCTTCGGTAGGGGTGGGGGCAGTTCTATCCCAAAGGGATGAGGCTAACAAGTGGTATGCTTGTGGGTTTTTCTCCAAAAAATTTCAACCTGCAGAGAGAAATTACGCAGTGGGAGACAAAGAGCTGTTAGCCATCAAATTGGCCCTACAAGAATGGCGTCATATATTAGAGGGGGCAAGCTTTCCGGTAACAGTATATACTGACCACAGAAACCTGACGTACCTTAAAACGGCCCACTGTCTAAACTACAGACAGGCTAGATGGTCTTTATTTTTTGACCGGTTCAATCTAGTGTTAACTTATCGTCCAGGAGACAAGAACGTCAAAGCAGATGCACTTTCACGAGTCTTTGGGCCAGCTGCTTCAGAAGAATTAAATGACCAGAAGCCCATTTTAAAGTCGTCTTGTTTTATTGCATCCTCCAGAAAGATCAAAATTCCTGTAGGGAAGACGTTTGTGCCATTAAAGTCTCGAACAAAAATTCTACGTTGGTTCCACTCCTCTTACTTCACGGGACATGCTGGTATTAAGAAGACTTCAGAGATCATTTGTCGCAGCTACTGGTGGCCATCAGTCAAAACAGACGTTAAGAACTTCATAGCTGCTTGCGATACATGTGCTCAACATAAGTCCATACCACAAGCTCCAGTGGGATTGCTTCACCCTCTTCCAGTTCCAAGTCACCCCTGGGCTGACATTTCAATGGATTTCATCACCGAGCTTCCGGTTAGCCAGGGTTTTAACACTATCTGGGTGGTGGTGGATCGTTTTTCAAAAGCAGCCCATTTCATTCCTCTCAAGGGTCTTCCATCCGCTTCTAAACTGGCCGAGAGCTTCATCAAGAATGTCTTTAGGTTACACGGGTTCCCTCAGAGTATTGTGTCAGACAGAGGAGTCCAATTCACGTCCAAGTTCTGGCGAGCCCTATGCTCTTCTTTCAACATCAAGCTCAACTTCTCCTCGGCTTACCACCCCCAGAGCAATGGACAAACCGAGAGGGTTAACCAGGACCTGGAGAAGTTTTTAAGAATTTACGTGTCAGCCAATCAGGATGACTGGGCATCTCTGCTTCCCTGGGCAGAATTTGCCCACAACAATTTGTACCACGAGTCCACGGGGTATTCCCCATTCTTCGTTCAAAACGGATTTCATCCTAATCTTCCTGAAATTTTTTCCAAATCTGCTACTGCTCTGCCAGCCGTCCAACATACGGTCAAGAAGTTTCTGAGCATCTGGTCTGAGGTGAGAAGAAACCTTAGTAAATCCTCTGATCGTTATAGACGCTTCGCTAATAAAAAAAGGAAAGAGGCTCCCCAATTTAAACCTGGAGATAGAGTATGGCTCTCTACAAAACATTTGAGGCTTAAAGTTCCGTCCATGAAATTAGCTCAAAGGTTCATTGGCCCCTTTCACGTTCTTCAAATAATTAATCCAGTAGCAGTGAGACTCAAACTTCCTAGATCCCTTAGAATTCCCAACGTCTTTCATGTGTCACTTCTAAAACCGCTGGTCATCAATAGGTTCTCTTCCTTCAGACGATCTCGTACACCCCTCCTGATAGGAGGTCATGAAGAATACGAGATAAGTCAGATTCTGGATTCAAGAGTTTCTAGGGGTCATGTCCAATTCCTCATTGACTGGAAAGGGTTCGGGCCTGAGGAGCGTTGCTGGGTTAAGGCATCTGAGATTCACGCCCCACAGTTACTCCACAGATTCCATCGAAAATATCCCAACAAGCCTTTCATAGGGTGTTCGGTGCCCACCCCTAGGGTGGGGGGTAATGTCACAGTCTCCCGGACCGCGGGAGTCTCTTACCGGGTCCGGGGACGTGGCTTCTGCGGGGGTCAGGCGGGGCGCTCCGGACACTGGCTGGGGCAGTCTGGGCGACGGCGGGCTGAGGCGGGAGGCAGGCGGCAGAGTAGCGGGCGGCTGGCGGCCCTCTCTGCACAGTCCCCGTCAGCGTGTCTCCAGCTTCCGGGTACGTGGGCGCGCGCTCACTAGGGGCGCGCGCGCCGCGCGTTCTGATGTTTAAAGGGACAGGCAGGAAATTGAACTGCCCAAGTCCCAGTATAAAGGAAGTCTCTGGCAGGCAAATCACTGCCAGAGTATAGGCTCACACCTACTCCAGCGTTATTGTGCCTTAGTGCTTGTCCCTATTGCTACTATTTTGATACGGCTTGTTACTGACTACTCTTCCGCTTAACCCCTTGTACTCCGCCCTTGACCTTCCGTGTATGACCCCAGCTCGCTCTCGACTATTCTCCCATCTCATCCCAGTGTACCGCAACCAGTGTCTCCCGTGTATGACCCGGCTTGTTTTGGACCTTCGTTGCCTCTCCCCTGGGCTCCTAACTGACCGTATAATACCGACCCGGCTAGACGACCGCTCCTCCATATTGTCTATCTCCCCGCCACCAGCTCATAAAGGGAAACCTAACCAGAGGACCGTGACCGACGTGTCGAGTGCCGCAGAAGCCCAAATCCCAATTGGAGGGGTCACTGGCAGAAAACCCTCGGCACGGTTAGACTCCACACCTCTGCGTTAGGTCGAGCCAATTCCCGAGCTGAGTAGGCAGGGATTCGAGTAAACTTGTGACACAGACATTTGTTATGGTCATATTTTTACATGCAATGTCCAACAAGTGAGAGTCTACGCTATGTTGTCATGGTAATGACAAATGCACCAGAAATCACTGCATCTAGAAACTAAATCCCTAATAGAATGCAATAGCTGAGCTATTAGCTTTTAGCTTATCCATGTCAAAAAAGGATTATGCTGCTTATCTATAAATCCTAAGTACTACATAAATAATTGTTCCCACACTGTATGCTGTGGCACCCTGGGGTGCCTCAGGACACTTGCTGGGGTGCCACGGGTTGGTAGTCCAGGACATTTAAAAATTTTTAGGAACAATGTAATAGGCAAAGACAGTGATGGTGACTGCCAATTATAACATATGTGGACAAACAGACATTGTTAAAATTAAAAGGGGCCTACACGCATGGAGATGTTACAGGGTGACCTGACAGCACCGCACAGTGATGCGTAAGCGATGTGTGCTGAGTATTCTGTCAGGACCACTGTTCTGTGGTGAGAACACTGGCCCTGACCAGCGATTTATCCAGCATGCATGATCTGCATTACGGCCCCTACACCTGGAGCGATGTAGGGTAATTTTCTAAGCAATCTAGTCAAATTAAAAAATTACACACAATCGCTACGTGTAGGCCCATAAGGTAGACATATAAACACAATTTACTAAATTGAATAATTTTTCCAAAATTTCTCATTAAGAAACATTAGGCCTAGGGGTGCTATGAAAAAACATTCTGGTACTCTAGGTTGCCGTGATTCAAAAAAGTTTGGGAACTACTGCTATGGTTGGTTTGGTAACTTTCTACACCTAACATTACACGTAGTGGGCACCTAAAAAGTTGTGAAGTCCTCCTGTCTGAATATAAAACATTCTCAGAGCTATTGCTCCAGGGTAAAGGCCCCCATACACCTGATCAAGATTGTACCCAAGGGTACAATCTCGAGGGGTCGTAAGAGGCATTGCATGCAGTTTGTGTGCACATTGTGTGTACACAATCGTGCGATGCATGGTCCCGCGTGTTGAGTAGTTTGTCCTCTGATCAGACATGCTGCACGTCTGATCAGACGTAATTGGGACCAGATTGAATATGCTTCTAAGCACATGCAATTGGTCGTTTGAAGGGCCCTCCGCCTTCTGCCGCACTCCTCCACCCACCACCGCTGTCACCTTCCCACGCACTCCTTTGCTTTGGAGGAGACATATGTTAGAGATCATGTTTGAACTCTAGCGACTGACAGGGAGAACAAAGCTATGCGCTCCCGGCATTTCCAGGTAACACTACAGTGCTGTGCTCCCTGTCAGATGCTAGAGGTCCAATATGACCCCCTTGGCAATGAGCATTAACCCCTGGCATTGAGAATTAACCCCTGGCATTGAGCATTAACCCCTGGGAACAGGGAGCAACCCCTTGGAATGGGCATTAACTCCTGGCAATGATCATTAACCCATAGCAGCTGGCATTAAGCCCTGGCAATGGGCATTAATCCCTGGTAATGGGCAATCAACTCCTGCCAACGAGCATTAACCCCTGACAATGAGCACTGACTCCTTGATTGTAGGCAGCAGCTGGATTGTGTGCACATTGTGAGTACATTGTTTCTCCAAAAACCTCCAATTCTACTGGGTACTTGAAGGGAAAATGGACACATCATGACTGGTCTTTCGGATGTAAGGCCAGCTTAAGACATTAAGAACTGTCTGAGTGATATCATCTTGGTGCATGCACTGTTTGGGACATCATTTGTATTAGCCACAACAATGAACAAGAGAATATGAATGAATAAAGAAAACTGTATTTTTAATACACAAATTTATTATACAATGCTGTTAGATTGTGAGAGGAGGAATATTAAATAGCCTCTATTAATTGTGTAAGAAATCTGGAGAGAAGGTCTGAGAGCTCTCTGTCCTATGGTTTGCACTGAGTACAAATTAATTATGTATAACTGGAAAGGATTCCACATCATTGACTTCATTATTTTGGAACCATTGCAAATTCTGGTGCTCATCGCTGTGTTTTGATTTCCCATGTAGATGTTTTCTTCATGGTTATGGTCCCTATTTGTTTCTTTTACAATAAAACACAGGACACCCTTGTGGATAAATCTTTACACTTACATTCCTGTGTAGTGAAAAACAAAATAAAAATAAAAACATTAAAAGAAAATTGTTGGCATTAGCTTTTACGTTTATGTGTAACCTCCTGATTCAAGGCTTACCAAACAGGAGAGCGGGAGAGGGGGATAGCGATTCCCAAGCAGTAGGGGACAGTTCTGAAAACTAGATTTCCCAGAATGCTTTGAAACTGCTGCTGGGCAAGACAGAAGACACGGACTTGGTTCCTAACACCATTCAGGAGAGTAGAGAAAAAGCCAGGACATCACAGACATAGATGGACTCTCCAGTCTCACCGGTAATAGTATAGCTAATATACAATAACAAATTATTAATTGTTTTATGCTATAGCTCATTAATAAACCAAATGTAAAGTATAATCAAATTAACTTCTCTGCTTAGATAGACAATTATAATTAAAGGAAAAAAATAATTTCCACCAAGATTTTGCTTTATTTAAGATTACGTATTCTCCCAGCGCTATTCTAATCAGTGCGCTGCTAAATGGGAGAATGTCGATACGAGTACTGTCATTTTTCGACTTAAGTGCACTGTGGCGATTCTGTTTGCACCATGTTAGGGCTTAAAACAGCATCAGAAATCCACTACTTGGCAGTAGCAGCTCGTTGCCGGTGCTATTCAAAGGGCAGTATTCAATGAGAAAAATTCTCCATGTTTTATGGAGAATTTTTGCTTTTTTCGCCTTGGAGCATTTTGCTCTCCAAAAGTGAACCACCCTATTCAATGTGAAATATTCGCCGTCTTTCTAAGTGATTTTCGCCGTCTCTCTCCGTGTAGAAATTCTCCATCTTTTGATGGAGAGCTGGAATGTGAACTTTTAAACTAAAAGGTTTTTTTTTTTTAATGTTGGTGTCAAAAAATCAGGTTTTTTTTTCTGTGAAGGGGCATGTTATTTTTATTCATGTGCTTATAGCACATGAATATATATTTAATAAAAAAAAAAAATTATTATTTTTTTTTTTTACACAGTGCAGCCAGCAGGGGGCCGGAGCGCTCGAGCCGCTCATTAGATATTCATATATTCACTGCACCCAATCGTTAATATGCACGATCGGGTGCAGTGAATACTGGGTCCCCCGCTGGCTATAGGGGGGGGGGGGCTGCCTGGGTCCCGGGGAGCCCTCCTCCCCTCCACATTCCTCTGGAGCAGCCAGGGAGACTTTAATCTCTCTGGCTGCTTCCGTCCCCCGGCTCCCTGAAAGCTCCCTGCCGCGGACGCTCGTCCGCTGCAGGGGTTAAGACTCACCGCGAGTGGCGGCGAGTCTTAAATACATTGAATAGTGGGAGCAGGAGGCTCCGGAACAGGGAGAGTGCATGGCGAGAGAAAAAATCTCTCGCCATGCACAGAGAATTTTTTTCATTGAATACTGCCCAAAGCACAAAGAATAGAATTGTCCCCAATTTTCAGTAATTCCTGGCAGAGAGGAGGAGGCCTGGTCGAGGAGGCTGCACAGAGGCCTTCTCCTATGTTAAAATGCCCCTGACTCCTATACACCCCCATAGTCGGCAGGGAATGGAGCACTAGAGTCCTCAGAAGTCACTGTGCATGTGCAGATCACCGGAAACATGTCAGCCATGCCATTTTTACTGCGGTTTGTGCAGTACTCCTGCCGCTGAACTCCGGAGTGTAAATATTACCAAAATAGGTGCAATGTATGCGGTTTGGGCCTCCTTAGGATTCAGGGGCTCATGTGCACCACACACTGCCCCCATTATAGATACGCCACTGATAAGTTACATATTGTTGCCCATGTCCCCAGTCAGCGTAGACATGCACAGCACCAAGAGGACTGCCAGAATCAGCTGTTGTTTGGCTACATACTCAGTAAAACAGATCACAATGTGTAAAGATTTAGGAGCTGATATATTAACATTTTGGTCAAATGTAATAGGTTGTGAGAGTTTGGGAGAGTTTTCCCCTTTTTTTTTTAAACGGCAATCATTTACATGGCAAAATCAACCTGGTTTTTCAGTGTAAATGGTTGCTGCTTTTTTTTTTTTTTTAAAAAGGGGGGTAATCTCTGCCAAAATCTCTCACTTTCTGATTCTCACACCCTATTACATTTGGCAATTTTACTGAAATAATGAGTAAAAATGTGTTTTCACACCCTTTTTTCGCATTATTTTTGTATCACCTAAGTACAGTAAAATACTTTTGGCGCAATTTCCGCAAACAACTGCTCCAAACCCTTTAAATAGCATATTTTTAGTGAGCATATCACATTTGCCATGCTTATAATGAAAAATGTGATCTGGTCAAATTTACTGTCCAAAACAAATTGTCAAAAACAAATGCAGTGAGCCCTGAGATAATAATGCCAACTTTAGCTGGCAAATTCACAGGGCTCACTGCGAATCATGGTCCTAGGCAGTGAAAGCAGCGCGGGGACAGGGCAAATGGGATCAACTATGTGTTTTTAATGTGAGCAAAAAAATAAGATAATAAGAATGAAAAAAATTATAGTCACCTAACCAGGCTACACTGATTGGTGCCCCAGTGTGTGCTGCCACTGTGTATGTGTGTGTGTGTGTGTGGGGGGGGGGGGGGTTGGATAGTGGTGGCAATGTCGGTGGGAGCAGATGTGCAGAACATGATTGGGGTGTTTTTTGTTTTTTTTAAATACCCAAAGAATGCTGCACAGTGGTATCGAATGGAAAGAGCTTTCTCGCAAACTCTGTCCCTGTATGTGATAATTGATATATCCATGCACTGTAATCAATTATCGCATTGATAATTGGGCCAATATTATCACATCCGAGGATGTGGATGGTGATAAAATGGCCACTCACACTCTAGAGTTTTATATCTGAGCATGCCGTCCCCAGGCAGGATGTGAACCACCTGTGTTTCTTTTATTTTCTTTTTTTTACGCATCCCTGCTTTAAATAGTCAGCAATACATCACATTGGAGTGCTTTTGCAATCTTTAGACTTCTTTTTATTATTATTAATATGTTTTTTTTTTTTTTTTTAATGTATACAATAGGGGGAATCCAATTACATGGGACCAAAAAGCTTTTGTGTTGTTGTAATTTATCCCAAAGTTTCACAGATATTTTATTTACGGGGTAACCAATTAGATCTCCTGTAAAAATGAATATATCCTTACGAAAGCACACAAGTCAGGAACCTAATTGGGATTTTACTACACATGTATGAGGCATTTGAAACAAAATCCCAGACAAGCCGTGGCATATCCCATCTTAGGGGGCTAATAGGATAGCCCCTGGGATAGCAAATACTCGCGATCAATGATCGAGAGTAATTGGATATCGCCCATAGTCTTCCTAGTGGCTTCTTGTTTTTGTTTGAGAGTAGGTTTGATTACATTTTTTTTTACTTGCTTACTATGATTATTTTGCTTACTGTAAATAAGCTGGGTGGTTTCATAACCTGTGCTTTTGTACATTAATAGTCGAGGCTAGATTGAGCGATGTAAGCTTAAAACTGCTTGGATAAATGTTTTTTTTTTGTGTGTGTGTTTTTTTGTAAATAGTGTATTCTGTGCTTTTATCCGTCTTTGGATGTGCTGGTCTATTTTTCATTATTATTATTATTATTATAATGTCAATCAGTGGATGAAATGGGATTTTGTACATGAATATGCCAACTGTCAAAGTTTTTAAATGGCAAAGGAGACATGGTCTGTCAGACGAGGGGCATGATGTACCAGGGAAATGACCTGCAATTTGTACCAATTTTGATAACCTAACGGATGTTATTGTTATCTATACTTGATTAGGGGGCAGACGGTTTAATACAAAGCTGAGAGATTTGCTAAAGACCCTCGTTGAAATCATAGTGGCTATTCCTTTCACCATAAAACTAGATTGTGCCCCCGATTGGGAAAGGAAACTATTCTGCGTTAGTGCTGCATAATTTTTGTTCCTCTTCACAATGAAATGATGCAAATTGATCTAGAATAACAGGAAATACCTATTTTCTTGCTAACGACAAGGTGCATTTGGTATTGCTGGTTTTATCACACCCAACAAATCCAATCGTGCTCTTTGCAAGCTAGAACGTCATTGCAATTGTTGCTGAGAATGTGTGAAAACGCAATGGCTTCCAAGCTGACGTCATATCTGTAAAGAACCCAGATTTACAGAGAGTTTGATCCAACTTAATTGTTTTGCATGCCCTACTGTTAGATTCAGCCTGGGAGTGGCTTTACAGGCAGCGTAATGTGAGTCGGTCTCCTTTCTGCCTTGCCCTGATGCATTTAACACATGTGTTAGTATTAAGACGTTGGCTGCAATCAGTGAAATTTACATTTCAGTTTCCTAGACCAGGAGAAGGAGAACAGATCGTCGGGTTGGGAAGGCTTCCGACACTTGTCAGCAATCTGCCTCTCATTCCTCGTACGCTCTCTCGTCAATACCTTTAAAGGCTGGAAACACTCTTGGGGAGAGCTCAGCTTTAAAGTCTTATTCCGATTCACTTCAAGGTTACAGTGTAGTTACCGCTATACAGGGTTAACACTCATTTATTTAAAGGAATAATAAGCTTTTGTGTCAGGGAAACTCCCAGTTTTTTTTTCTTCTTCGTTCTAAGCATAGGCTGTTAGCATGGGCAATTTCTTTCTGTGCAGCTGAAATTAAGACTGTGTAGAGCCGTCAGCTTCAACCCAGTACTTGTCTGTGACACAGATCGTGGAGAAGGACTTTGTGTTTTCTCTGTTCTCAATTCACACGTTGTCTTTGGATGTTGGAATATATAGGAGCAGCGATCCCTTTTTGTACAGTATACCAATAAAATGAGTGAGGAACCCAAGGAGAAAATTTCTAAGCCAGCACATAGGAAAAAGAAAGGCAAAAAGGTAATAGCCGTCTTGTGCTTCCATTGTGATTGCTGTGTGTATACTGAGATCAAGGAAGTCATTTTCTCTGCTGAAAGCCAGAAGTTGTCAGATAAGATGCTGGATGTGTACGGTGTCGTCTGGGTGTGTTCATATGGAGAATCCAGCGAAAGATTCTTCCAGGCTTAACGTGCAACAAGACAGACACACCTTTCCCAGGATAATCTTATTAATGTTATTGTGATCATGTAGAATAGGATCTATAGGTGTAATGTGTCACATCACGGCTTTAGAAATCCCCGGTTTACTATAGATTTCTGTTTCTTGGGAAACTTTGAGTTTTGAGGCTTTATTGGGGATTATAAGTGTAGTGGAGACTGTTGGAGCTGGGTGCCTGTATGTGTATCGGTGGACCCTGGGCATAGGGGGACACTGGGAGTTGGAACCTGCTGAATGCATTTAAAATGGCAAATAAGATTTACATTTATATTGCTGTGTTCATGTATTGTGTTGCTGTTAGCAGCATAGTCTAGTGTGGAGTAAGCTAGGAACTTGCAATGATTTCTTTTAGCAAACAGGTGCTCCATTCCTATTACTGGGATTCCATAGGGAGGAAGAAGGGGACAGAAAGTTCAAAATATGATTGTAAATGGTGTTGACTGGTTTATTTTCCTCTACATAAGTCGTCCATGTGAAAAATACCAGACTGGGTAACACATACAGTTCTGTGATGCATATATTAGTCTGACAGCCTAGACTTAGCTACCTGTATTTATATATATATATTACTGTAATGACAGGCTAGAAACAGCAAACAGTGGGTATGCATACATGCATTTATGTATATGTGTGTGTGTATGTGGTATGTGTGTGTGTGTGTGTGTGTGTGTGTGTGTGTGTGTGTGTGTGTGTGTGTGTGTGTGTATATATATATATATATATATATATATATATATATATATTATCACACACACACACACACACACACACACACACACACACACACACACACACACACACACACACACACACACAACAAATAGTTATAAAAACATCAGTTACATCATCCTGCCTAGGGCTGCATGCACACTGGCATTTGCATTGCGTTTTCATGCAATTGTCTATATGTTTGCATTCTGCCTTTACAGATGCCTTGAATCCACTTTGTTTATTTGCTTGTTTTAAACATCTTCAGCATAACCGGAAGTTTTTGATGCAAACATCTCATATAGCATACATATTACTATACAGGTTTCTTGTCTCAGCCGCATGTCATTGTGTTTACAAAGTGTTCCCATTGAGGTGGGCTTATTTCTCCTACACTGAAGTGCATCAGACACACTGGAATGGAAGCATACCAGATGACAGTTTTATATGTATACAGTCTTATTTGGTACAGAGTTTTTTCTATTGACATGTACTGTACTTAAGTTGTGATAGGAACAGAGTATTCCAACGCAAGTGAGTATGTAGCTTACAGGATGCTTTAGCCATGGTTCGTTGATACGTATCTGCTGCTTTTGTGCTACAGTATACATCCGAAAGGGCCTGTGCACCGAGAAAATGGCTCTTTACGCCGTGATAGGGCTTTTAGCAATTTATCAAAGGTTGTCATTATCGCTTGTTTACAGTAGCAAGGGCAGCAGCGGTACAAGGACATCAATCCGCCGGTCACTGTATTCATTTCAGGAAGGGGGTGGAGAAAATATTCTATAGGTATAATAAATATATATATATTTTTTTTTTTTATTAAAAACATTCTTTACGCCTTCATCTAAAAGCCCAATTTCAGGTTTCCAGAGCATTGCATATGTGTGACACGGGCTGAGCAACAAAGCAGTAAGTCTTCTCTATCTGTGGCATGCCAATATTGAAAAGGTGCTGAACACGGCTCAACTGCCCCAGTGAGGGTTTTTGTTTCCAAAACTGCCCAAAAAAGATCTTTTATAGCGCTATCAAGTATTTGTTTTCTGGCTATAATCATAAGTACAGAAGGCCACTGGAGATGGGTGAGGGGTGTTGCAGGTACTCTGAGGTGGCAACAGCAGTGGGAACCCAACTGGACTGCACTCCAGAGTGACGGACACTTGACCACACGTTTATAAAGCATAAGTAGTGTGTCTATCAAAGGGTTTCCAGCTCAGTCGCAGATGTTTAAGTGTGTGTGTAGGTGATTCACAAGGTACCAATAGCCTTGTACTCCACTATATAGATGCTCCAATGTACTCCTTGTACTCCACTATATAGATACCATGCTCCGATGGCCTCTGAGTAGAGATGGATACACAGCAGCAGTCACAGACTTTCAAAAAGCATTTGTATCGAAGTATCATAATATATAGCTGCTGGAGTGTAATATAAAGGAGACAATGGAAGGCAGTTGCCTCCAGACACCAGCCCTGAAGTGGGCACTCGGACTTCCTCAATTGATATAGGTTCTGCTTCACAGATGGAGCCCCTCTCTTTCATTGCCGGTGCTTGCCAGACTTCCCCGCTGGCGGAGAGGGACTCCGTTAGACTGGGACGCGCGAGCATCTCACATGCACGCACGTCCCAGTCAGTCGGCGGCAGGACCCTACTCGTCTCCACTTCATGGAGACAGGCAGGGTTAGGGGAGAGGTTCGAGGAGGCGGTGACAACCAGGGAGGTGGTAGAAAGCAGCAGGGAGCTCCGTCATAAGGGGGCACGCGTGCATCTTGTGCGTGCGCCCCCTTCCTGGCGGCTGGCGGGGGCTGGCAATTCTATCGCCAGCCACTGCAAGCATGAGAGGGGCTCAGTCTGTATGTGCTGTATGTAGATGGGCTGTATCTAGATGTACAGTAATGGTGTATACACACGGGTACAACCTGCATGGGATTTTGACTATACTGTATAGTCAAAATCTCATCGGGAATGCATGCAGATCACATGGGTTTTCAACCCTTGTGATCCCGATGCGATCCCGATGCGCGTTCACGTATTGCAAGCAGAAAGTCTTGGCTGCATTGGCTATATAGTGCAGATCTGCACTATATAGTCAAAGTTGTATGCAGATTGTATGCATGCTGTGCGATGCGATCTGATTGCGTCAGGATCGCGTCGCGTCGCACGGTACTTGCACCGTGTGTACTCACCATTAGTCTTAAGGGCCCATTCAATCTGTGGATACAGGAATGGGGTCAGATATGAGAGGTAATGAGATGCACAGTATATAAAACTTCTTATACATCATGCTAGCTATGTGTTTATATTATGTACCTGTACATTTACAGTAAATAAGTGGACTTGGTAAAAGAGTCAGACTTGGTAAAAGAAAAAGCAAATAGTCAACAGTCATTTGCTCTCAGCCATTACCAGGTTTTTTCCAACGAGCCCAATCTGACAATCGATCTGTAGATGTATGGCCAGTTTAAGAATTCGAGACAGTGAGAATAACGATTGTATTATTCAATGGTCAGCGACCATTGAATATGCATGTAGAATTGCAGCGAATTGGGCGGGCAGCTGACATCGGACGCATTAGCATGTGTACCCCCATTGGACGCATGCGGGCAACGGATGTATTAGCATGTGTACGCCCAGCGTTTTCATGGGAATGCCCATGAAATGCTGGGCGTTTACATATGCTAATGAGGCCCCTCTCCACCACCCACTCGCGCGGCTGGATGAGTGCACCCGGCGAACAGATTTTTCGCCAAGTTCACACACACCCAGCACACAAATGTATACGCATACTATTACTTGCTACGGTTTGGGCAAAGCAGTCAGCTTGACCCAACATAGAATTTCCCTTTTCCCCTGTGTAAAGTGTAACACACTTGCCAGTCCTATCCCTCTCATGGAAGATGGTCAATGTTTATTTTGTTTGAAGCAAGACTAAAGTATCTTACACAGGACTGTAGATAAATGGCGCTCCAAGTGTTTGACAGTAAGTCACATAACACCACTTTAAATGCTTCCTTTAAGTCTCCCTAAATCTCATGCAGTCATAATAGAGAACTAACCAGAGCAGGCTTAAGGATCACTTAAAGAAAGTGCATTTTTCTGTGTGTTTTTTAGGTTGTAAAACATGTGGAAATACATTAATGGCTAATATTCATGCTAAGTAATCTGTGCATCTGTGTACATGGAACCCCCCCTGACCGACTGTTTTGTGCGCAGGAGATGGCAGTGGCAGTGGGGAAAATGCAGGCCAAGCACTCGGCAGTGGTGAGGATGGAAGTCGCTGTTCAGCAGCGTCCGCAGCTCGCTGAAGGTGCTCAGTTTCACTGACTTCCTGCTCCCCAGGCAGCCAGTGTATTGCCTCTGCCCTTCACAGGCAAGTTAACATGCTCCATGGCCCCTCCTGTGGCCGCAGGTGTTAGGTGGTAGAGGGGAATTAGTTCCTCCACCTCTCCAGGACCACTTTAGGCCCTGGCCATACTGAATGTGGTCTTACTCTTGCTTTAGGGAACTAGCAGTTGGGAATTTTAATTGAGTATATATCTTACCCAACAAGCAATATTAATGGGGGGGGATAAAACAGGGTTTTATGACTCAATAGCTTTCTATTGGATTGTAGCGGGTCACTGACCCTTGTCTGCATGCTCCTTCAGTGCTTGTCATAGTTATCATTTAATTCATCCACCTTAATGATATTTTTAGGTATGGTTCTTCTATTTTCTGTTGGAAAGGAGAGTTGTACAGATCAGCATGAGGGAAAGGTGGCCTGGTACCCATGCAGATTTCCAGGGGCAAGCACAGTTATTTTGGTGTTGCATTGGAAAAGACCATTTCAGTTGGGTGTAGTAAGTTCACAAATAGAACTGGTTCTGTTTAGACACGTTACAACATTAGACACGTTACTGAGCATTTTCTCACCTGAACTCATCTAACTCTCTCTGCGCATGTTACATCTGCCCCACCTGCAATGTACAAAATTTTGTCCAACAAATTTGTTCTGCGATCAGGTCTGAATTAGGCCTGTCATCCCAGTCATTGCTTTTACTTTCCTGTCTTGACTGTAAGCTTTATTGGAAGTTCTAGATGAGATTATCCTCCAGTCTCCTCTAGAACTACATTCCTCTTTTCCAGTTCCATTGCCCAATGCACACTGGTTGCACACAGTCAATAAGCAGCTTTGTCATAGAGAACGAATATAGCCAGACGGATTCCCCCATTCACACCAACGTCAACCTCTTGAAACAATCCCCAGCAGCAAGGTTGTGGAGACTGTCTGTCTTTCCTAAACTTTTTTCCTAAACTCCTCCACCGCTCCTTACCTCTCTTCACTGATCTCTATCCACACTCCCTCCCGTCCTCTTCGCTCCATCGCTGACCGCCGACTGACCTCTCACCTAATCACCTCCTCCCACTCCCGTGTCCAAGACTTCTCTCGCGCTGTCCCCCTGCACTGGAACAACCTCCCGCCACCCATCAGGCTCCCTCAAAACCCACTTTTTTCGACTAACCTATCCCTCCTCCTAACCTCTTTTGATCCTCCTATCCTGCCTCCGTTCCCCTCCGTTCCTACTTATCCTATTGTTTTTCGTTCGTCCACCCACCTATTTTTAGGTATGTTAACTCTTATGAGTAGGGTCCTCCTTCCTCACGTACTCACCCTACCTCTTTACCTCACCAGCGCTCCTGCCCTGTTCTTCCCTTCCTCTACTTCATCTTCAGTCTCTTCGACAATTTTGACACCTACTTCTGAACTGATGCTGATTTTATTTCTACCAGCTATACCCCTATTTATACTGTATTTTTCAACACACCCTGTACGTTACCTTGTAATTTGTTTTTTGTTTGCTATGTACGGCGCTGCGGACACTTTGCGGCGCCTTATAAATAAACGTACTACTACTACTACTACTAATGGACTGCTTTAATAAGCCTTTGTACAAAAACGTTAAGGTTGGATAATTACAGCACATGACCCTGACGAACATCACAAGTCAGAAATGAAGGAATGAATAAGATGCATAAATGATATACTTAACCCTTCGAATGCCAACATATCTTCGAGAGAGGTTCGAAATATATGCTAAAAATGTCAGCGTCGCTCACACTTGTTATGTAAATTCAAATAAAAATGATGTGTAAAAAAAGATTATATTTCCTATATAAGGAAAACATTACAGGTCATTATGATGAATAAAAATGTTTGCTTGGCAATTTTCACACCTATTTTGACAAATTCATGGGACACTCAAAGGGTTAAAAACAAAAATTGTATAATGAAAACCACAATTTAAATGCTTAAACTGTTTTCACAACTGTATATAGTCATCTAGTCTCCTACATGCTAGGGCATTTCCATAACAAAAAACAGCAACAGAAACAGTTTTTGACAACTACTTGGGCATATCGATGACATTTTCAATGGGATCCTGTTTGTTTTTGTTTTATTTTTCTAAAGTTTACCCTTTTAACCTGAATTTTATCTCAATAAACTATAATCTACAGTGCATGACCTTGTTTATTACTGTTGTTCAATGGGAAATTCTTACTGGAAGATGTACAATGTTTCTATGATCTGAAAACTACATTTCCTTTGATGCTCAGGGCTGGTATACTGAAAGGTTCTTTTTTCTCACCAGCTAAAAGCCATTAAGGCTAAACTCATAAATGAATTATTGGTCATGACCTGGTGACTCGAGGTTTCATTGGTTTTGTTTATTTGGCTTTGGAGACTGTTGATATTATTAATGTTTCATATCTGTGTTCCTCTAGTGCATTTAATGCTTGTTGTTGTTTTATTGTTTAAATATGTTATTATCCCTTCTGGAGTATTATATAGAGAAAAGCTAATTATAGATTACACATAAAGAACAAACTATTGTATTACTTACTAATTTCAAGTACAGTACATATTACCTCGATTATTACATATTACCTCAATAAAAAACAATTATTAAATAAGTATAGGCTATTAAATTATATAATTTTGAAAGTTTATTTGTATGGGTTCTAGATAGCGGATCTTTGAGTAATAGGTAAACTACTTTCAATGCTTTTAAAAAAATATGTTTAAAGCTTTGAGCTGAAAAATAAATAAAAGTATTATTATTGGTAATAGTTTCCATTACAGGAACTATTAAAATCCATACCACCCAACTTTAGAATGTATGAACGTGGGACTTGGCACTCCTCCGGCACACTTGTAGTCGAGGAGGGGGCTTATTTGGAGGGGTGATGGACTTTTGCAAGAGAGCGCACAAAAACCTGGGTTTAAAGGCAATGTAAATGGTCTGATCTGGGTCGTGATTTTCCAGGTTGGTTTCCAGTGTAAATGGGCAAACCCTGGTTGACCCGTTCACTTCATTACAAAAGCCCACTCTGGAAGAGACTGTCATCTTCCAGCGCCGGCTCAGGCCCCACCTACAGTGACGTCACCTGCCCAGCATTATGCTTGGTGGGGACACGGGTGTGAAAGGGGTCAAAAGCCAGGTCGCACCCAGGTTGGAGCTGGGTCCAAAAACCCTTTTACAACATGGATTTTAGGTGTAAAATGGGTATTAATAATCAAGTCACCTGTGCATACACGTTCCGTGGACTGCTAATGTGCCTTGAGGACTGACGTTGGGAATACCTGCTCTACAAAATAGAGGCTTGCTTGTTTATATAACTATCCTACACAATAGTTGCCCAACTTTACAGTCTCCTCCATGGAAGTAGCCCTGAGAGACACTGATTGCACGTCTGGGGGTGGGGCCAGACCAGTGGCAGCTCCAGAGGTGGGGCTGCAGCACAGTTCAAAACTCAGATAGGGGAGCCATACTATCTGCCACAAACTGCTATTTCAAACTGACTCACTGACAGTTGGTGTTTCTCCTCTATTTGAATATTGAATTGTGCTGCAGCTTACACCTGGAGCCTCGCACCCAACATATTGCAACTTGTGGGTTCATGATCAGAAGGTGAGACTTAATGATGAAAATCCATGCCATAAAGCTCTGCAACCTGCTTGCTGACCCACAATTCCTCCTCATCCTGGCTGCTTCAGTAGGTTGCGGGAAATCTGCCACTCCTGCATGCCAGAAAAATATGGAATCTCCTGGCACTTGCCGCATAGTTATGACTTACCTTTTAATTAAACATCCATAGCAATTGTCCCAAATGTGCAAAGATACTGTCACACTGCATTTCTCACAAACTAGTTCCGATGCCCTTTACAATAGGAGACAGTGATACAACAAACTGTGTATTAACAGACATTCACAGGTATGAGGGCCCTGCTCGCAAGCTTACAATCTATAGTGAAATAGGCATTAGTTCCACCAGAATGCAAAGGTTCCTGGTTTGCTGTAAGATACGGTGACCCAGCAGTTTGGCCAGGGGCCAGAAGGATGGAAAATGTGAAAAAGAAAGAGAGTGGATATGTGTGGACTGTACAGTGGGGATGTGATTAGATAGGAAGGTATATGAAGGTTAAGTGATAGTTACAGATAGTCTTTGCCATGATTTGCATTCTAACGTCATATTTATTTATTAGCAGTTTCTTATATAGCGCACACTGATTCCTCAGCGCTTCACAGAGAATATTTGACCATTCACATCAGTCCCTGCCCCAGTGGAGCTTACAATCTATATTTCCTACCAATGTACACGCACACACATGAAGATATGTGTGCTGTAAACATGTCTGCACCTCTCCAGTCAGTGACTGATGAGTGACATAATACATACTCCAAGGCCAAGCAACAGTACTTGTTGGACAGTGCCCCATATAGTGGATCAATATAGGAAATTATTTTAGTCTCTGATATGGAGCATGAAGGGTTACCCAAATTAAACTAGAGACATCACCCAAGGACTCCAATGGAAACAAACATATGTTTCCTAGAGCCATTTATAAAAATAATAACATACAATTAATATGAGCCCCTTTATCAATTTACACAAGACCGCACACGGAAAATTTACTAAGAGGAGAGTTTTATTGAAGATGGGATGTTGATCATCACAACCAACCAGAATCTACTAATAATCTCCAATCAAAATACCACTGCTAATTGGTTATCTTCCTAAGCCTTCAGGCAGCGCGGAATGTTGTTATAAGAGACTGTGGCTCATGTACACTGAAGGTTATAGCTACACTTTAACAGCCAAATTCCACCATGTGATTACTTAATTTTCGGTTCCATTCACACGTGAATTAGGATGTGGAATTGTTATGCTTTTCCCTTTATGTTAATTGGCGATGTAAGCTGATCATTAATTTCAGTTGGTGCTATGAGCAGGATTTGTCTCTATTCTTGTACAATCTGAGGATTTAAATTTAGCACTATGTATAATCCGCTTCTTACATCCTAGCTGTGAATATAAAGAACGTAGACCAGACACGCATAAACATTTATATAAAGCAAAGGGCAACGCACTCACCGGGCTTGTTGATAATAAAGAAAGGCGATTTATTAATCCTTAGCAGAACATTGCAAGAGTCAACATTTCAGTTCCCCTAAACTTTGCAGATGAGAATATCCCAAGAGTTCTACAAAAGTCCGTCACTGTTGTCCCAGCATTATACTGACTATGTTACTATAATACTGGAAAGCATGTGTTAGCATAATGGATGCATTAATGTTCCATTATTTTAAAGGATCAGCATTTTTAAATGTATATTATGTATAATGTATTGCAGTACAGTAAGCCAATAATTCCTGGATCATGATGCATATGTGCCTACCTTGGAGGTCTCCTCTCCGAGAGAAGCCCGAAGTGGAGACTCCGCCTGCCACTTTGAGGGGATGGTTGCAGGGACGTGCAGTCAGGGGAGGCAGGGGAGGCAGAGCCTCCCCTGTCATTAATGATTAATATAATAATACAAGTCAAAGAAAATACTTATGACACATATTATGTGTCATAAGTATATGCTTTGTATTATTACAATCATTTTTACTCTTTCTTTTTTTAATTAGCTAAGGAGGCATCAAGAGCGATGCCTCCCGCTGTCTATATTAAAGCAGCAGACACAGGGGCGGGCAGTGGGCAGGGCTGAGCTCCGGGCTGTAAAAGCCCATTAAAAAAAGCTGTAGATACGGCACCTGTGGCAGTGCCTCAGTGACAGGGACGTGCTTTCTGCCTATATGAAAGCACACCCCTGTCACTGAGACAGAAGTGATTGGGCACATTGGTGCTGTCACAGTGACAAGGGCGTGCTTTCATATAGGCAGAAAGCACGTCCCTGACCGTCACCGTGGCACTGCTATTGGTGAAGTGACTGTTCGTTTTTTTTTTTAAACACATCTTTTAATTGCCGCAGCACGGGGTCCCAGAGACGGGCTCCTGTGCACTTCAAAGACAGAGACCTCTGACCCGGTCTCAGACGGAAGCCGCGCTAGAAATGTGGCTGGGCATATTGACACTTCCGCCCGCTCTTCACATTCAAGCACAGCAGCAGCACTGGGACCCGGCCGCGCTACTCACCCTTCCTCCCGCTGCTGTAGTGATGTCTCTACCGCTGTCAGGAGTGTAACAAGAAGCTGCACGCAGGAGCCGTACTCGGAGACCCCCTCCGCCCGGCGTTTGACAGCTGCAGCAGGTTAGACTAGATGTCCGACACCTGGACCCGCAGTGTGCGATGTGTGTGTATGTGACAGTGGATGCATTCTGTGTGTGACAGTCATTTATATGTGTAACAGTGTGTGTGTGTGTGTGTGTGTGTGTGTGTGTGTGTGTGTGTGTGTGTGTGTGCCTAACAGTGGGTGCATGCTGTGTGTCTGACACTGGGTGTTTGTACATTTAATAGCGCAGTGTGTGTCTGTCCTGGCACTGCACCTCAATTCAAGAGAAAGGGCTGCAGTCAGCAGTGGGTGAAAAAACCCCCACAGGACTTAGGGTTAGAGAGGATGACTTCAGTAGGGGGTGAATGGTGGCCATAAGCAGTGAGTTGCCACCCCATCATGTAATGTAGCCAGTAGCACCTCTCCTGCTCGCACCCTCTGACACTGATTGTCTACCTCTATCTCCCTGGTACACACTATATCCCCTTGACACCCTCACTTTCAATCTGTATTTTCCTCTTTCTCTCCCTAATGCTGTGTACACACGGGGGAGATATATTGCTCAGCCATATATGGCTGAGCAATATATGGCTGAGCAATATATTGCTTTCTAGATTTTGCTATGGGGCCCAGAAAGGTCTAGTTACGCCCCTGATCCCCGCTGTGTCAAGGTGCTGATGCTGCGATTATTTGTGGTAATGTGTGTCTGGGGGCTGTTTTTTTTTAAGTGGCACAGGTGTTTGTGTGTGTTTGTGTTGTGACAGAGGTGTGTATCTTTTTATTTGTGTAAAGTGACAGAGGTGTGTGTTTGTGTAGTGACAGAGGTGGAGGTGTGTACTGTTTCTGTGTGTTTGTGTAAAATAAGTGTTTTTAAATGAAGTATATTTGCCCAACGTACTAGCCTCAGGATTTTTTAAAGAGTATTGGGCCAATATACTTAATTTAAAATCACACTTATTTTACACAATCATACAGAAACAGTACACACCTCTGTCACTTTACACAAATACACAGATACACAACACTGTCACAACACATACACAGACAAGTCTGCCCCTTAATAAGGTATTACATTTGGCCGCATTTTTTTTTTTTATTGAAAAATGTATGTGGGCAGGCGCCATGGCGGCTGGGTACAGGTTGCTTCTTTCAGCGCTGACAGGCAGGAGCTGTTCTTTATGGCCACTGCTGCTTATGCAGGGGGCAGCTACCGCACCTGCCTGTCAGCGCAGAAGCAACCTGGACCCAGAGCTCCCCACAGAGCCCGTCGGCGCTGGCTCCACCAAGCCAGTGCCTCACCAACCCCAAACGTCACCGCACGTCCCTGGATGGTTGTCAGTCACTTGCCCTGCCCCCAAATTGCAGTGATTAAAGGTTCCTCGTGGAGGGTCTAAATGATCTGAATTTGTTACATGTAGGCCTACCTCCTACACACAGCACCACAATTTAATCAATAATCTCCTCATCGGATGTTGCAGGTGCGTGGATCAGTTGGTCACCAGCAAGTTGGTCAACAGTCACTACATCGACATGCATTTAGGTCGACATGAGTCTAGGTCGACATGCAGGAAGGTCGACATGAGTCTAGGTCGACATGGTTTCGGTCGACAGGGTCATTAGGTCAACAGGTTCATTAGGTTGACATGGAGTCCCCTCTGCGTCCCCTCACATGGCTCACTGCACTCGCCATGCTTCGGGCACGGTGCCTTGCTGCACTCAGCACACAATTTTATTCTCCCACTACGCCCTAGTGAAATACCATGAAATAACACCTGTCGGCACATGTCTGCTCAAAAAAAATGTAAAAAACCGATGTCGACCTTTTGACCGTTGACCTAACCCATGTCAACCTAATGAAAATGGCAGTTGGGGGCTTATTGGCTGGGCGTTTGTCACTCTTTATCACCCTCACGTTTATCTCTTTTTAAGGTGTATTACGTCTGCCCCATTGTTACTCACTGGGATGAAAAGACCTGTCTGTGCCGTGCAATAGACAGTATGCATTTCCCTCGTTCTGTGTTGTCATCACTTTGTTTTACATGTAACTAATGTGTCTCTACCAATCTTCCTCCTCCCATTCTCTTCTCAGGTTCTCTTCCCTTGCTGCTTCCCCCAGATACCTGAGTGTTGCACCGTAGCTTATAGTTAAATCATATTGTGTAAGAGTCATGAATTGAATGTATTTAGCAGCATATTCAAAGCAGGGAACGTGCAGCAGTGGCATGGTAGTACAGTGGGGGACATGCAGGGGTGTGGCACAGTAGGGTGCCGGATGGTATCCCGACAGTCGGGATCCCAACAGTCGAGATCCCGACAGTCATTAACCCGATGTCGGGATCCCGACTGTTAAAACACAGACGGCCGGGTTCCCGACGGCCGTCAGCTATTTTCCCTCGTGGGGGGTCCACGACCCCCATAGAGGGAGAATAGAATAGGTGGCGAGCATAGCTCACCACCGTGCCCGCAGTGTGGCGAGCACTGGCCACGCTGTCTGAGATCAGGCAGTCAGGATCCCGACGTCGGGATAATGACTGTCGGGATCCCGACTGTCGGAGAATCATACCACACCCTGTACAGTATTGGGGTGCAGGGTAGAGGCATGATTACCAGTATTTAAAGTATGGTCCCTGCTATGACTGTGCAATTCAGAGCAATTTTATTTATTGCCCACATTACTGGGGAGGAAGCGTTTCAGCTCTGGGAGACTTGAACGCACTACGGGAGCACCATAGAAGATCAGGGACTCCTGTTCCAGGAGAGTAGGTGGTAGATACTGACATTCTCAAACAACTGAATATCCCTGCAGTACCTACTACTGGCATGACTGATCAGTCAGTATAGTGGGCATTGCTGTAAGGGGTGAGCGGATCCAATCTGATCCCTCTTCACAAACCGGGATCTCCTACCAATAGGAAGAAGCAGGGCTCCTGGCGGGAACTTACATCATCTACGAGTTTGCTGAATACGTGTGGGGGCCACATTGGAACATTTTAATGAATGGGCTTGTTACTTGTGGAACTGAATGATTCAACATTTGTAAAGTGCCCTAAGTGATTTTGAATAGCCCCCTTACTAGACTCTTAGTACCTTTTCCAGTCTTTATTATTACATAGCATCGTTTTGTTAAAGGTATATAATAAAATACATTATCAAAAAAATATATAAATTATTTATTTTCTATTTCTTCTTTATATTCATCACATTTTGTCTAAACTTAAAAACCTGACCCTGCTTACTGAGGTCTTATTATGGATTTGGAAGTGTTCTATAATGGCATGCATGTCTGTCAGGCTAATCTTAGCTGGATATGAGAGAGATTAGTCCAAAATGACAACCTCTGTGCTTAACCTCTGAATTGTACTTTGGTGAGAATTGCTCTCTGCTCATCTAGCCATACCTGCACTGGAAATATACATTAGTGCTGGTCACTTTAGACCTGAGTCATCACTTGCTGCCAGTGTGAAGTGTCAGAATGGAATTTCACATAATGGCACAGAGAAACCAGCATGAAGAAGTGAAGTGGAAGAATACAGACATAGGCCCTTATTCAGATCTGATTTAAGTACAAATTTGTTCTCAAAATGGGCACTGCAGGCGGGGCAGATGTAATGTGGGGTAGACACCAGGACGATATGGCCTAAAACGAGCCAATTTAGATACAATCAAGACCGATTGTATGTAAATCGTCCGTATTTTGGGCCATTTCGCTGCCTTTTTTGATGCGATCCCGATCCGATGCGCGGCCCCGCGAGTCGGTCGGTCTTTTCTGAGATCCTACATGCTGCAGGTAGGATCTCAGAAATGACCATTGTAGTGGGTGGGGGTCACGATCGGATCGCGATCACATTAGGGGCATTTTCGCGGCGGGCCTGAGGAGACGCTGTGTGCATCAAAGACCCGGCGCTGTGTCTAGAAAAGGGGCAACTACTCAAGGTAGTTGTGCTGAATGGGAATATGGGAGGGAACAGCAAGGTTATTCAGTGCCACCTCCACTGGGACAAGGGGTATGGGATTATGAAGTATAAAGTGATGCCGGTCATGCCGTCACATACCTTTCAAACCCTTCCCCCCTCCCTCCCTCTTTCTTTCTCTCCTCCTTTCCTTCTCTGACACAGGGGAATGGTGACAGGGCTGACACAAGGGGGAGGGGGACATGGCTCTCATAGGGCGAAGGAATGGCATAATGTGTAATAGTCATTATGGTGTGTGGCACAATGTGTAATGGGTATCGAGTGTGTCAAATAATGTGTAATGTGCATCACAGTGTGTCAAATAATGTGTAATGGGCATCACGGTGTGTGGCATAATGTGTAATGGGCATCACGAGTTCAGCATTTTGTGTAATGGGCATTATGGTGTGCAGTATTTTGTGTACTGGGCATCACGGTGTTCAGCACACACAGGACAGCAAAGACCGTGGCCAGGAGCAGCCACTGCTACCCTAGCTGAACTGGCACAAAATCGGCCCACAAGGCCATCGGCCCTTCTGGCATTTGCCAGAAGGGCCAGATGGCCAGTCCAGCCCTACAGGTAGTGCTTATGGCGATGCACTGCTATCTAGAATAATAAATGCTCATCACTATAGAGATGAGTGCAGAAAGGTACCCCAAGTGTTTACCTCCTAAGAGCTCCATTTTTGTGTACTTCACAACATACTTGCCTACCTTAAGTGTCTCCTCTCCTAGGAGACTCTATGCAGCTTTTCTGGGGGAGGGGCTTGCAGTCATTAAGCCCCCTCCCAATTCCTGTAGATGTCATGATTCGCGGCTCTTCGGGATGAGGTGGTTCTAAATGACGTGATTGATGTAATTTTTGACCGCCCCCTCACCAAAGAGCCGCAAATGTCGGTATTTCACCAGCAGAGGGAGGGGATGCGGGGGCCCTTTTAAATGCATGAGGCTTGCCCACTCTTCCAGGGGGCGGGAGGGGGACCCGATTTTCGGGACCCTCATGGCCAGGAGGGTAGGTAAGTATGATTCACAATAGTCTGAAATGATGGACACAAAGAAAAGTGGGGCTCTACTATTGGGAAGTTGGAGTGACTTTATAGGATTAAAGGTGCCCATACACTACTATGATATGGCTCTTGTTCACATAATTTCGACCCATTGGCCCATTTGGCTGATAAATCATGTGAAAAGTGTCACATCGGATGTAATTTGCCCGGTCACATCGGATCCGTAGTCCCCCATGGCTGCAACAAGGATTTGTTTTATCCTGGGACAATGAATGGCATTGCATACAATATATTGCATGCAAAAGGACCACATATATGCTGTACAGTATACGATCCATGTCACTGGGCTCCTTGTTGGGTAGTTGCTGAGGTGTCAAATGCGAGGCATTCGATGCATCGGCTTTGTATATGGGGCCTAAAGACCCCAGTTTACATAGACCTACCTGCCTCAGAGTTTCATAGAGATCTACAGTACAGTTCAAATATTGATGATATGCAGACCTAGATTATTAACATTGTAGCCGTGTATGAGGAGCAAGAGCTCACTATTGTATTCTGGGCTTTCTAAAATGCACAGATAAAGGCCATTACTGCTTCCAGTCATGATTATTTGGCTGTGTACATAACAGCCGGCTGAGATTGTTCATGTGGGGTATAATAGAGGAAGTACTGCAGCTACTGTACATGGCTTTTAGCACAAAGCTGGATGGCACGTTGCCTGGGAAGAGACGTAAAGGCAGGCACTGAGCCCAATAGGACGTTCTTTTTCCATTTAGTAGTTTTGTGTTTAGTATTTAGTAGCAGCCCCAGATACTACAGTATATTATTAAAGCTACAGCTACATTGAAGTGCTAAAAGGAAATATAAAAGTAAGGGAAGAGCTACACCAAGGAGAGAGACACAATATGCAGAAATTACAGTACAGAGGAGAGACTCGGCACATGGTATAGTGGGTATTACAGTACAGAGGAGAGGCACATGGTATACCGGGTATTACAGTACAGAGGAGAGGAGAGGCACATGGTATAGTGGGTATTACAGTACAGAGGAGAGAGACTCAGCACGTGGTATGTCAGGTTTTACTGTACAAAGGAGAGACTCAGCACATGGTATGCCGGATATTACTGTACAGAGGAGAGACTCAGCACATGGTATGCCGGATATTACTGTACAGAGGAGAGACTCAGTACATGGTATGCCGGGTATTACTGTACAGAGGAGAGACTCAGCACATGGTATGCCGGATATTACTGTACAGAGGAGAGACTCAGCACATGGTATAGTGGGTATTACAGTATAGAGGAGAGACTCAGCACATGGTATAGTGGGTATTTACAGTACAGAGGAGTGACTTAGCACATGGTATGCAGGGTATTAAAGTACAGAGGAGAGACTCGGCACATGGTATGCAGGGTATTACAGTACAGAGGAGAGACTCGGCACATGGTATAGTGGGTATTACAGTACAGAGGAGAGACTCAGCACATGGGATGTCAGGTTTTACTGTACAGAGGAGAGACTTAGCACATGGTATGCCGGATATTACTGTACAGTGGAGTGACTTGGCACATGGTATGCCGGGTATTACAGTACAGAGGAGTGACTTAGCACATGGTATGCCGGGTATTACTGTACATAGGAGTGACTCAGCACATGGTATGCCGGGTATTACTGTACAGTGGAGGGACTCGGCACATGGTATGCCGGGTATTACTGTACCATACCTCCCAACAGTCCCGATTTTAGCGGGACAGTCCCGATTGTCAGGGCCTGTCCCGCTGTCCCACCCGCGGGCGGCAGTGTCCCGCGGTGTGGGGGTTCTGTTGGGAGTCCCCCCTGTCAGCTGCTAAGCAGCGGGGAATAAACGCTGTGCGCATGCGCACAGCGTCTATTCCCGCAGCCAGGGGGCTCACAGAGCCTCTGGGTCATGCCCCCATAGCGGCAAAATGGGGGCGTGGCCTCACGGAAGAGCCACGAGTATAGGCCACGCCCATAAATTAGGCCACGCCCCCAAAAATTACAACGCGCCTGCGGCGCGCAGCAGCCGCATCCCGCCTGCTAACCGGCCAAAGTTGGGAGGTATGCTGTACAGATTAGTGACTTAGCACATGGTATGCCGGGTGTTACTGTACAGTGGAGGGACTTAGCACATGGTATGCTGGGTATTACTGTACAGAGGAGGAACTCAGCACATGCGGCCTAATTAAGACCTGGTCCCTGAAAAATATTCAGAATGTGAGATTCTGCATGCAGTTTAAGCTACACTGGGAGGCGGCGGTGATGCGGCGTTGTGGGGGGGGGGGCCGCATGTTCTGGGAGCAGCGTAGAAAATTCAGGTGTTTCCGAGCCAATTAGGGGGAGGGCAGTGTCGGCTGTGTGACATCACACACAGCCGCTGCATCCAGAAACATGAAGGCAGTGCTCCTGAATCTGCAGCTAGGCTGTGCAGCCAGGGAGCTGCCGGTAATGTGCGGCAGGGCCTTGACATGTGAGAAGTCTGACCCTGTACTAGAAAATTATCTGTTTTCAGGGCAAAAACACATATAATCTGTGTTAGGTTCACAGATCCTTAGCAGGTCACGAAAATAAATCTCAGTTAATATATATAAGGGATACGGTCATTAGGTCTACACACACTAGGTCGACAAGCATTGGGTTGACAGGCAACAAGGTCAACATTGGTTTAGGTTGACATGTGTCTAGGTTGACAGGTCATTAGGTTGACACAAGCATCACTGTTTTTCACAGTTTTTTGAGACAACATGTGCCGACAGTCGGTATTTCATGCCCTACCATCCACTAGGGCGTGGTGGGAGAATAAAATAGTGTGCCGAGCGTAGCGAGGGGATGCGGTGCACTTCAAACTGTGTCCATGTCAACTGTGTTGACATTCGGGTAAAAAAAAACAGTGAAAAACCCATGTCGACCCTTTGACTGTCGACCTTGCCCATGTCAACCTAATGCTTGTGTCAACCTAATGTCCAGTCGACTTAGTTGGTGTAGAGCTAACAACCCACACCCATATATACACACACAAACCCATGAGTTGAGAAAGTGCAGACCCCCATCATTTGGATGCATTTCTGGTTTCCCCTGTACCCCTATGTGCTAGTACAAACCCTGAATATGGAAAAAAATTGCATGTAAAATGTAAATACAAAAGAAAAATATATCCGCAAAAAAACAACATCATTTTGCTACCTACGAAAACTTGGTTGTATACCTGCTGCGGTCCCTCAGCCTGACATTAGGGAGGTACTTATATTTGTCGCTAACCCAAATATGCAATAGTAAATGGGCCCCACAGTGTTACATACTTAAATGTATTTATTTTAACGTTAACAATTGAAATACATTATTCTCTTGTGTCTTTCTGTAATGCCCTCTAGTGTTTGATTTTTTAGAGTTTTTGCTGATACACATTTTTAACTCTTTTTCAAACACATTACTAAGAATATTTATTCTTCCAAAAATTCTGGATGTAATCAAGTTTTATTTTCTTTGAAGTACAGTAAGTATAGTTGGATTTAAACCTGAGAGCATCACAAACCGTGACAACTATAGACTCACACTGAATGATGATGTTCTATGCAACTGTCAACTGTCAGTAAAAGGATCACTAGCTCTATATTAAGGAACCACTCCCACTGGCGCTCATGTATGGTACTAACACACACCTTGGCCCTTATTCTGGTTGAAGCGGTAACGGCCGCATGCGGCCGTTCCGCCGATGTTTTCGGTCTGCGCATGTGCAGAGGCCACTCTGCGCATGTGCAGCCGAAATCGCCGTACACGTATTTTGTCCGCCGCAAAGGGGGTGGATAGGGGCGTGAGGGGCTACGAAGCCTCATTTGCATATGCATACGCCCCGCGTTTCATGGGCGTTCCCATGCAAACGCGGGGCGTACGCATGCTAATGAGGCTATGACGCGTGGGTACAGGGCGGGCATCTGACATCGCCGGATGTCAGCTGCCCGCCCCCATACAAGATTTCACACGGACAATTGTCCGTGTGGTCTTGTGTTGCGGGACCTGGTGGAGCGTGCGGCCCTGCATTCGATGTTCGGCGACCATCGAATGCAGGGGCTGCTCCCACCATGGAGGAGGCGTATCCCCGTCCACAATCATGCGGATCGCCACATGGCCGCGTACGGACGGCCGTGGCGATCCGTATGGAAGGCGGGGATTCGTCTGGTGCGGTCGGAGCCGCATATGCGGCTCCGGCCGCACCGATCAGAATAAGGGCCCTTGTGTGGAGAGGGTGGTTCCAGTTACTTAATGTAAGTGTGGGAGTGACTGTTGTAAATCTAGGGGGCATTGGGTTGCTCTTAATATTGGGGGCTTGATGTTGCAGGCTATTTTATTGATTGGGTTTGTTTCATTTAATAATAGGGTACTTTGTGGGGCTACTGAATGTGGGTCTGAGCTTGTGGGTTGTTTCCACAACAGTCCAAACCTGTCTTTTTTGATAGTGGTGCTTTTAAAAGTATAGACACATACTGTATGTGTGTGTATATGCATATGTACCATAGATAGATATAAATAGATCAATAGATAGATAATCAATACAGGCACTGAACATGAAGTTCCACGCGAAGTGTTCCACGAAACGCGCTAGGGCGCGGCTTCTGTGACGCTCGCTGCTACCTTCTCGGCCGCCTCTGCCTTCGTCTGTTCCTGTACGGGTCCTGGCGCACTGTGCACCCCGCAAGGTGGTAGCGTGGGCTGCGTGTCTCCGACAGTGCCCTGGACTGATGGTGGAGCTGATTGCGCCTGGTAACAATATAACTATATCTTGTGGTATCCTGCCCACACTGTTGAATCTTTGCTTGTTCTAGTCTACTGAGGTTTTATCCACTAAAAACATCTTTTATGCACTATGGAGCGCTCCTCTCTTCTCTTATTTTAACATATATATATATATATATTTATGTATATCTCTATCATCAGCAGACAGTATAGGATATATAAATGCCTGATTCTATGTTAGCACAAACTTTTAATATTTGGGGGGGTTGTTGCGATTATTGCTCTAAACTGTGACGATAGTAATGGTAGATGTACTGTATTTTCAGTAATATTCTGCTTTGCCCACTCACTGTGTTCCCTGGCCCAGGATAAAATCAGCCAAGTTACTACTGGTCTGACACTACTGAGACTGACTCACAAATAGACAACCTACTTGACATCTGGCAGCCTACTCTACTTTCTAAATTGGTCCACAATGAGGAATGTTCAGGAAGTAACGCATCAATATATCTTAGTTTGTAGGAGATATTACTGGTCCTGAGGCCTGGAATACAGCATGTACAGTATAAATATGTATCTGTCAATGAGTTGTCATTCTGTAATTGTCTGTGTCCAAAACGAAAGATCTTCTGGAAAAGATAAAACAGTTGGTTATACAAAAATGTATTATGTCAGCGGCAGGTGCTGAGAGATACTACCGAGCTTATCAGTCCTGGCCAGACATATGTAACGCTAAGAAACATTTCTACTTTTGTTTTGCTCCTCCGCCATAAAACCTTCACTATTTTTTTGCATAGAATTTCCTTAACTTAACAATAAAAGAGAATGCAGAGCAGCAATTTTAGCTATAACATAATTAGAGAAGCCAGGCTAGCAGCATAAGTAAATAATAGGCTGGAATCAAATAATTATTATTTATTCTTGTATAATGTTATTTGCAGAGGAAGTCTGGCAAATGCAATCCTTTTATATAACTAGAGCGGACATTAACGGCTTTTATTTAATAGCTCTTTAAGTGAATGGTGACAAACTATCAAATTATTTATCAATTATAAATTTATCTTGGTAAATTAACAACATCGGATCTTAGACGACTGTGTAATTATTAAACATACAGCAATCACTATCTCAATGCAAGACTTGACAAATGGGCAATTAATTATTATTTATTATTATTTCTAAAGGATTCATTTAGGGTAAATAAATTATACCTTTTACATATATGCCCAAACTTTGAATTCCAGCAGTTAAATTTAGGGTGCAGCCTGTGACACAGGGCTTAAAGTGGTCATGGAGCGGAGTTGGAACTAATTTCCCCTTCCATCGACCCCCCCCCTCCGCATTGGGTGAATCTGGGAAAGTGCCAGGGTTATAAATGTATACCCCTACCTCCCATACTTAATAAAGGGACAGTGGTCATACAATTGTACCCCCTATTTAAATTATTTCACACAGTATCACAATTTCATTCACATTACAATACATGTAGTGCCTCTTACATTATGACACTTAGTTGTGCTCCTTTTTCATGTTACACTACACAGTAGCGCTGCTTAAACACAATGTCCACACTAGTACTGCCCCTTGTACATAATGCCAACAGCAATGATACCTTGTGACAGTTTGAAATCACATACGGTGTGCCAGAAAATAAATCTTTTCTGTTGGAATTACTGTGCAGGGCTGTGATGGAGGGCAACCAGTTCCCCATACCATTAGAGGTGGTGGAACTCAGTTCCCCCAGTTCCCCTACACTTTAACCCCTGAGCCTGTCACAAAAGGACTGAAGTGTGATCCAGTGTTGTCTAATTTGTCATTATTTTTTCATTAACCAAATATCCATATTGTGGCTGTACAGAACCTTACTGTTAGGGTGGCCAATCCCGGGATCGGCGGGATCCCAGGATTTGGCCCTTAAAATGCCGGGATTTGAATCCTGGGATTGGATTTTCTAATCCCGGGATTGGCCTGTGCATGCGCAAATCTAATGCCGGGCAGCGCTGAGACCAGCTCAGACACTGCCCGTCTGCTCCCAAACCCCGGCACGCTGCTCTGAGGCTGCGTGCAGCGTGACCTGATGTCTGAGGTCACGCTGCGCAGCACGTCTGCAGATCCATGCCCACCCACCGCCCGGTACCCGAGCCATCACTGCTGCCCGGCTCCTGCACCCCCGCCCAGCTCCTGCACCGACGCCTAGCTCCTGCACCACCGCCCAGCTCCTGCACCACCGCCCAGCTCCTGCACCACCGCCCAGCTCCTGCACCGACGCCTGGCTCCTGCACCACCACCCAGCTCCTGCACTGGCGCCTGGCTCCTGCACTGCTGTCCGCCTCCAGACCACCACTGCCCGGCTCCCGCACAGCTGCCCAACTCCAGACCACCCTCACACGACCCCCAATCAAAGACGCCGGCCTCTGAACACCCTGCCCGGCTCCTGCACCAATGGCTGGGTGATTGAGACTGGGTTTGGGGGGGACCGGAGGGGGACTAAAGTTTGT
Source organism: Crinia signifera (assembly GCF_055691185.1). Lineage (NCBI taxonomy): Eukaryota > Metazoa > Chordata > Amphibia > Anura > Myobatrachidae > Crinia > Crinia signifera. Next base: position 235,987,659 of record NC_139222.1, on the reverse strand, counting down.
CATTATATTGACAAACTCAATCCCTGGTATCCCGGGAATCCCGGGATTAGGCATTTTTCAATCCCGAGATTGAAAAAAAGCCCCGGGATTGGCATCCCTACTTACTGTCTCTCAGTTGGCATTTACCAGTTGCACTATGAGATCCAACCATGTATGGCAAATACCTTTACAATACATCAAATTTTGAGGAAGAGATGTATCAAAGCTTGGAAAGAGATAATGACATGCTGTAATTTATTGCATGATTCAAAACAGGCTTTTTAGCCCGATATTATCTATCCAATTATAGCCCATTTAAACTGTGCGGTAAAGGAATCATAATAGGTCAATAGCACATGGGATCCAGGAGAAGTCCCTGAACCCATGCATAACTGCCCGAAAGCGTGTCTCCGGATTATCAGGGATCCTTGTGTAAGTATTCTACTCTCACGTCTGCTGGCAGATCTTAGAATGGGGCTGGCCATTGACCATTGAGGGTTTAACTATCATTGATGGTTTATCAGTGATGGTTGATGGCAGAGAAATAATGGTTCTCTGCCACTAGTTTGGAGGGTATTATATCTATGCAGTGGACACAGCTTAGCCCTGGACATGTTGGCTGATATAATAGCGAGGTGCTTTCTGTTAACATTTCCTAGAATTTGTTTGGATCTAGCCAGGTGCGCTGGCCACCGTAGGGCTGCAGCGCAGTCCGAAACTCAAATAGGGGAGCCACACCTACTGCCAGTGAGTCCAAATTGGATATATTTGGCAGTTGGTGTGACTCCCCTATTTGAATTATGCACTGTGCTTTAGCACCTCCTCTGGAGCCACCGCTGGATCTATCCTTTATGTGTGGGTAGCAGGTTTCCAATTATGACTCTCACCCATTTCTACGATTATTATTACAAATATGGACCTGAATTTGTGGCACACTAACACCACGGTATGTAGAATATAGTACCTACCTTATCAATATTAAACATTAGTTTTTATGTTTATTCTAATTCATCATTGTCTGGCCGTGGCACTACATAATTCTGCAGTCTGTATTTAAAGATCATTGCAATAATTAGAGCAGGCATTGAAATAAAATGTTTTTTTCCTGTATATTACATTCTAGAAGAACACTTTTAGTCATCAATATGGCATTTTAAGAAGGCAGATACATTAGGTGAAGCCATCTAAACATCAGAATCAGAATCATCTTTATTGGCCAGGTATACTTGCATATGCTTGGAATTTTTTGTGGTAACAGTGCAGCATCAATCAGGGAACACAAAGGGGGTGGGAAGAGAGGCATAAACATACATCACATACATTTCACATGTATCTAGAAAAGTTTGAGTTAGTATTTAGTATTTGTAGTTGGTGGACAGCTATTGGGAAGAAGCCTTTTGTAGTTCTTGTCGTCTTTAATGGGATGGACCTAAAACGTCTGCCTGACGGAAGGGGTTCAAACAGGTTGTGGCCAGGGTGTAGCTTGTCCGCCAAGATCTTTCCTGCACGCTTATTGACCCTGGCTAGGTATAGTTCTTGGACAGTGGGGAGCTCCGCCCCAATGATCTTTTCTGCCATCCTCACCACTCTTTGCAACCTTCGTCTGTCATTCTCGTTTGCTCCTCCGAACCAGATTGTGATCGAGGAGCAAAGGACAGACTCTACTATGGCAGTGTAGAAGATGAGCAGCAGCTCCTGCGGGATGTTGAATTTCTTGAGTTGCCTCAGGAAGAACAACCGCTGCTGAGCCTTCTTGACAGTTGTAATGATGTTGGGACCCCATTTGAGGTCGCAGGAAATCTTTGTTCCTAGGAATTTGAAGGAGTCGACCCTCGACACTACTCTGTCAGATATTATGAGTGGGTGCATGGCATTTGGTTTCCTTCTGAAGTCCACCACCATCTCCACCATTTTGAGGGGGCTGAGGTCAAGGTTGTTTCCGCTACACCATTTAGTTAGCCGATACACCTCCCGTCTGTATGCCAACTCGTTTCCATCCATGATTAGGCCGATAACCGTTGTGTCGTCTGCAAATTTTATAATTTTTACTGACTGTTCTGCTGAGGTGCAGTCGTTTGTGTAGAGGGAGAAGAGCAGGGGGGAGAGGATACATCCTTGAGGGGCACCGGTGCTAATTGTGCATGTGTTTGACATGAATGCGCCTGCTTTCACCGCCTGTTTCCTTTCAGTCAGGAAGTCATTGATCCAGGAGCATGTAGGTTCTGGGACTCCTAGTGAACGGAGTTTTGGCTCCAGGATGTGAGGGATGATAGTGTTGACACCATCAGACACCATAGGTGCCGATTCTGTGGGTGCTCAAGGGCCTGAGCACCCACAAAAAACGATGAGCACCCACTGGCCCGCAACCTCCCAAGTCCCACTGCCAGGCCACATCCACCTGCCAATCCGCGTCCGCTGCACCCACGCCACCGAACCTGCCACCTGGGACACATGACTGGTGCATGCACACCAGCACACACAAGATGATGCCCGGCACCATCACAAAGCCACCGCTCCGGCGAGCAATAACTGCCGGGCAGAGTGCAGCGTACATTTATTTATTTACAGTTTCTCATATAGCGCAGCAGATTCCGTTGCGCTTTAGAATAGTAGACACTGATAAAACAAACTGGGTAACAACAGACAGGCTCGGGGGTTAGATGGCCCTGCTGCAAGCTCAGAATCTATAGGGACATAGCAGGGAAACACAAGGACAGGCACCAGTAATAGCATAGCAGTCCCATAAAGTTATAAGTCCAGAAGGGAAGCTATATAATACATAAGTGCCACAGAGGGTTATTCGTGTAGAACTTAAATATAATAGGCTTGCCTAAAGAGGTGAGTTTTTAGGGAACACTTGAAAGTTTGGAGGCTAGTCGAGAGTCTTATTGTGCGTGGAAGGGCATTCCATAGGATGGGAGCAGCCCGATAAAAGTCCTGCAATAGTGAATAGGAGCTAGTGATCCATGCAGAAGAGAGACGCAGATCTTGTGCAGAGCGGAGTGGTCGAGATGGGAGATATTTTGTGATAAGTAAGGAGATATATGCTGGTGCAGTATGGTTAATAGCTTTATATGCGAGTAGAAGTGTTTTATATTGAATACGGTAAGATACAGGCAACCAATGGAGAGACTGGCAGAGCGGATCAGCAGACGATGAGCGTCTTGCAAGGAAGATCAGCCTAGCAGCAGCATTTAAAATGGATGTGCATGCTGCCCAATGTGTGCTATCCCCGTACACACACCGCCCTACATGTGCCCACAGTGGGAGGCAAGCACACCACCATGTGCCGTGTATACAGTGTGCAGCACTAGCCACCGCTCACCATGTGCACACCATGACCCAGGACGTCCCAGGCCAGCACACTGCAGGACCACACCCCCTCCCCAAATGCCCCCCCCCCCCCATTGTAAGTAAATAGAAAGGGGGCAGGGCAAGTAAATCATTCAAATGGCCTTCTTTTAACCCCGCCCCTTTGGGTTTTTTCAATCTATGGATTGTAGGCGTGTACACAGTGCACCTGCATGCAGCAGGAAAACTAATTGCATCAAACAGGCCCACTCCCATTGGACAGCTTTGGAATGTTGACCCCTGAGGTTAAGGAGCTGGCAATTCAAGAGCATAGATGGTGAATGAAATGTTCCGAGAGATTGCTGAATAGGTAAATAATTCTGAGGCTGATGTATCAAGCAGAGACCACTCAGCATATAGCTATCATGTTATAGAGTGTGCTTGATTAATGCTTCCTTAAAGCTGATTGATGGGTTGCCAGGGGCAATGTCTCCACTGGTGCACTTCTCCCCACTCTTTTCACTGCTTGATACATCAGCCTCATTGTTTGTATTAATACAAGGTTTGTAGCTATGGAAAAGTGTTTAGTCAGTGCAGCACCATGTATTAGAGTCCATAATTATCAGAGACAGATCTCACTATTAGGAATCCTAATTTCTAATTTGCTGAAGGATTTAATATTTTAAATCATATAAAAATATATTTCTTATATAGCGCACACATATTCCACAGCACTTTACAGAGAATATTTGAACATTCACATCAGTCCCTGCCCCAGTGGAGCTTACAATCTATATTCCCTACCACATGTACACGCGCACACAGACATTCTAGGGTTAATTTTGTTGGCAGCCAATTAACCTACCAGTATATTTTTGGATTGTGGGAGGAAACTGGAGTGCCCAGCAGCGTCGCTCAGTGCAATAGAGTCTGTGCGCTTGGGGGCTCAGTTTCTACTGTGCATGCATAGATCTCCGGATAAATGGTGTGGCGTCCATTTTCCCAGTGATCTCTTCAGAGCTGCTGCCTTCATCATGGGACTCCAGATGGGTGAGCATTATTAAAATGGGTTCAGCATGTGCGGTGTGAGGCCCCCTGGGACTCAGTGCACCCATTATAAATACACCACTAATGACTGCCCCAGAGCAAAAGTGTCACTGAAATGCTTACTGAAAACTTTGATCTAATTATTACATAGGAACTAAGGGGCAGATTTATTAAGCTCGGTGAAGTGATAAACTGTCTGGTTTTTATCACCGGCCAATCAGCTGCTACCTGTGAAGTTACAGGCTTGGTTTGAAAAATGACAGGTGATAAAAACCAGACTGTTTATCACTTCACCGAGCTTAATAAATCTACCCCTCAATTCTGTATCTGACAAAAAGTTACTTTGTCACACTGGCATATGTATGGCTGCAGTATGCGTGGAGCACACATGGCCCACAACGCAACGTACACCCAATTTTATCAATACTTATTCTTCCAAAGTCCTGTGACGGCAGCAAACATGAGGAAGATGGGGCAGCGGCCATTTTTCCTGACATCTTGCACATGTGCATTAGGAAAATCACCGAAAAAATGGCGCAATGGCTGGCCTCTATATATGGCATTCCAGTAATATCTCATTCCTGTTTGGTGTTGTTGATTTATTAGCTTCATTATCATATGAACAGTATGTAGTCATATTTTTTCTCCTCACACTATACTCATATTAGTCATTTAGGATGTATTATGTGCTTAAAGTGCTCAGTAATTTTTGCTTAATCTCCCACACAAACCTTAAACCCTATGTCATCTGTGACCTTCCAATTTCTGCTATTTACCTAGAACATTAAGAATGCGTCTCACCGCAGTTTAACTTGGCGGGAAAAGTACCATATACATAATTAAATGGAGAGCATTTTATATGACAAATACTCTGCATGAACTGATAACAATTTTTCCCTTCATCTTTAATTTATGCTAATTAAAGCAGGCTGGCTTGCATGCCTGATTATGGAAATTGACTAACATTGGCTCTGCAATTTCTTGCAGTATTTTATTAATTGGAATTTTACATTTATTCATTTGTCCCAGTGTGACAAAATGGCACTGCATATTTTAGCTTTAGGATCACGTTTTGTTTTGTAGCACAGTTTCTTTGTTTTTAGGGTAACGGTCAGGGTCGGAGCAAATATGTCCTCTTGCCATGTCTGATTACTGAGTTTCATATTTTGGAATGTAACAAAGGGGGTTGGTAGGGGGGACAGGTTGGGGGCTCTCACAACAACCACCCATCTGTAAACCCATTGAATCTTAAATTATAGCCACCCATCTACAGCCACCTCTCATCAAATCCTTGCATGGTACTGTGGCAGCCTGTCCCTACATACCATGCAGAGGTACCATAGTGTAGTCACAACACCTAGAGCATATGTGTCTATGTCACCATTACTGGTATCATCTCCCTAAACCAAAGTGTGCCAGACAGCATGGGATTAAACATTCAACAGGTATGAGACATGCACGTTAAACAACTGAACCATCCAATTTGCAATTTAGATATACAGGTTATCAAGCAGAAGAAAGATAATCACTGATTGCCCCAATTGTCACAGCACTGTCCTGATTTTTATTTATTTTTTAAAGCTCATACATTGATGTGTTTGAACCTGGGGTTGGACTCCCATAGTCTTCTTGATTTGGTCACTCTCGTGGAAGATCTTCAAATGTCTTATCATGGTGGATGAGTAAGACATGTCTTTGAGATTACGTTAGAGATGTGTGATTGAATTTTGTGTTAAACTTGAAAAATGCAGAAATTAACCTCATGAAATGTTACGGCAAGCATATGGTGGAGAAGCAATTAGCCTTGCAGCAGTATTAAGGTGTTGAAAGCATCAAAGAAGTATGACTTTACATGCCAAAGGAATCACACAGTATTTGGCAAATGTGCATGTTTCCATACATTGGACCGTTGTTCAGATTCTAGATCATAATGACAAATTCATGATTGTCACGTCACAATCGATGTCAGGAAATCAGGTATCCTCTCTGACATTCAAACATTGGCCCTTATTCTGATTGACGCGGACTTTACCGCATACTTTCGGATCGCGTCTTTACGGCGTCTGCGCATGCGTGGAGAACGCAACGCGCATGTGCCACGCCTTGACTCGGTACCAGTTCGGCCAAATCCCGTCCAGAACTGTTCACCGCTATCATTCGGGAAATAGGGGCGTATTATGGGCGTCATGCGGAATGACACATGGGCGTAGTTTCAAAGTGGGCAAAACGGGGCGGAAACATGGGCGGACACGGGGGAGTACACTTATGTTGGGGGGCGTACATTCGGAAACCACTCCGAATGCACGCGATCAAAAAGGGAAGAAATGTGCGGTGTCCACAAGTGTACTATTGCTTTGCGGACACCACTCGTTCATGCGGTAGGCGAACGTACGCCTAATGACTACAACCATTAACACCTGAACCCAATAGAATCGACTCCTTTACTCATTACTCACTAATAGGATGCTTGTCAGTGCTTTAATTGAAACCATTGCACTTAAATTGGTGTAAGGGTTAATGTGTGCAATGCATGTGTTAGGCATGCTTGTAAGGATATATTGGCATCTAATTGATTCCAATTCCAAAGAAGCTGTTTTTTATGAGGATAGGTAATTGAATAAGTGGGTCATGTGATGTATTGCAGAATTGACATAATAGTGGGTTGTTTGGCGTAAATACTCCGCTTACGGGCGGTAGCACCGCTTGGCTCCCGTTCGGATGCGGTATTTCCGAGCATACTCTGTAATACTCTGTAATACCGTGCAGAATCGGAGTGTTTCTCCCGCACACGCATGGTTTGTATGTCGTCCGTAAACACGCCCTGTTCTTAAAGAGTGAGTCCGTCCGAATGCGGAGGACACGTGGGCGTTTCTACGGACGATGGCCGCACGCGGCAAAACGCCGTGGCGTGCGGACCGCTCCGTAAGAATGCGGGAATATCCGCACCGATCAGAATAAGGGCCATTGTTCTTGCACATTTCGACTAGTTGCATTTGCTCCTCTGTACGATTTCTGGGCACCCACCTGGCACACAAGTGATGCAATTTCAGTTCCTTTGTCATAATATAATGAACACTGAGATTTCAGGTAAAGCCAAAAGTTTGCGTAAAGTTAACCTTCTGTCATCTTACAAGATCTCTGTCATCTTACAAGATCTCTGCAGTCTTGGCAATGTTAAAATATAACTGCGGTGGATGGTCTCCCAGAATGCGCTTCATCAGTCACTCGTGTATTTCCATCTTTGAAGTGCTTCCACCACCATAATATCGCAGCACGGCTAATTGTTTCTCCACCCTATACTTGCCATAAGATTTCATGCATTCCATTTCTTTAACATAATATTCAATCACTTGTCTCTGACTTAGGGCCTTATTTTGGTTCACTCTTTCTGACAAAATCCTTCTTAGATGGACAAAACCATGTGCACTGCAGGGGAGCATATGCAAAATGTGCAGAGAGAGTTAGATTTGGGTGGGGTTTTACTTCAAAGTGAGATCTATATTGAAGTGTAAAAATAAAGCAGCCAGTATTTTCCCTGCACAGAAACAAAATTACTCACCCAAATCTAATTCTCTCTGCACATGTTACATCTGCCCCCCTGCAGTGCACATGGTTTTGTCCATCTAAGAAGTATTTTGTCAGAAAGAGTGAACCAAAATAAGGCCCTTAATCTCACAGACATATCTTCCTCATTCACCATGGCGGAATGTATAAATGGTTCTCCATTGTGACCACTACGGCAGTCCAACCACAGGTTCAGACTCTACGATGTATGAGCTTCACAATAACCAGCGTAGTGTTGCCACATCTATTGTACCTATAGGACAGTGAAACAGAGGCAGTCTCATTACTTTTCAGTCATTACTGGTACTGTATATACAAATATTGCCAATTCTACTGTATTGAGTGGAACACCGGGACATGCCTCTAAAACCCAGGGACGTTCTCCAGAGATTGGAGACAGTTGGCAGTTACTGTAAGTTCATTTCCAGACTGTATCACCTTTTGTATTAAAGTATTAAGTAGACTTGAGACTTGCCAATGTATTCATTCTTTTTAGGTTCTACATGAATAATTCTCAATTGCCTGTGATTGATGTCACGCTTAAGTGCCTTCTTACTACACAACAGAGGCACATTATAATATGGTAATCTACTATTAAAGATAGGCAGATCCAAATTTTAGTTTATCTTGAAAGTTTGCTTTAAGGATGTATCTTAAAACTTTACATAATTGAAGTCATTGTGAATTTGGGGTGACAAGCTAAGATATTATTTCAGGTTGCCTGTTTGAGTTTGCGAAAGGCAGATTTTATACAAATAGACAGCAACATACTTTATATTTATACTGATTTTATGTCTTAACGGCCTGCTTTTGTCAAACTTCAAAATGGAGCTTGCTCATGTGTTTGTAATTTGTGCATGTAAATGTTGGATGCCCAAAGTGAATTCTATTTGGGGATTCAGTACTGAATCCCGGCGGTCGGGATCCCGGCGTTCAGAATCCCGACGCCGGAATCCCGACAGCCGAAATGCCGACAAGGGGGGGACGTGGATCGCCCCCCCTTGCGGGCTCGCTGCGCTCGCCACGCAGCGGGCCCGGTGCCTCGCTACGCTCGGCACACTAATTTATTCTCCCTCCAGGGGTGTCGTGGACACCCACGGAGGGAGAATATGTCGGTATTTCGGCGGTCGGGATTCCGGCGTCGGGATTCTGAACGCCGGGATCCCGACCGCCGGGATATTAACTGCATCCCCTATTTGGTCACATTGGTCATCATCAACCATATTTCCCAAACAAAGCACCAGGGGCGTAACTAGATATTCGTAGGCCCATAGCAATAGTTTGTACAGGCCCCCTATTTAGGGACTGATGGTGATAAATATATGTAAAACATATTAAATTGACAGTAAAAATGGGCCCCCTTCAGCTCTGGGCCCCATAGCAACTGCACCTCTTGCACCTATGGTAGTTACGCCCTTGCAAAGAACCATTTGTAGTCCAGAACAACCAATGTACCATATCAAAATCCAGCAGGATCAACCGCATGTTGATTGGGCACGCTGGAATATGGTTGGTTGATGAACATTCCAGTATGTCCACCCTGTCATCTCCCCTTATAGTGCGGCCATTTTAGTAGGCCCTCTGTGTGTGTGTGTAGTTGATTTGTGTCTTCTGGGTCTTCATACTAAGGGACTAATTTACCAATGATAAAACTTGATGAGATGTTTGAAAAATGAGAGCTTGGAGCTGATTTGCTGAAGCACCATTTAGCATACAAGTTTTATCATTTACAATACGTTTTATCACTCATTGATAAATGGGCCCACTAGCCTATAACAAAGGAGTTAGGAGCTGATTGGCTGGTACTTTATCTCAATCCAATCCACTTATCTCCATCTCTCTTTAAGGCTTAGTACCCCTATGCCTTTTATATCCATATTAATCTATAGCTCTGAACAATAAATACTCACATTTACAGTTTGGGTGAAGCTTCATTCCTTTTAGTGTCCATGAGTGGGGACTTTCCTACCGTAATGGAGACACTTCGGAAGTATCTCTATGAGAAATTCAATGCCAAGATGGCGGCATCTGCATGCAGTGCAATTGTTTGCCTACTTGATTGAAAGAGGTGGAAAGAGACCAGCGTATCTGTTGCAGGACATGCATATTTGTACCACGGGTTATGATTCATGATGTCTTTCATGTGTTAAGTGAATCAAGTGAATGTGTAGTACGGTTTTACAACAGCAGTTACAAAAACATACCTCCCAACATTGTGAGTGTAAGGATCAAAGGGAAATGAGTATGCATTATGAAATGGACATGCCATGCCCCACAGGTGTGCCCAGCATTGAAAAGCACTAGTTCACCACTTATTCCCTTCCAGCCCATCCAGTCACCCTTTTTACTGCCACTCATGCTCACAGCAAAACTATAGACATCTACTCCTGGGGTAGCCAACTCCAGTCCTCGAGAGCTACCAACAGTTAATGTTTTCCAGATCTCCTCACAGAATCACAAGTGAAGTCATTAGCTCCACCTGTGGATCTTTTAAATTGTGTTGGTGAATACTGAGTACACCTTTGCAGCAGCTAGGTTGTCTGTAAAATGTGAACTGTTGGTAGCTCTCTAGGGGCCTTATTTTGGTTCATTCTTTCTGACAAAATTCTTCTTAGATGGGCAAAACCATGTTCACTGCAGGTGGGACAGGTGTTACTTGTGCAGAGGGAATTAGATTTGGGTGGGGTTTTACTTCAAAGTGAGATCTATATTGCAGTGTAAAAATAAAGCAGTCAGTATTTTCCCTGCACAGAAACAAAATTACTCACCCAAATCTAATTCTCTCTGCACATGTTACATCTGCCCCCCCTGCAGTGCACATGGTTTTGTCCATCTAAGAAGGATTTTGTCAGAAAGAATGAACCAAAATAAGGCCCTAGGACTGGAGTTGGGTACCACTGATCTACTCTATATGGAACATAACTAATCTGAGTTTGAGCTGGACAATCTGCTTACTTATGATACAGGAATAGAGCCTTGGCTCAAATAGGGACTATCCTGCCTAAAACGGGATGGTTGGGAGGTATGAAAAAATCAGTGAACAGATGGAGCCATCTTCAGCTAGCCTTCTCCGGATAGCCAAGGCCTATTGTTCTTAGCTGCAATATAATACATAGAACAATACAGTAGGAAATTAGCATAGGATTAGGTCCGACAGCTCTGGCTCACTTAATCCTATTAAAGGGCTAGATGAGGATGGCTCTATCTGAAGACCTGTTTCCTTATAATATTATTATTATTATTATTATTATTATTATTATTAGTAGTATTATTATTATATGTCAGCTTATTCCATTACCCTTGTATTTCACAACAGTAAAATGCCATGACATCCAGATGTGTTTTTAGGTACTGGCAGGGGGCATAGCAACATAAGTGTGTGGTATTGGGAGATGTTCCTCAAGTGCTACAACTGTTATCACTGTTATTTAGCTGCACATGTTCTGTGGCTACTGTAGGCACTGCAAAGATAGGAAACATAGCTGCTCCAGGGCGTGTGTTTGTGGGGGAGGCAGTCGCAAATGAGGAGAAGGGGGTAAGAGGTGGTGGGACACTATCTCTACCTGGCATAATGTGTATACAGGGCTCTACTGTGTGGTGTCATGTATAAGGGGTACTACTGTGCTGTGTAATGTGAATAAACTAACTAATGTACTGTGTGGTGTACTATGAATTGGCACTATTTTGTAGCCACACCCCTTCCCCATGAAGCCATACTCCTATATTTTTAGCATATGCCTTCGACTCACAGTATCCCTTTTTTGAATATGAGGGGAGGGGGCACCAGTTTTATTTCAGGCAAAGGGCATCAAAATAGAGAGAAAAAAGGGGGTTAAACTGCGCTAAGCTAATAAACATGCAACAGGTGTGTGGAAAATATAACAATTTATTCGGTAAAAAGCACTTGGTATTAAAAAGCAATAATTGCTTGATAGTAAAAGGGTACTGCTAAAAATAGGCAGATTCCATTAAAGGTATATAGTCACCCACTGTCCAATGTTTTCTGTCCTGTGTCCTTTCCTAGTATGCTTCCCTTTTGTATCCCATTAAATGAGGCAATTTGTTTCTCCAAACCAAGAGACTCTATTTTGTGGGGAGACTGCGCTCTCCTGCCGTGGTGTTGCTGGCTGTAGAGTGTCCCAATGGAGGTGGTTTGCTGGAGTAAGATGGGAGCTGGTCCGGTTACAATGTATCACAGGTGGACAGGGTGGCAATGAGTAAATGGATTTGCTGTAGGTCACCAACGCGTTTCGCTGTGAAGCTTTTTCAAAGGCATCAAAATGTCTAGTTAAAGCTCTGGCTATCCCCTCACTGTTTTGCGAATTAGACAATTCCCAACACCTGAAAGACATTATACATCTACCAATAGTTCAGTGTTAACTGACTGGGTTTGAAATTGTATTATCTGGAGTACATAGAAAGGGCAAATAGCCCATTGCATCAAATAAAGTATAATTCCTTACAAAACAGCATTATCGGTCAGGGATCACTAATGTAATCAGGCATGTGGTATATTCCTATTGGCCTCAGTGGGGGTGCAGCCAATGGACATACAGTATACATACAGATTGTGCAATTGCAAAATACATCCTATATTAATGCATTCAAGAAAAGAAAGATGCATTTCATGGTAGCAGTCACCAGATGCTCATTAGGAGCAGGGACAAGAAGTTATTTCACTCATTTGGAACAGGATATGATTGTATATAATAGGAATAATTTTAACCTAGCTGATGGCTCGTCCGGTGCAGTGTTGACATTGTTGACATAGATCCAATGCTTCCGCTGTGCTGGAATTGGAGCCATGTGCTCCACGCTTCCTAGAGATCACAGTGCAACAGGAATAGCTTACTCCAGATAAAACACATTCTTCCACTGGCTTCATATGTCAGCTTGTCCACAATGAATCTGACTTGGTAGATGTTTAATAACAATTTTTTAAAAAGTAAAGAAAATAATAGCTCTATAACCTTTGGATGTGCTGTTACAAATTACAATACAATATAATACAAATTGTCATTGGTAATGGTCACTATTCTATTTTAGTGCTCCTTCTTACCCTTCTGCACCTAGAAATTGCATCAGCAAGATCATGTCTGCCCTTCTGTGCAAAAGCTGGGAAGGAACCATTGCAGCTGGTCACTAGAATTTGTCCTAATTAGGGCTGGTACAACAGGCTCAACAGATCATGCAAAGCAGGGAGATGCCGGGCTGGCTCGCTCTGCTACCCTGATTTTGTTGCTGGCTGATGCTGTGCCTGTTAAACTGTATGCCAGGCTACAGCACTGGTAGCATGAAGTGTGGTTCCCTGCAAGGTGCACGCCGCAGTCCTGGCGCCCTAGGCGGCAGCCTATTGGTTGATCAGGCACTGATAGAGGCTCTGATCATAGGCGAATCTAGGGGGTGGTCCGGGGGTGCACCGGACCACCCATTAGACTGCCCGGCGCCTGTACCTTTAAATATTTATTCTGCCCGCCGCTGCCCGTATTTTATATAAAATATATGGACACAGGACCCGGGAGGGCTGCGCGCATGCCTGACTGCACGCAGCTCCTCCCATGGTCCTTTGCGGAGTGTGCACCACCTGACCGCCGTGTCCTCCTCCTTGTGCTGCTGAGGTGGGGGCTAGCGCGCACGTGTGTTTGTGTGGCGCAGCAGCCCAGCCAGCACAGGTCACGCGGCGGCCGCAGCTGGGGCGGCGGGAATTGGCAATCTCCCATGATCTGAGACTGAGAGAGACTGCTCCCCGGCTCCCGTAGTCCTGACTCCTCTCCCTCTGGGCGGCCGGTAAGTGCAGCAGTGAGAGTGACTTCTATTCTGCATTGTGAAAAATCTTGCCCAGTGCCAGCCCAGCAATGGCTTTTATAAAAAAAAAAAACGCTGTAATCTTTCTTAGTGCCCTGCGGCAGGGCACTGGGAAATATTACAGCAGTTTAAAAATAAAATAAAAGCCATTGCTGGGCACTGGGCATCCCAATGAATCTGTGGACATGGCACATACCCCCACAGCGGTGAAAAAATGGAGGAGTGACTTGTCCCTGTTAAGCCACACCCCTAAAATTCCACGCGCAAATCCATTGTCTCTAGTCTGGGACCATCCATTACCATATTTCTAGATTCGCCTATGGCTCTGATCATTGTTTTTTGATGGGGGAAGCCGGCTGCTGCTGGCGACTATGAGAGGCTGCGCTGTGCATGCAGCAGTGCTGTGATACAATGTCTTTCAAAGCAACATTGGATAAGGACACATTTTGTTGCAATGTAATCTTTGTAGCAATATAGCTTTGTTGCTGCCAGTAGTGTTTATTCTATCACCCAGCACCGTGTCATAACTAGAAATCTTGAGCTCCCCTGCTAAATTAGTTTCTAGCACCCATCCAACCATTTCCCGTTTACATTTGTTGCCACGTTTTTACGGCTCATTGACAGGGGAATCCCTCCGCATTCATGCTTGTTGTCAGGGGTTCCATGCTTAGGGTTGCATGCTCATTGCCAAAGGATGCACACTTGCTCCCAAGGGTTTCATACTCTTTTTGCCAGGGGTTTCAAGAACGAAGGCACTCCAGTGTTTCCCCACTGGCAAACTCAGGATTTTTAGAGGGGGTTTCCAAATGTAATCCAAAATCTACCGCTCTGCAGCGCATTGGAGTAAGTCTGGGGGAGTATGGGGGAGTGGTAAAAGCCCTGAATATTGGTCTTTTTATACACTGGAGACTGCATGAAATACAGTATTAATATTTAACAGTACAGATGGTCTATAGTTCAGGATGTTTCAAACATTTAAATAAGTGGTCAGGAAAAGGTTAAACATATAATAAATACACAAACATAATAAAAACAGTACTGCACTTTCTAAGCTCACAATCTCCCAATTCATGGTAAGGCTCCTGTCTCTTCATCCTGGTAGCTGCTCCCTGGTCCAGTGCAATGTTTGAGGGCCCAGTATCACACACACACACACACAGTAAATGTGGCAGAAGAAGCTGGCACACTGGGCATGTGCTGCTGCTCCACTCTGTCTCTTACACTGCATAATGCGAGGGCAGTTCTAATAATCATATTATATACCAGTGCTGTCATCATTTAAGGCACTTGCCAAGAGGAGGGGGGTTTCCGGGCAACCAGAAGCCCCCCCCCCCCTGCGTTTGCCTATGTTCCCAGCACTTTCCTGACAGATGCTAATCCAGCTTGGTCCATATAGCATATGTATCAGGGTTGCCAACCCTCCCAGAATGGCCGGGAGGATCCTGAAAATCGGGTCCCCCTCCCGGAAAGGTGGGCAACCCTCCCAGATTCCGGCGGTCCCCTTCCCCCCCTCATGTACCTGGGTGCCGAAGAATCTTGAATTGCCGCG
Source organism: Crinia signifera (assembly GCF_055691185.1). Lineage (NCBI taxonomy): Eukaryota > Metazoa > Chordata > Amphibia > Anura > Myobatrachidae > Crinia > Crinia signifera. Next base: position 235,972,424 of record NC_139222.1, on the reverse strand, counting down.
ATTCACGGCTTTCGGCGGAAGCGGGCGGGGCTAAATATGCAAATTGGGCATATTTAGCTCCACCCCCTCATTGGAGACCCGCATTTTGCGTGATTTGCATCACTGGGGGCAGGGACTGATGATGTCTCCATCAGGCCCCGCCCCCAGAGGTGATGCTGGCAGTCTCCTCTCCGGGGGTTCTCCCGGAGAGGAGAATGTAAAAGTCGTCAATGAAAATAATAAAAAGATACATTACTGTTGTGCCTAAGGGTGCCCTGACCTCTAATTCTGCCCCTGCTGCTAAGAGGTAAGGTCTCTTGGCGGGCTCTACTGCAGCTAAATATTCCTTTTAGACATTGGAGGTTATTCTAGTTCACTCGCAAAGGCACTCTCTAATGGACAAAACCAGGTGCACTGCAGGTGGGGCTGATGTAACAGGTGCAGAGAGAGTTAGATTTGAGTGGGGTTTGTACTTCAAACTGATATCTATATTGCAGTGTAAAAATAAATCAACCAGTATTTACCCTGCACAGAAACAATAAAACACCCAAATCTAACTCTCTCTGCACATTCAGCCCCACCTGCAGTTTTTGTCCATTAGAGAGTGATTGTGTCTTTGAGAGTGAACTAGAATAACCGCCATTATTCTGTTGGAACCTCATAGGGTGAGATTTAATAGGATGAGAGATTTAGAAAGTGAGAGATTTGAGAAAAAAATCTCCATTTTTTTTTTAAGCGGCAATCATTTACATTTCAAAATCAAACTGGTATTGAAGTGTAAATGATTGCCGCTTTAAAAAAAATTGGAGATTTCTTCCCAAATCTCTCACTTTCTGAATCTCTCATCCTATTAAATCTCACCCATTGAACTTTGTTAGAAGAGCAGCAAATAGTTTAATTGCAGATTTTGGTACTGCTGTTTCTGCATGTTTTATTACTGCTTTCTGTAGATTATTTGGATAGCTTGTGGTTGTATTTAATCAGGATTTTAATTACTGTAATGTTTTTTCTTTTTTATAAATGTAGTACTATGCTGCACAATATAAATATGGTGTTGGTCAATACTTCATACTGTATCTCAACAATAATTTTCAGTATAAAAGTAGTAAACATGAGTTGTGATCTAGAGCCTCTTTTAAATAAAGATTAAACAGCAGAACCGTAATTAGATTTTTAGGTGCCCTGTGCCAGACAGAGAATTGTGCCCCCCCCCCCATTTTTTCACTAGGTGTGTGCCTTCATGAATAAGGGGGCTTTACAAAGCCATACCACTAAACTGTTTTTTGAGATTGTCCCACCTAGGGCTGGCAGTGTCCTGTGGTGGGGTGGAGCAGTTGGGAGTCTCCTTGCCAGTCGTTGCTATGCACACAGCATCCATTATAGGAGAAAGAGGGACAAGGGGCATGGCCAGCAGCTCACTGAGATCTGGCTATGCCCCCTAGCGGTGAAACAGGGGCATTCACAAAAAGCCATGCCGATTTTTCCCAAGAGCACGCCCCTATTTTGGAGAGCATGGCAGGGCTGCCCTCAGGAGACCTGAACCCCACTGCACAAACGTTGGGAGGTTTGACAAAGCTGATCCCAGATTAAGCCCATACTGTGATGTCCTTTCTCACATTTTATCTATAATATTCACAGATTTATAGAACACTGCACAAAAGTGGATTTGGACACAATTTACCTTTATACCACATTCATGCACTTAAATTCCTGGGTATGTAGCCAGGTGCAAAAATTCTCTCATTACAATAGCTTAATGTGATTGCAGATGAAACATTTACCAAAACACTTGATACTGCAGATATCTGCACATAGGTAATCAGATCATTTGTACTTTATAATGACTCAATCTGAGGAGCTTCCACAGCAATTTGAGTCGTGATTCACATATAAACCTCTTTAGATGAAAGCGAGTAATTTTTACACTATTACAAAGATTCATCCTTTTTGTAGAACATCCAAAATTATATTCTTGCTGGCTTTTTATCTTAAATTGATGTCATATACTGTAAATCCCATCTTCTCTGTATAATTACTTTTCTAGAGGCCCATCCCAGTGCTCTGCTTTTCAGTATCCTGGTACTTTAGACCAAGGGACATCTGGACATCTGGTCTTCTGAAGTAATGGTTTCGTATGTTCGGTTCTCACAACAAATATTTATATTCTGGGTTATAGACCATACAAAGCTTTGGTTCTATTTAGTTGTTGATGTAGACCAAATGTTTACAGCATGGATGTTGTAATGGTTAGCATTACTGCCACACAGCACTGAGGTCATGGGTTCAATTCCCATCATGGCTCTAACTGTACGGAGTTTCTATATTCTCCCTTGCTCTCTACTTGCGTGGGTATCCTCCGGGTACTCCGGTTTCTTCCCACAGTCCAAAAATATACTGGTAGGTTAATTGGCTGCCAACAAAAAATTAACCCTAGAATGAATGTGTGTGCATGTACATGTGGTAGGGAAAATAGATTGTAAGCTCCGCTGGGGCAGGGACTGATGTAAATGTACAAATATTCTCTGTAAAGCGCTGCGTACTATGTGTGCGCTATATAAGAACCTGTTAATAAATAGACAAAAATAGTATCATACAGGGCCATCTAAATGTACAGGCACACAAGATTCTAGGGCCTTTGAAGCAGAGACAGACTGGGCCGGGGGCATCCTTCCCCCAGACTGTGGCCTCTGGAGCTGGATGGGGCATATAGAGAATGATACCTGGCTGCTCTGATTCTGAATTAAACATGCAGCATTCACTACCAGATTAAGCGCCAGTCACGTCATCAGCTTCCGTTCAGTCCATCCACTTGTGTTCTGTAAGTGGGTGGTTGAGGGGAGTCAGGGGGGATGCGGGGAACTTGACCACCTTTCCGGGGGGGCCTGGTAGGGACATCTGAGTTTCAGGACCTTCCCACTCATTCCAGAAGGGTAGGTGAGTATAGTCCAGCCTCAATCGAGTGATCATGTGAGCAGCGTCGATGTGCAGCAGAAACGTGGTTGTGAAGACCGTGGTCAGCCTGGAGGCTAGGAAATTGTTTGTTTTTTCTTTATATTAGTTAAATGAGAGATTGAATTGTAGCTCATAGTATGTCTGGATCGTATACTCACTTTTTTTTTTTACTGCAAAGCAATTAAAAAAGCACGCATAGAAGGCTTTTGCATAGTTAACGAGCCTTGGTCAATCGATTTAATTATACCTGATGTAGCTAATGGGCTCACAGATCTGGCGTCTCTGCTGTTGTAAGCATGGCTTCCCATGGTTGCCTGGGAAACCAGTCACGTCAGCTAAGGCAGTCCTGACAGCCACCATACCATTAACTCACAGATGAATGTTACAGGAGTTTTACATTCAGATAGGTGAATTATGAATTGGAGCAGTACAGCTATAGCACCGCTCCTGCTTGTCTGACATCATTGCAGTGCAGGGTTCCCCTGGCAGACAGGGAATACCGTGATCTACCAGGGAGAGTCTGCTGAAGCAAAGTAGCAGTGTGTGGGGTTATATTATATAATGTAAATAATCTGACCCTCAGGACATTGCCGTGTCATCTCACCACCTTCATTAGAGATGGGAAAGTCATTGCAAGAGCAGCTCTTTTTTTTTTTTTTACAAAAGAAGAGATTGCTATTGTCATAATGAATTTTGCATGATCATTTAGTCACAAAGGTGTATTGATGTCTATAGATAAAATATTTATAGTGTAAGTGATAGAAATCCTAGTCCAGATTACGATCTGTCCTCTCTCTTTAAGTGTAAAATGTGCCAGTAGATTAAGTTGATACCTTACTATAGAAAGCCGTCACCTGGGAGCACTGGTTGAGATGTCAAGCTGTGCAGGCAAGCCGATGCCGATGGATGACCGTTACTGGTTGGAACTGGAAGACGTAATGTTTTTTTCCTGCATATGTATTTGCATTAAAGCATCAAAAATAAGGAACATGTGTCTGCCGATTGGTGGTTGAGTTTTTTGCACTACTTTTGAGAAACCATTTCTGGGAGGTTGTGAAGTTGGCACCTAGAAGTGTGGGTGTGTACTGCTACATCTGAGAGGCGTGTCATAAAATGACTGACATCCAAATGTAAATGAGTCCCAAGTAAGATCTACAGGACTTGTTGAAGAAAAGACACTGATACCTGGCAGGGTTTGTTTATGTATTGTGTATTACAAGTTTTTTCCTATAAGCCTACCTCCCAACTGTCACGATTTTTGTGGGACCGTCCATTTTTTGGGACGGTTCTAAGTCCCGCCTGGGGCCAGCAATGTCCAGCGATGGAGGGGGGCAGTTGGGAGTGTCCTCTCCCCTGAACATGCGCACAGAGGACTCTATTCTGGTCCATTTGCTCCCCTTCAGGCAGGGTAGTGATGTGTGCAACTGCGCATGCACATAAATCATTATACGCATGTACAGCCACTTGGTGCGAGCAGCCACGGTGAATTGAATATTAGCTGGCCGCTCGCACACAGCGCTGCGGATGGGGGGAGGCAGCAAGCGCTCGCTCCCATGGGATCACCCGGTGTTATTATGGAAATTCATCTATGATGTGGGGAAGGGGGGGGGCGGGAAGCTGACATCAGCGGATGTGAGCTGCCCGCTCGCTTTCTGCACAGGGCGTCTGCAGACCTAAGACACCACAGAGGTGTCTTAGGTCTGGGAGCGCTGTAGATATCATTCGATGGTCATGCGTGCGAGGAAACTCAGCGTGCGAGGGGTGGTGACCTTGCGGGTGTTGTTTGGTGGATTCGCAAGGCTGTGAAATTTGTAGCCATGTGAGTCAACCAGAATAAGGTCCAGAGTCTATTAAGGCAGGTAGAGGGTAAAAATGGGGTGTGGCCTCGCAAGAGCACTACGAACACAGGCCACGCCCCTGCCACTAGGCCATGCTCCCAAATTCCGGGTGTGCACTGGCTCATGAATTGATAGTTTTACAAGTTAGGAGGTACGTACAAGTGGCCACAGGAAACCTTATTTAAAATGCAGGAATCATTGTGCCTTAAAGTTATTACCAATGCAGAGAAATTTGAATGCATATACTGTATTTTTTTTTTTTTTTTTACCAAAAACCGTAGCAGCAGCATAAAATGGGTTTGGTGTAGTCAGGGAAATTTGTTATACTTTTCAGGGAGTAAGGGAGATTGCTGATATTTCAGGGAGTCTCTTGCAAAATGCAGAAGGTTAGGCAACTCTGCTTTAGAAATGAATGTAGATATCAATGCTGGGATATCCAGTACTTATAAGGTGAATATGTAAAAGAAAAGGGTACAGTACTTGTCTTCTTAGACCACCCTTGGCTGGCTTTCTTCTCTGACCTTTGTACACTATACTTAGTACTGCTGGCAGATCCATATTGATTTCTGATCACTTTTTACGAGTTGTGCTTTAAACCAAAAGATGCAATTTCGTAAAAGTTTTCCTTTGAGCTCCCAGACAATCAATATAGGGCCTATGGGTAAAACCATGTTGACTACCGGTAGGGCAGATGTAACATGTGCAGAGAGATTTAAATTTGTGTGGGAGGTTTTCAAAGTGAAATCTAACTTGCAGTGTAAAATAAAGCTGTCTATCATTTGTCGGCTACACGCAAAAGCAGCCTGTATTTACACGGCACAGAAATACTATAAATGCCTTTCATACCCTTGCATTGCAACATGGTGTGTTCCAGACACTAAGGGGGAAATTTACTAAAGGAAATTTGTAAAAAATAGGTGTATTTGTATCCAGAAATACACTTTTTGACATTTACTATCCCGAAAATACAGCAATTCGTATTCGTATTGATAGCACATCAGTACGACTACGAATTGCCGTATTTTCGGGATAGTAAGGGGGAAATTTACTAAAGGAAATTTGTAAAAAAAATAGGTGTATTTTTATCCAGAAATACACTTATTTTTGACATTTACTATCCCGAAAATACGGTAATTCGTATTCGTATTGATAGCACATCAATACGATTATGAATTGCCGTATTTTCGGAATAGTAACTGTCAAAAATAAGTGTATTTCTGGATAAAAATACACCTATTTTTTTTTACAAATTTCCATTAGTAAATTTCCCCCTAAATGTCAAAAATAAGTGTATTTCTGGATACAAATACACCTATATTTTTTACAAATTTTCTTTAGTAAATTTCCCCCTAAATGACTTGCATTTTCACAGTACTGAATCTAACCAATCTGTGCAATTTTGCAAAGGATACCAGTCATGCCCCTTTCAGACCGCACTAAAAAAACGGTATTTTGCAGATTTTTAACCATTTTAAAACGGTAATATGTGCGGTCTGAAAGGGGCAGAGTGATTTTACCGTTTCCCCAAAAAAAAACCGTTTTTTGGAAACGGTAAAAAAGCAGGGTCCTACCCGTTTCAGACCCGTTTTTTTTGGTGTCACAACTGGTCACCAAACCCCCCACCCACCTCTGGGCAGCGCAGCGCAGGGCAGGGAATAATCGCACTGGGGGCAGGGGGTCCCTGCAGTGTATGTTAGATCAGTGGCGGGGTCCCTGCAGTGGATGGGAACTAGTAGCTGCAGGGACCCCACCACTGATCATACACTGCAGGGACCCCTGCCTCCAGTGCGACTATTCCCTTCCCTGCGCTGCGCTGCCCTGCCCGGGTGGCTGGCTGCTGCTCCCCGTGTCCCTACCTCCAGGCACCAGCGTCTGGATAGCCGGCTCCAGCACCCAGCGCAGCCCGCTCCGTTGGTCACGCTCCCCCTCAGGTCACGCTCCCTGTGCTCTGTGGGCGGGTCAGCAGGGAGGAGATGCACAGCACCGGCACTCTGCAGCACCAGGGCAGGGATCCCCATCTGGTGCACCGGTACACAGGAACCACCAAAAGTGCGGGGCATGGAGGACCACCACCTCCGCTCACCTGCCCAGCATAGCATCCACCAACGGTAAACAGGGGGGGGGGGGGCTGTCCGGGGGTCCTTCCGGCAAACTGATTCATGGGGGGGGGGGGGGGCACAGTGAATAAGTCCTCAATAATGTTAAGATGTCCCTGGGGAGGGGAAGCTGCCCAGCCCCAGACCGTACCGCTTTCACTATTGCTTTCACACCGCAAACCTGCTTTAGATAGACCAGGTATTTAGATGCGGTGTGAAAGGGGTTAAACTTGCCCTGACCCGTTTTAAAAAAACGTTTTAAATACCGGGTCTAAGCAGGTTTTGCGGTGTGAAAGCAGCATCAGTGGCCACATCCAGGAGAATTCTTTAATTAACATAACAATCTTCCTACATGTTTAAAAGATCAGTAGAATCAAAAAGTAATCATTAGGAAAGTGCAACGGCGTTGTCATATATTGTGTGAGCGTACACAATTTAAATGATTTGTCATTCAGAAACCATCAAAATCATCCACATACCTGTAGTTTAAAAAGTCGTCTATGCAGCTAGAATGTAGAAAAATAAACCAAGGAAGGTATTTTTGTAAAATCCAATTGAAATTCTATTAAAACTCCATACTTAAGTAATAATAATTTTATTTATATAGCGCTCTTTGTCCAATAGGACTCAATGCGCTTAACAGATAGAATGAACGTAATACAGTACAGGAACAATGGAGTACAGAAAAAAACATTTCAGAAATTACAGAGAGCAAGGAGATACTTAAGGGAATTACAGAAATGCTTGAGTAAACAGAAAAGTCTTGAGTCTGTTTTTGAATTATGCCGGGTGCGATGAAATGCGTGCTCCCGCACACATCTCATCACACAGCTCAAAAAGTATGTGCGGCACATACTTTTTGTACTAGATTGCATCTCATTGCATTGCAAAACGGATGTGATGCGATGCGATCTAGTTCAAATAACATACAATATTTGTATAATGTATGGGCACCTTAATACCACACAAACAATTATATGTTCTCATCTTTTTTTATTGAACACACCATGTAAACATTCACAGTGCAGGGTGGACAAAGTGATTAAATAACTGGTTGACCCTCCTTTGGCAGCAATAACCTCAACCAAACATTTCCTGTAGTTGCATATCAGACCTGTACAATGGTCAGGAGGAATTTTGGACCAATCCTCTTCAGAAAACTGTTTCAGTTCATCAATATTCTTGGGTGTGAATCGCTCTCTTGAGGTCATGCCACAGCATCTCAATCGGGTTGAGGTAATTCCAAAGGGTTTGCATACTTTTTCTGGCAACTATATCTGTATCTGTAGGGTCAGTCACACTGACTCATTTCTGAAGAGACAACATATAAACATACAACATATGTTATTTTTTGTACTGCGCATTACAGCAATACAGTGTCCTTTTAGAACACTGGGGCAGATGTATTAAGCCTTAACAAGAGATAAATGCAAGGGTGATAAGGAGAGATAAACGTCCAGCCAATCACCTGCTAACTGACTTTTTTCAAACACAGCCTGTAACATGGCAGTTGGCAGGTGATTGGCTGGACGTTTATCTCTCCTTATCAGCCTCTCATTTATCCCTTGTTAAGGGGGAGAGTCTCTTACATTCGTTGCGAGTCTATCTTTTTATTGCCTCTTTAACGGCACTTTTGCGCGCCGTTATTTTGTACCTCTTCTCCATATTCTCTATACATTTTGTTTCCGCATTGTCTTTGCGGAAACTCATCCCTCTGCGATCCCTGTTTTAGGCTTCGGGGATGAGTGGGCATGCGCACTAGCTTCTTCCGCCCTCCTCCTAAATCGCAGTGAGCTAGTGCGTCTTTCACTTTCTGCCTGGCTTCTCCAAATGCAAACAAATATGTAAAAAAAGTGAAACTTAAACCATAATTTAATAAATAAAAGAAAGAAAAGGCACCCCAAGCGTCACTGAAAAAAAAAAAAAACTATTTCTTAACTATATTACCACCTCTTCGCAAGCCTTAACAGGCGAATTAGAAAGAGGCTCTGATTATCGCGGCGGGGCTTAGAGAATAAGGTGCGCGCGCCTTTCCTATACAAAGCTATGGGGAGCCAGGCGTGAAGAGAAATGCTGAGGAATGCGGAAGTGCAGGGAGCGCTGTGACTCCGCCGGAGGACAGAGAATATGGGATAGGCACAACGGCACCGTTAAATACAGCTGACCGCAACGATAAAGGTTAGAGAATCTCCCCCAAGGAGAGATAAACGTCCAGCCAATCACCTGCTAACTGACTTTTTTCAAACACAGCCTGTAACATGGCAGTTAGCAGGTGATTGGCTGGACATTTATCTCTCCTTATCACCCTCTCATTTATCCCTTGTTAAGTCTTAATACATCTGCCCCAATATCACATATCATTAGAATAATTAATAATTGTAAATATTGCATATACTGGTGGGAGCATACAGTATGCAGGTGCGTTACTGTAGTTATAGAGTATCCAACAGTATGGCCCAATCGGGGTTGGGGAACCTGTGATTTTTCTTAAACTGCTATGCCATCTGACATTCAGTTATGTCAGCTGCCCGCCCCCCACACGTGCGTCACCGACGCATTAGCTTGTGTACACCCAGCATTTTCATGGGAACGCCCACATATGCTAATGGCCCAGGCCTGCACCCCACGCCCCCCTCCAGCTTCCGCTCGCAATTCTGGGTGCGTGCACTCGGCGAACAGACTTTTCGCAGAGTTCGCACGCACCCAGTGTATACACATACGCAGAAATGCTGCTGCACATACGCAAAACATCGGACCCCGTGCAAATTCTCGCCCGATCGAGTCAACCACAATAAGGACCCTGGTTCTTCCAACCCTGCAGAGAAACAGAGCGGCTCCTACAGAATGGAAGTGAGAAGCATCATGGGTCCCCTACCGACAATTTTCCATGGTGCCTGGCCAGTGCCGGTACTGTGTCTGCATCTGAGACTAGTGAAACAGGATCTTTAGCACACATATTTTTACGTGATTCCCATAGTCCCCAATGCGGCAGCACAATAAATGGATGGATTCTGCACTTTTGCAGCTTGAAAAGCTTTGAGTTAATAAGAGCTGAATTGTGACCAGAGTGAGACATGATAACGAAGGGGAATGCCCAGAGGCAATTGTACTCTCAAAACTGCAGCTCTATTACTTTTTTGTTTTTCAGGGACTATACTGTACATCATTTAGTCCCTGATATGAGATGTTAAACTATTACAGAAACCCAGAAAGTATGGTATTTGTTATATCAGTATATTGCAAATTTATTTCAGGATATCATTTGTAGGTTTTTTGTTGTGTGTTTTTTTTTTTGTGTGTGTGTTTTTTTTCAAAGCAGGAGTTTATTCACTGATGCTGCTTTCACATTGCCTAAACGTTTGAGACCCGGTATTTTGAAACAGTATTTAAAACGGTATTACCGTTTTAAACCCCTTTCACACTGCACTTAAATACCGGGTCTCAAGCAGGTTTGAAGTGTGAAAGCAGGACAGACAGTAGCTATAAGACAGCGTAGTGCATATGTAATGAGCACAGTGCATATGAATGAGCCGCTCATTACATATGCGCATATGTAATGAGCGTCTCATTACATATGCACTGCGCTCTCATAGCTACTGCCTGATCCTATATACCGGTTCAGAGCCGTTCACACTGCATAAAAAAATGTCTCTGAACCGTGTAGGACTCTGCTTTTTACACGTTGGCAAATACCGGTTATTTGTAACTGATAAATGCAGACTGGTTCTTTCACACTGCAGCTCTAACCATTTTAAAAAGGCAAAAAAATCGGCAATATACCAGTTAAGAGCAGTGTGAAAGGGGTATGAGTTGTTTGTTGTATGTATATATGGGTGTGGTACGGGACTCCGACAGTCGGGATCCCGACAGTCATTATCCCGACGTCGGGATCCCGACTGGCCGGGGTCAGACAGCATGGCAAGCGCAAAAAAGCCCCTTGCGTATTGTATTGTACCTATTGTATTCTCCCTCTATGGGGGTCGTGGACCCCCACGAGGGAAAATAGCGGGTGGCCGTCGGGCACCCGGCTGTCGCCGTTTTGACAGTCGAGATCCCGACGTCGGGTAAACGACTGTCTCGATCCCGACTGTCGGGAACCCGTCCGGCACCAGTATATATTCATTTATTTATTTGGTGCTAACATAGGTAAGAGATATTTAAAAAATAAATACAAAAGCAATTGCTGCAAATTATTGCCAATATGGCATACTAGGTGTCCTGTGCGAAAATCTAGATACATTTTATAGCGAGGTTGGTGGTTTCTAGTAGGATGAATGAAGAACCGGTTCATTTGTAGCCATTTCAAGTAGCCCAGCAAAACCGATCCTGTTAGCCGTGCCGTATCAACGCATCCAGGGAAAGAAGTCTAGGGCCAAAAGTCCATTTTTAACTTTCATTTTTAAATAAACAATACTATGTATAATTTTAAATGAACAATTTGTCGGAAGCGGAGAACTTAATCTTTAAAATGGTACTGTACCTCATTTATCGATTTTGGTTAAGTATGAAGGGAGAAAAAGGGAGAGTCACCAAATATCACCTTCTAGAAATAATATATTTGATAAATGTAAAGAAACGATATTTCTGCTTAAACTAATCTAAGTGACATATTCATAAACTCCACACAGTCATAGGCATTCATCCACACTTACACCACTTATCTATGAAATAATGACGCGTACAACTGAATTGGGCTTAAAGGGGACGGCTTATTTATTTTGAGCAGGGGCGTCCTATTTGAAACTAACTGAAATTTACGTCCCTGCTCTAACTAAGGTGGCGGGCAAAGAACGGCATGGCAATAAAACACATCAGCTGGTAAAATAAAAAAGTAATGAAAATAATAAACTCCGGATCCAAGGGCCTCCTGCCCTTTTTCCTAGGACCGGCCAACTGCCAGCGTCCTTGGCAACAGACAACTTTATATGCGGACTTTTCCCAAAGGGCCATCTGCCCTTAAGGCCAGGGGTTGACCTTCTGCCTCTGCCCCTGACCTCGCATATATCACTAAGGCAGAGCTCACCACTCTGCCCGAGCCAGAAAAATTGGGCCACCTGCCCTGACACACAAACTGTCCGCAAAAATTTTGCCTATCCGAAGTAAATGATTGTTAAGGACCAGATGTGGGCCCACCTGGATCGGTGATGCCCACATCTCGACACCAACCACCAGCTAAATGTAAATACCGCTAGAATTTAAACTACCGTTCTTTCCGCCACAATAAGCCGACAACACTAAAGAGAAAAAACTGCCAAAGAAAAACTCCTAAAATTAAATAAATCTAATAAATGGGGCGGGAGGGAGGGCAACGATTCCAGAAGAAAGAGGCAGAATTTTCTGGAAGCAGGATCATCTATCCATCAATCCACGCCTCTAACTTCAATCCAGCCTATCAATGATCTACATGCAAATCAGCCACCTGCCAATCAAGCAAGCCAAGCCCCCCAGCCCGACTTCAGTGTGCAAGCTAAGGATTCCTGCCATAGCCTGGTGAGTTTATGCTGCTTTCAGCCAGACAAGCTGTCTTCTACAGTCTTAAACTCCACACAGTCATAGGCATTCATCCACACTTACACCACTTATCTATGAAATAATGACGCGTACAACTGAATTGGGCTTAAAGGGGACGGCTTATTTATTTTGAGCAGGGGCGTCCTATTTGAAACTAACTGAAATTTACGTCCCTGCTCTAACTAAGGTGGCGGGCAAAGAACGGCATGGCAATAAAACACATCAGCTGGTAAAATAAAAAAGTAATGAAAATAATAAACTCCGGATCCAAGGGCCTCCTGCCCTTTTTCCTAGGACCGGCCAACTGCCAGCGTCCTTGGCAACAGACAACTTTATATGCGGACTTTTCCCAAAGGGCCATCTGCCCTTAAGGCCAGGGGTTGACCTTCTGCCTCTGCCCCTGACCTCGCATATATCACTAAGGCAGAGCTCACCACTCTGCCCGAGCCAGAAAAATTGGGCCACCTGCCCTGACACACAAACTGTCCGCAAAAATTTTGCCTATCCGAAGTAAATGATTGTTAAGGACCAGATGTGGGCCCACCTGGATCGGTGATGCCCACATCTCGACACCAACCACCAGCTAAATGTAAATACCGCTAGAATTTAAACTACCGTTCTTTCCGCCATATCAGTTTGTCTACAAACTGACCCGCCACCACCACACTTCAAAACTCCTCTCACGCTAACCATCTAAACTTCTCAGGACGTCCATCATATCCTTGAAGAAACAAATCCATTCCCATCAAGGAGAGATGCAGTCCATCAGACCGATACAGGGTCTCGTCCCTAAAGGAAATGGCCTCATGCCAGATGACCATCCCACCTTCCGCAATGATTGCCCTGCCGACCACGGAGTTAATCCGTCTCTGAACAAGCTCAATGGCCCCTGGACTAAAGCATCTCTCCAGATCCTCCTAGGGATAATCTACGACCAAAAGAATCTACGGAACGCCAATCCAGCATTAAATTCCTAATCCCAAAAGAATATTGAGACTGGAATTATGCGTGAGGTCGTTGCCCCCCAGGTAAAAGTGTATAATAAATAAAAATGGGGAAACTTTCCCGGGAATTCCCTTAATGGTGATTTTAGCATTCTATATTAAATTGAAGATGACTAATAGGAAGGTGATTCGGGTGACCTATTTTGAACCTAATTTTGAACCCATTAAATTATTGAAATTCTATTCTAAACTTATAATGAACAAATTTGGGAGGGGAGAGGGGGGTGGGTCGCCCGATTTGACTTGAGGCAAAAACACAAATCTTTCACCAGCTGGCAAAAGCCAAATTTAAGACTGGTGATAACACAAAAATTCCTCAAGGCCCCCCAAACGCTAAAGCGCGTTTGAGCGAGCAGCTACTCCTCAAATGGGCTCACTGGACGATGTCGGCCTGATGTAACGCCTAAACGCACCAGACCGCCATCTCCCAAGTGCTCGTATGTCGACCTGGGACCAACCCGCCGCAGCAGCTGCCGAGGCGGCGCCGATACGGAATGAGTGTCCCGAAGTCGGCCAGAGAAAGACCCAGATGCAAAATACAGCGCCTGAAGACCGACCAAACTGAAATTTGGTAAGGGGCGACCCCTCCATGTGCATTAACCAGGCACCGGGCTTTCATTATGTCAGTCTTGGAGCGCTGGATCCTGCACCAAATACCTTCGTGGCGCAATTCGACGTGACGGAATATCATGGGAGATGCTGCCGTCCTGGTTGGGGACGCCAGTTCTCCCACTCCAAACGCCCCATGGAATCCCATGGTGAACGCCAGCTTAAAAACCGAGACTCGTAATCCGATGAGCACGTGATTCTAAATGATATTGAGATTTGACGCAATAGACCGGCGTCAATTGGCCATCTCCTGTCCGGAAAAACCGGACGAGTTCGGGCCCACCCTTTCAGCATCCCAGGAAGGACAAAAGACTTCGGAATGTCTCCTGTCCCCCAAGACGCGAAAAGAATGAAAATACCTGTCAAGTAGCACCCGACCAAACTTCGGGATTTTCCCTCCCAGTACAGATTCCAATCAAGGCAATAATAAGCTTTTCAGTGCTCTCACCTTCGCCCCCGTGTTCAAGGACAAATTCATTCCAGCGCTCCCATGAGGCCAGATACACCCTGAATGTCCACGGTGCTAAGGACTGCAGGGCCAACTCTTCTCCCCTACAGTGCCACCTGCCATAAAAAAGATGGACACTGCTCACCATACTCCTGGGCGAAAGGCACAACTGCCTAAAACCTTTCATTCAAAAAGAGACAGTGCACCTGCTACCTCATTAAGCTCCCCGGCGTGCTTGGCTCACAACGTAATGTTGTTTGCCAAGCTTAGCATCACTATCTGAGCTAAAATGAGCAAAACCGGCAAGGATGTTGCCTTTTGGCGACTAATAGCGTGCACCACTCCTCGGTTGTCGCACCAAAAGACAATCTCCCTGTTACTCAATTCTCCGGCCCGAAATTCCACGGCTACCCCTATTGGAAATCTCTCCAACAACAGCATGTTCTTTAATTAAACTGCCTTGGACCCACTGCTCCGGCAGGCATCCGCGCACTGACACTCACCATAGAATGCTCCATCACCCGTGGAACCCGCGGCGTCCGTGTATAATTTCAATGCGGCATTTGCAACGGCTGGTGCTTGCCATATGCAGATACCAATAAAATTGGCCAGAAACATTTCCCACACCTTCAAAACTCTCTTTATTTCTGAAGACATGCGAAGGAAATGATACGGCCTACGTAAGCCCGCAGCTGCTCTCTGAAGTTTAAGACAATAGATTTTACCCATGGGTATCACTCTACATGCAATAAAGATTGGGCCTGTCTAAACGTTAACTTGGCCGGCGCCATTGCATAAAGTATTTTGCCATGTAGACGATGCACCTTATCCAACGGGAGTCTCCATACACCGGCCTCGGAATGAATTTAGATCCCTAGACAAACCAGGCACGTAGTAGGGCCTTCGGTTTTTCTTTACTCTGCTACAGGAACTCCGAAATCCCCAAACAATTTAAGAGCGGATTCTAACAACCGTAAGCATAATTCAGAATCTGAAGGACCTACCAAACGAAAGTCGTCACTTCCCGCAAACCCCATTGCGAGAAAGATATAGAGCAACCCATGGGAAAACATTTAACTATATAAAAACCCCCTCCAATTTAAATCCCATGCATGTGAAGGCAGCCTTATTAAATGGCAGCAGTCTAAAAGCTGATTCAACATCCAACCTGCACATGAGGGTACTATTCCTTAAACTCCGAAAAATCATCAGAGCGTCTTCAAATAATAGGTAATTAACTGTGCATAACTCAACAGCGATGGCATCATGAACTGACGTCCCTCTAGGACATGAGAGTTGTTGAATCAGCCTAAACTTCCCCTGAACTTTCAGGTACCACCTCAACGGGGACAAAATCAGTCCCTCCACTGGCAGTGTGGCGAACGGGCCCGCCATGCGACCCAACCTACTTTGGCCTCTACCTTTTGTTTTATTGCAACAGGATGCCCCATGGCAGAACGTAAATTACCCCTAGACCCCTTGTTAATAGGGCCAGAAACAGGCAATTGAAAACCTACAGCAAACCCAGACTGCAGAAAATCTGCTGTCTCTCTATCCGGGTAACGTTCCAGCCATGGCAACATCCTGACCAACAATATTGGGGTTGGGGCTCTATCCAACGACAGATGCCGCTGGACCGCGGCTTTGCTTTACCGTGGACTGAGCCCCACCCCCGCCCCCAGTTGGTGGTTTCGTGCAATCCTTGATTGCATGCGATCCCCCGCCTCTGAAGCACAGGTGCTGAAAACGACACCGGTTTCCCAGATTACATTGGCCATTGTTAAACGCGAAACATTTTCCATGGCCATTAACTCCCCTATTATTGTTATTATTAGGCCTATTACCGTACTGCCGGAACCAACCTTTCCCTACGGAAGCCTAGAAGGGTGTAGCTGATTCAGTAACTTCGACGTAAAGTTCTACGTCTTTTATTTATTTATTTTTTACCGAAATCAAACACCTCTCAGCCCTGTTGATTCCTTCTAAATTCCTGGTCATAGGTACGCCAGCCAGAAACCATGTACGTGGTGTATAGTTTATGAATCAGAAACTGGTATCTCGCCAGATTCATGTATTCATCAGGATGGCTCTCCAGATAACAGGCCGCAAAATAAGCATGCCCCTTATCCAGTTGTTGAAGGTACGAAAGGCCACCTCATTGGAGGAGCCCTTCTTCCTAGCCGCAATTAGAGCCTGCCTATCTTTGCTTGTTAAAGCAAAATCCCGCTTCACGTCGGTGTTTGCGAAATGTACTGTATCGGATTCCACCGATACATTAGAGGAGCCCGAATTATGTGACCGATAAGTTCACGCCTCTTTACGGGAAGAATATACAAACTCCGAACGGTTAGAGCCATGGTGGGGATAGAACCCATGACCTCAGCTCTGTGAGGCAGTAATGCTAACCATTACACCAGCCGTACTGCTCCTTCTGCTTTGAATGGCGCACGCCCCCATCGGAAAATGACATATCTTCCGATGAAGTGGACGCCAGTGAGGAATCATAATCCCTACACCTGCCCCTTCTTTTCCTGAATTTGGAGGACTTAGCCCGTTTCCCTGAAGCTGACGATGTCGAACCCCCTGATCCGTCATTATTTGACCTATCAGCACTATCACCGTCCCAATCGGGATCGTTAGAAGACTCACCCGAACTCGAACCAGTGTTGCCCCCAATGGCTCCTTCACCTCCTTGACGGCTTAAAGGTGCTCTTTCCGTATTGCTCTGCGACGATCCCTGACCTGACGGTAAAGGGTTAGTAACATGCACAGGCAAATTGGAATACTATGTGATGCCGCTTCTACTGAATGCACAGGATGACCTGGATCTGTCCCATTTAATGCCAGCGCAATGACTCAGGCTATAATTTGGATAGGGTAGCCACCGTGGTTGGCGATACTGAACCCACCTGGAGCAGTGATTACCAGGGGGGCCACAGCTGACACCACTGCAGCGCATACCCACGTCAATGCTGACAAATCAATGGTAACTAAATTACCGTTACCCCTTACTGCGTCTGCGTATGATAAACCAGCCCGAACCCTGGCCCGGGGTGTGACCACAACATTAGACTGGGCCCCGACCCTAGCAATCTCCTACTGTCCCTGGGCCTGCTTTTTGCATTATCCCCGCAAGACCTGCGATTGTTCATGTGAAGTGATTGTTCCTTTGTACGGCGCTGCGAAACCTTGTGGCGCCTTATAAATAAAATTATAATACTAATAATAATAAAAGCCGACGAATCCAAAGTGACAAAATTTTAATTTTGGCTATTCCCCCGTACCGCCTCAGCGTAGGATCTGCCCGTCCGAACTCCGGCCCGAGCCGTAGCCAAAACATTCGAATGGGCCCCATCCCTAGCCAACCTTCTCCAATCTCTGCACCTGCTTTCTGCGTTACCAATGACAGGACCCATGCAACGCATTAAAGGCCTAATTGGCTTTATGTGTGATATCTTGCTGTTCCGTGCTGCGCAATATTGGTGCTGCACCCATCACCTGACCACTGCGCGACACATGAACCTGGGTCTGTTGCCCACCACTGGGTGAAATATCGCCTGTTATGCTATTGTCACTGGACTGCGAATCCCCAGTGGAGTACCATTTGATTGGCCACTCCACCTCATTGTATTAACTATTAAGGCCCAGTAATTCTATCTGCTGCGTCACCAGTGGCGCTGCAGGCTAACTATTGCCAGCAGCACATCTTTTACCAGCCTGGTGTCACTGGCTGACTATAGCCTGAAGCACCCTTCCTGACACAAGATGGTGCCGCAGGCTGATCATCGCCTGCAGCACCACTTATTATAATAGCCGTTTACCTGCGGCGGCCTCTTCTAACATTAGCCGCCGCAGAATTGCCCCCAGTGCTCATTGGCACTGCACCCCCCAAATGATTTGTTTGCCGGGTAGTCATGGGCAAGACGATTCATTGGAATGAGTTGAGCCGCACGGCTCAGCTCAGTAAAGAGTGTTGAGACAGTGACTCGGCTCTCGAGTCACTACTCATATGGAATTGCAGGCACAGGGAGACAGTGCACGGCTCACAGCACACTCAGGGACTTGCAGAGTCTCTGTCCCTCAGTGTGTGCTGTGTGCCGGCAGACAGGAAGTTAGTCAGTGGCTGGGCTCATGAGTAGTGTGGGATTGCAGGCACAGGGAGACAGTGCACGGCTCACAGCACACTCAGGGAGTAGCAGAGGCTCTGTCCCTCAGTGTGTGCTGAGGAAGTTAGTCAGTGGCTGGCTAACCTCTGAAGTAATCACCTCAGCATGCGCCCCATATCTAGCGGGAGCCCCTCCTGACCGTTTGGGCCTAACAGCAGACATACATCACAACCCAAAATAAAATGAAAATGAGGAGATAAGAAGAGGATAGAAGGAATAGAGAAAAAGACTGAGAAATAAGAATGGAGAAGTAGAAAACAAGAAGAGAATAGATAAAAGCTAAATGCTTTAACATTTCTTTGAAAGTCTTAGTACTTAACAATCCAACGATTCCAGAAGAAAGAGGCAGAATTTTCTGGAAGCAGGATCATCTATCCATCAATCCACGCCTCTAACTTCAATCCAGCCTATCAATGATCTACATGCAAATCAGCCACCTGCCAATCAAGCAAGCCAAGCCCCCCAGCCCGACTTCAGTGTGCAAGCTAAGGATTCCTGCCATAGCCTGGTGAGTTTATGCTGCTTTCAGCCAGACAAGCTGTCTTCTACAGTCTTACAATTCCATAGTTTAATTATTTTACTGTCTTTTATGATCTACAATAGTTTCTCCATTATAAATCGTGCTACTTAACAGAAGTGATTTAGATCAATCACTCTCACTAATGGACTCTGCCACAGTTTAGGGTTTTCTGTTATTGTGCTTTTGGTGAATGTAAAACCTTGTTCGCTTGCGAAGCATAAACTATGTATACAATCAGATAGTACAGTAGCTTGATATATTCTTGGGGTTACAGTATTTGGCTGATTATTAGATAGTATCTCTATCTATAGCAGTGCCCACCCTATACTGTTTGTTTGCATTTATGTAGCCTGTGAAGTATACAGTCGTTAGGTCGACACGGTTAAGGTTGACATACGTTCGGTCCATCACTGAAGGCTGACAGGCCGTAGATTGACACGTAAGAAAGGTTGACAACATTGGGTCGACCACTGATTGTCAACAGGCCTTATGTCAACACATGAAAAGGTCGACAAGGTGAAATGGTCAACACAAGCATTATGTCGACATTGGTAAGGTTGACTATCAAAAGGTTGATGGTTTTTTCAAGTTTTTCCATCCACTAGGGCAGCATGGCGGCAGAATATAATAATGTGTCAACATTCAGGACAAAAAAAGGGAATAACCGTGTCAACCTTTTGACTGTCGACCTTTCCATTGTCGACCTACTGCTTGTGTTGACCTTTTGCCCCCCCCCGCCGATCTTAGGCATGTCGACTTTTTTGTGTGTCGACCTAAGGTCTGTTGACCTTCAGTGGTCAGCCTAAAGTATGACAACTTTAATTTGGGCAACCCAATGACCCATAGTCGCCTGTGAAAGCACACTGCCTGGTACTGAGAAGTGGCACCTTGCAGATGAACTGCAGTTATGCCCACTGAGGTTTGCCAGTGCAAGCAGTTGTACTTACTTTCTCATGTATTTGGAGGTTAGCTAGGGCCAGGCACCATATATAACAATGAACAAGCAAAACCAAAACCTTTGGTAAAACAAAACCTTTTTAAGAGTAAAACTGTGAGTGACAATTTCTCCTTCATATAAAGCAGGAATTTTAGTAGTATGTGCTGCTTACAAGAACAGCAGAAGCAGACATTTGATATGCTGGAACAATGACAATATAGCCTATCAATTTGGGCCCATTACAATGTGTAACGGGCCCATTAGTAACGATGAATAGGCCCTAAAATGCGCATTCTCAGCAATATCCCAGCGCCAACTCACTCCAGTCCTGCACAAGCAGGGCGAATATGTCAGTGGTACGGATGGCAGGATGGAAGTCTTACAAATGTAATAGACCAGTGCATCTTCACTTGTCCTTACCCACCTTTCGATCCAATTCCCCGATAGTGACTTGCTTCCTTGAGCAGGAGAGGTGGGGCCTGAATATGCAAATTGCTGCATCAGAGCCCTGCCCACTCCACAAGAAAAACAAGTTTGATATGGGGGTTCTCCTGGACACTTCGGTAGGGTGGACGTGTCTGCTTTATCCTATGGAGATTGTAACTGCATGTCATATATTTATATTATTGATAGATTTATCGTACCCCACAGCATTCTATGCTTGTGCTTTGTTAATAAACAATAATAATAATATCAGTGAGGCCATTGTGAAATCCCCATCAATACAATTTATCCATGATTCTATTGACTGCAAATTATATTGCAAACATTTATTTAACTTGTTATTCAGGGGCGGATCCAGGATAAAATGACAGGGGGGGCACCATGATAAAAGAGGGTTTAGGTGAGTGAGGGCCAGTGTACATGCTAAGAGAGCGGCAGAGAGAGGGTGGCAATGGGATTAAAAATAGGCCCACCATGGCAACAAAAGTGAAGGATGTAGTTGTGCGCGCGCCGAAGGCGCGCTCTGGAAAAGGGGGTGTGGCCACTCAACAGGGGGCATGTCCTTGAGTGGAGTGTACAACACCATATACAACTTCTACACATTATGCTACAAAATACTAGACCCCATTATACTTGGCCCTTACACATGATGCCAAATGGAATGAGCCAAAATTCACACAATGCCACACAGATTGAGCCAAAATTTACATAATAACACACAGATTGAGCCAAAATTCACAAAATGCCAAATGGATTGAGCCAAAATTCACATAATGCCAAATGGATTGAGCCAAAATTCACAAAATGCCAAATGGATTGAGCCAAAATTCACATAATGCCAAATGGATTGAGCCAAAATTCACATAATGCCACATGGATTGTGTCAAAATTCACATAATGCCACACGGATTGAGCCAAATTCATAATATGCCATATGGATTGAGCCAAAATTCACATAATGCCACATGGATTGAGCCAAAATTCACATAAAGCCACACGTATTGAGCCAAAATTCACATAATGCCACACGGATTGAGACAAAATTCACATAATGCCACACGGATTGAGCCAGAATTCACATAATGCCACACAGATTAAGACAAAATTCACAATACGCTTCATAAACAGGGACATTGTCCACCAAAGGCGCGCATTAAACATTGACACCATAATGTCCATTGCACGTTAAGTTACACGGCATGATGTCCATTATGTATTATGCCAAACACCATAATGCCTATTAAAAATTATGCTACATACAGTAAGTGCTGCTTATCTACATGCTCATTGCCAAGGGTTCCATGCTCATGGCCAGAGGTTCCATGCTCGTTGCCATGTGGGATTACATGCTCATTGCCAATGGGGAATACATGCTTGTGGTAAATGGGGGACAGCCACCGCCAGGCAGAAGTGATAGCCACTGACAGTGGCAGAGCCTGGCTGAATTTCGAGCACTGCAGGTCCCAGCTATTTGAAATAATACCCATTTCACACCAGAAAATCCATTCCCAGGTTGGCCCCTTTTACACCAGCCTAATCCCTGCATTTTCTGGTGTGAGGGGGAGAGAAAACCACCCCTCCGCCCCTTTAACCAGTTATCTCATTTATATATCTTCGGAACTAACCGACCCATTTACATGAGACAAGTATCATATTGAAGAACTTTTGAGTGGGCTTTGAATGATTTTGGTCCAGTGAGTTTGGTTCCAGAGTAATCTGCCCTCAAAGAACATGAACAGCCATGAAATTACATTTAAAAAAAAAAATTGATTTACACGCTATATCTCTGGAACCGATTGACCTATATGGACCTATACCATATCCTGGTACCATATTGAAGGCCCAGCGATTTAAAATTGAATGCCATCAACCACAAGCTCCTGTGATGCCAGGGAGGGAACTGGCAGCCGTCGGAACCGGGTGGGGGTCGGAATTGACGGGTCCCATATTATCCTATGGGGAAAAAATGTTACAGCTTTGCCAGGCGATATCTCCGGTTCCCGGAGGGCTAGAGACATGGGGCTGGGCTCGTTGGAAAGCTCTGGTCCTCATCTACAAAATGAATGACAGGGGGGGCACGTGCCCGGGTGCCCCCCCCCTGAATCCGCCACTGTTGTTATTATTCATATCATAGAGGCAATACATTCTGTTTTGCTTCCCTTATGATATACTGTACTGTATACCATTTTCAGCAACAATAAATCTCCATATGAAACCAGTAAGGAGAACGGATACCTGGCTTCCCAGGATGAGAACCAGTTACGATGGTTGGCTTAAAGCTCGCTCAGAGATGACTTGTGTATTTGCTGTCATGCTGGATAGGAGTGTTCACCACACCAGTAAGCACATTGGGGTTTGCTGCTATTTGTGGCTCTCTTGAGATGCCAGTTGCCTAGGAGATCCCTGGCAGATTCTCAACAACAAGCTGCACCAGGCTGCCCTACAAAGAGAGAAATCTAGCAGCAATCATTCTCCATTTCCTGAAGGGATCACCACTGTGGATTTAAGAGGCTTATATATCCATCACCTGCCCCTTTGTCACATCTGTTGCTGAATAAATCTCAGAAAACTGCTCTGCCTGTTTATCTCATGCACAATAAATGTATTACTTGCTCGTGTGTCTGCCCATCAAATATCTACCTGGCCACAAGGTTAAATGCTCTTTTGTTTCCCCTGTATGCCACATCAGGTCTTATCCTACTTTATGTCAAAACCAATTAGCAACACGTTAAAGGGATTAGTCTTTTGCGATTAGCGAGCTCAAATGTTGTCCTTTTCTCTTTCCAGGTAAGTGGCAGAGAACTGTCCCCTTCTTGTTATCACTTTCTTTGGTGCTATGTTGATGGTGGATAGAGTAAAGTTGAGGATATCAGGAAAAACTGGCACTGCGGGTATACCTGCGCTTTAATGATTGACAGAGGATGGTAAGTGAATGCTACCCATAGGGTGTCTGCGTATTAAGGCTTCGGATTTGAAGTGCAAATGCAATATTCACAGGAAAGGAGCTTTGCCTGGGATGAAATCACAGCCACTTTGCAGGATTGCGAGAGATTGATTTTCTGTAGATGTCTGTTTTTCTGAAGTCGCTCTGGAAAGTTGCCCGTGAAAACATGTCAGCATTTCCGAGCGCAGCTTCCATAACTTAATAGGGTGGCTATAATGCTTGTGACTCGTTAGCAAAATGATATTCTTTGTTGTAATTACACTTATAATTGCAGGAAGCATAGTGAAAATCAGGCATTTATCAGTGCAGACTAACAGCACAATAATGAGTGTGGATAGTACTATGACCTGGTTCTGTATCTAAGGCAGTTACAGCACAGTATATGTACATGTAATATGTTATACTTCATGTCCAGCTTCTGTGGCAGTGAAAACTCTATAATCTTCATCTGAAGGGGAAAAAAGTAAATATACAGGTTGAGTATCCCTTATCCAAATATCTGTTATCCAAATTATTCCGAAAACCAGTGTGCTGGCACTACTGGGGACATCTGCAACTGGCACTACTGAGGAGTTGGAGGTAGATGTATTAAGCCTTATGAAGAGATAAAGTAGAAGGTGATAATGCACCAGCCAATCAGCTATGTTTGAAAAAAATGACAGTTAGGAGTTGATTGGCTGGTGCCACTTTATTCCACTTTATCTCCACTTTATCTTTTCACCAGGCTTAATACATCTGCCCCATGATATGTAACTGGCTTTACTGGAGACATCTGTAACTGGCACTACTGGGGACATTGTATGTAACTGGCACTATTGGTGAAATGATATGTAACTGGCACTACTGGGAACATGATGTGTAAATGGCACTATTGGGGACATGATATGTAACTGGCACTACTGGGAACATGATGTGTAAATGGCACTATTGGGGACATGATATGTAACTGGCACTACTGGGAACATGATGTGTAAATGGCACTATTGGGGACATGATATGTAACTGGCACTACTGGGGACATGATATGTAACTGGCACTAAATATGTGCAAGAAATGATTGCTTGCCATTCAAATTCAGAACCTGAGATAATATACAAACTTTGTTTCATGTTTTAAACCTTGGGCAAAGAATTTTCAGGAGGTGAAAAAAAAATGCCTCTGTGTGGTGCACCGAAGAAAATTCACAAATAAAATTTAACTTTTAATTCATTATTGGTTAAAATCATGGCGAAATAAAAGACACAGTACATACATAAACAGACATGAACATTTATTTAAAAGGATATTCCTATCCTCACAACGTGGGGCCCCAGTACCCAATGTTTGTTAATGGAATATTTCACTTTAATAGTATATGTGATGCCTTGATCTGTTTTGATACCTTTTAGTGATTAGATGTACCTAAGGTTGCGCTATTGTTAGACTCTTTTCTCCCTAGAGAGGCAAAGTAGTGGGATAATATATCCAACTCTATCTGCTTGTGGTTACAGCACATACATAATATATATATATAGGCGATATCAGTACTTGCAATGTGCACACACACCTAGTGATTAGTTTAGTGCTATAATCGTGACTCGCTGCTCCAGTTTGGCTGATGTCAGAGTAGTCGGGAAGTGTCTGGAGGACCGGGCCGCAGCGTCACTGCTGCGCCCGGAGGGAGATCACGGTCTACAGCGTATGGAAGCACCGCAGGGCCAGCTTCCAAGCCGGAGCTTCAAAGGTCACGGTGTTTGGTACACAAACACCGTGCCTGTGACCGGCTGGACTAACGGGTGTCGAGGCCGCCGGAGCGCACCTTAGGAAATGTTTGAATATTTAAAAAAAACAGATCAGAAATGCATTCAATGGGGGAGAGGGAAGTGGGGCACACACACAAAGTGTACAGTGAGGGGGGGGCAGGGCGGCAGAGAATGTGAAGGGAAGTCCATAGGCTTCTATGGGGTTACGCGATCTAGAACTGGCGTAACCCCCCCGCAGGGAAGCCCCAGCGGATGGGGCTTTGCTGCATATGAAAATGCGGTAAAATCCCAGAAAACTGGGTTTTTATGGCATTTTTTGTTTGGTGCATCTCGCCCTTATATTAATAACTGTGGCAGATTTTAATAGTAAATTACTGTTGTTTTGTTTTTTTACTTAGTTTTTTCAGACTACTAACATTAGATAATAATTCTGCAGATTTTGCACAGCGTCATGTGACTATCACAGGAAACAGTCATACTGCACATGATGTAGCAAGCATCAACCATGTCCTACTTGTATATGCACACTGGACAGCTGCCTTATGACCCCACAATTCTAAGGGCCTTCAGTGGTGGGCTGAGCTGGGGGGGTCACATTTTTCCCAATCAAAACAGCCAGGCAGCATTCTCTACCTGCCTCCCAGCCTGCAACAATGAATGGCTGGAGCTATCCACCAACCACAGTGATGACAGACATTAATTGTATGGAAGTATGTGGAGAGAGAGTGCGGATTTATGATTTTCTTTCTTTTTTTCACCGAGTGAATGGGTGCATAGGGGCCACAATACACAATGTATTGTGGTGTGAAGATGGCGTTGCTAGCAAGCCGAGAGACATTGCAATGTTTCTATGAGCTCTGTATTATCCGTTCCATCTCCTTCCTCTTTCATCTTATGCCATAGTAAGAGCAATTAACCTAAAGGGTATATTTATTAAGAGGTAACATTTCTTATAATGGCCACAGGATTAAAAAGTGCAATGATATTACAGATGGAGCACCTCTCAGCCAGCGCTGGGGCTTGCCAGAATGCGAGCCAGTGCTCCAGCTGACTGGGACACTCGAGCGTCCCATACGCACGCACGTACCAGTTTCCAGGTGGCGGGGGACGCAAACCCTGCACGTCTCCCCTTCAGGGAGATGGGCAGGTTTAGGGGGGGAGCGGGGAGGTGGGATCGGGTTTCGGGGAGCGGCGGCAAAGCGGTGGGGACCAGCGGGGAGCTCCGTATTAAGACAACACGAGCGCGTCCCCTTCCGGCGGCTGGCGATCCGACCGCCAGCCTCTGCAAAAATGAAGGGCCCTCCATCTGTACATGCATAACACTCCTGGTTTGAATTGAATATTAATCTTTGTAATTCCCATACCCAGAACTGCAGGCAAGGGTAAATTGTATGTCTCTCTGACAGCCATATTTGTTTTCCCTGCAGAGAGATTTTGAAGAGGGAAAACAATATTTGTAATGAAACATAACAATCAGATTTGTGCGTAAAAGTTTCTACATTTGTTATATAAAGGCAAAAAAATCTATATGGGATTGTTGCATTAATTATTACTATAGTGCTAAAGGGTATTTCTCATTATTATGTATATGAAACCCTGTGGCATCCCAAAGCTTTTTTGCATCTGTGTCGTTATACATATTTGAAATTAACATTATTGTATCCGGCATGCTATTATATTCTAAACGGCCTTACCTAAGCAAACATGAAGTTTATTCTGCACTAATCTAATGTACATTGTCATCATTTCTTTCTTCCACCGGTACTTAAGCACAGCATTTCCAGTCTTTAATTACATTACACAGTCATGAACCTCTGGTGAATTGTGCTTCAGTGCAAATTTACATTAGCAAGGGATGTTTACACTAGTAATGTATTTTTTTTTTAAATGAAATATTCAAGCACATTGAATGGCTTCAAGCAATAGTTCATATCCATAAATGCTGTATTTTGTGCTAGTCTCCTTAAAGGGGTTTTCACAACTTCTACTGAATACATTTGCTTTATATTTGTAGCTCCCTTCTGTGCTTTTGAGCAGTTTATATATACTGTATGTCTGGAGGCAGAGTTGTTTCATTTCATTGCCATGGCATAGGACACACAGCAGTATTGCAGACAGATATGTGTCTAGATCTGAGAGCATGAGGGCTCTGTTTTACCCAGGGCTAGAAAAGCGATCAACTCTGCCAATCCATAAGCAAAGAACACAGAGGAGACAGAAAAATAAAGTGGTGAATTTAGTCAAAGGTGCAGGAAGTCATGAACAAGATCATAGATTAGTCATCGGAAGGTGGAAAAAAGAAACCGTCAAGTTCCCCTCCAATCTTCTTTTGTTGCAGTAACCCACGCAACATTAAGGAGTTGTTTTGGTACTTATTTTAATATAAATTCTCTTAGCTCAGGATTCTGTCTGTGTATCCATTGAATAGACGCAGTACGTATGCGTGCAGCATTTATTCACCGCTGCTTTGCAGAGCAGCAAGTACCGGGGAGCCCCTCAAATGTCCCCCACTGGGGGGGGGGGGGGGGGGAATCATGGATATTTGCAGGCAATCACTATATTACTATACATGTTAGTACCTAAAATAGAGTATAATAGCATATTGATATGTCACCAGTCAGTGTATGCCCCCCCCCCCCCCCCCAAACATGACTGAAGCGGGCGGATGTTATCCCCCCTCCCTCCCCTCCTTATTGGAATTTGAACTAGGTAACTGTTATACAAGACTAAAACTGAAAGACCTCATGGTTTCTCTCTGTGCGAGTGAGGCTCCCCTGTCTGTCTGTGTGTCTACCTGCTGGGAGAATTCCGCCAGCTCAGCTCTCAGACAGTTTTTGGGGAGTTTGTGGTCTGACAGAAATGTCATTTTTATGGCCTTGCCAGCAGGCCCCCTTGGACCAGCAGGGTCCTAAACATCTGCTTTGGTTGCCTTGTGGTAAATCCACTACTGATAGACACATCTTTATATCTCTAAATTAGCTATGATAAATGGGTCTGATCCTTTACTTTGCCATAATTTTCCAAACATTTTCCAAGGATTTATGGCTTATAACTCTTTCATAAATATGCTTATACAGGGCAGGTTGTACAAATAACTAAAATGCAACCAAACCTATAGAAGCCTATGGGCTCCCTTCTGCAGGTATCCCTTGAGAGGGATCTGAAGAGATCCCTCCTAGTCTATCCTGCAACTTGCCTATGTGCTAGCTGATGTCAATGAATGTGTAATAGGCCTCCCAGGTCCTAATGGCGAGATTTACTAAAGGGAAAATGCCGTAAAACCCCCGTTTTACGGCATTTTCCTATGTATCAATAAACGTCCGCAGCGTTTTCGCTTCTTTCGCCGCCCGCCGTAAGCCGTCCGCGTGCCCACCCCCTCCCGTCCTCCTGTGATCATCTCCTCCCCCTGGTGTCACAGCCGGCAGGACATCCGGCTTCAGGGGGGAGGAGACACAGGGGGACGCTGGCAGCCGCCGGTAGGTGACGGAGACCCCCGCAGCCAACATCACAGGTATCGCGGGGGTCTCCGTTACCGCAGCCCGATGCTGGCCGCATATGTTAGTACATATGCGGTAGCATCGCGGCGGCTGCCGTGCGAAGGGCGGAGATGTATGTTGATACATCCCGCCGATAGTATCAGAAGAGCTGGCCTGAGTGTACAATATACTGTGTTAAAAACACCAGTTTGCCTGCAAAATGGGTAGAATGTACCCCAACATATATGGTACATGATGCATCCTGCCTGAAGTCAGTTATATTATGAATGTTGTCTAATATAATAAACATAATGACTGTAGACATAAGCTGGGTACACAATAGGCAATATTGGCAGCATCAAGACCCGGTGGGGTAGACGGCATCAGCAAGTGCTTGCACACTTGCTGATGCCAGGCTCCACGAGCGACGGCAAGGAGAGGAACACTAGTGATATCCTCCATCGTGCTGTATGACGATGGAGAAAATTGCTAATAACCCTCTCAAGTACACATTGTTGTATAGTGTTGACAATATAATGAGTACACACTAGGCGATATACGCAATAATGTAATTATGATAGGACGTTATCATGCATATTGGCCCTTATTCATATCTGATGGCAGTATAAATTTGTTCTCAAAATGAACAAAACCATGTGCACCGCAGGTGAGGCAGATGTAACATGTATAGAGAGAGTTAGGTTTGTGTGAGTTATTTTGTTTCTGTGCAGGGTAAATACTGGCTGCATGGCTTTTACACTGCAATTTAGATTTCAGTCTCAACACACCCCACCCAAATTGAACTCTCTCTGCACATGTTACATCTGCCCCACCTGCAGTGCACATGGTTTTATCCATTTTTAAAACAAATTTGTACTGCGATCAGATCTGAATAAGGGCCATTGTGTAAAGCATTGCCTAGAATGTACGCACCATTAGAATTCTTAGAAAACATTGATCCTCCAAGCACAGTTATGCTTCAAATAGTGTATTGTTTATACGATAAGATACAATACACGTTGAGCCATGTTTTATTTTTCATTATGAATTATATCCCTAGCCTAGAAACAGGAGCTCTGTCAACAAATTATATTACGTGTTGTTTTTTGGGAGTATACTATGTTCTTCCTTCCTCACATCAGACGGATATTATCTAAATCGTTTACTGCCAATTACAATCAAATGCTCTGTACCAGCTGAGCCCAGTGTATGAACTCAGCACTTTCAGCTGTGTATCCGTGCAGCCAAGAGAGATCTTACTCCGGGCCTCATTGTAAAATTGCCTCTTGTAAGCTTTAAGGCTTCCCCAAGCTGAGAAGGCGACTATTTTTAGTATGCTACTTGAATCATATCATGTCGTACTGTAGTTGTACCAAGGATCTGAAAAAGACAGAGATGTATAATTATTCCATTATTGGGCAGTGTAGATTTAGTTAGAGACTAATTTTATAAATACAAGGCTACTAATATGTTTAACAGAATTGTCATATTGGGGAAAAAAATAGCCCAGAGGCCCAGCAGGTCTGTAGCAACTAGTGTTACACTGATCTATGTGATCTATATCCATAAGCATTGTGTATAATAATAAAGTGATAATGTATACGTGTAGACCCGGAGGGTTTGTCTGACAGAACGAGTTATTTTATTCATTTTGCCAGGTGGAGTGTCAATGAGTTTCCCTTGTGATAAAAGGAACTGTCGACGAGATAGCTGCGGAAGGGCTTTCATGACGTTTTAGTGTTCCCTCATAGTGATAGCTGTATATTTGGGTGACAAGTGTTTTCTTGCCCTTTGTTGTTCTGTCATAGCGCATTCATATTAGTTGGTGTTTTTAATGCTTATTTTCCACAGCATTATGTATGTGTATCGAAAGGCTTTTGGAGGAGAATTCACAACATTTTCTTTCATTCACATATTTTTAGTTGGCAGATCTAATTTTCAATACTTGCAATGGGAAATGCGATCTGTTTTGGAAGGAGCCTCTCAAAAATAACATTATCTACAGATGGCATTATGGAGGCCATGGTCCATTTCTGCTACTTCTGATTTGCTTGTCCTGCATGGCGATAGTCTGAGTGGAGACTGGAGCCAGCTCCCAAGATCATCTTGTATATCTAGTAGACCACAGGCTGATCAAAGAGAAAATAGTTATAATAGAAAATAAATTAAATAAAAATGGGATTTGGTAAATCCGGGCCCCCGGAACACTGGATAGAGAGAGTTTGCAGTCTTTCTATATGATCCGGGGGTAAGAACCGGCACAGAACTAGCCAAACATGGAGGCTATAATCTGGACTCCAGAATTAGGGGTATTTACCCTGGGTATAATGTATACTATACAGATGGAGCAGCTCTCATTAGATCAATCAAATCGCCTACCGCCAGCCGCCCCCATCCGCCAGAAGGGGATGCGTGCAGAAGATGCTCGCGCCACATTCCAATGGAGCCCTCCACCACTCCCCCATCTTGCCTGTAGCCCCCTGTTCCAATGGAGCCCTCTGCCGCCCTCCGCCACCTCCCCACCGCTCCCCCGTCTCACCTGTAGCCCCCCGCACTTCCCCTAACCCTGCCCTTCTCCCTGAAGTGGAGACGGGCAGGGATTACGCTCCCCGCCGCCGAGTGACTGGGACACGCTTGCACGTCCCTGTCAGATGGGGCGCCTCTCCGCCGTCAACGCCAGCTAAGGGTATCTGTCGATTCCCAGCGGTGGCTGAGAGGCACTCCATCTGTATGTGGTATGTATGTAAGTTATGTATGTATGTAAGTTATGTATGTATGTATGTATGTGTGTATATATATATATATATATATATATATATATATTCAGGGCGACCTGGCACTCTGTAGACTAAAGGTGCCCATACACTGCCTGCGACGTCTCACAGCAGTGTACAGACACCCGATGGACTGCAAGCCGCCGGGACCTTCTGGCGGCAGGGACACATGCGATCCGTTGTGATGGATCGCATGCGTCACTGCTTAGCGCCCGTCCCAGAACGGGTGGTCGGACGGCGAGCCGGTCCGACCACCTAGTCGGGTCCGATGCGCACAGGACCGCGCATCGGACCCGACTACATGTCAGGGAGAGGCGATTTGGTCCGATTTAACGGGCCGATTGGTCGCAATCGGACGAAATCGGACCAAATCGCCTTGATGTATGCCCAGCTTTAGTGTAGTTGCTCCAGTGCTCTCAAGAGGGTTAAAATGCGGGTATAGATGATGCGGCACTCAAGAGTCTGCTTTAATAGTTTGTATTGGAAAAAACAATTAACATGTCAGATCTCACTGATGTTTCTAAGCATACAAAGCATTTTTCTTAAGGCACATATGTACAGGATTCGGTGTACAATGCAGTAAACAGCAAACAGTAGGTCGCTTCTACCGACCAGATATAAATGCACTCACCCCTCAGCAAGTAACCAGGTGGCAGGGTGTGGCATGCTTCTTGCCGCCGTAGTGGCTCTCCATATCGCTCGCCAGTGACGTCATTGGGCTGAGTCTGCATCCATGGTTACAGGACGCTTCTCATCCGTGATCATTCCCGGCCTCCTGAATACATGACAGGGCCCTTATACTTCAAGCAATAGATAGATGATAGATAGATATATAGAGGATAGATAGATAGATAGATAGATCTTTCTATAGTCTGTATATATATATATATATATATATATATATATATATATGATACATGTATATACACACACACACATGCATATAATCCTTAATTCTCAGATATGGAGAACAGTGAGTGGGGGCGAGCTCTGTGTGTGTGCAGCTCTGATTTCACATTTAATCAGTACCGGCCAATCAATGCTCTAACCCAGCTGGTGATTAAAATATAATGAGACATTTCAGCAGCCGCACAGCCCTTTCTATAGAACTTAGAATCGGAAATTAGTCTAGATTGTACTGACTGTGCTGATGACAGGAGCGGTAGTCTAGGTTAATTTTGGTTACTCCTGACAGGATATCCCAGCTGTATCTGAGTATCTGTTTTCATAATTTTCCCGGGCATGCTCTTACAATCGATTGCGTTCTCCCTGTACATTCTGTGGATGCTTTGGCAATTTGCCTCTATGTGACTCCCTCAGAACAGACTGCACTCAGAGCTTTTAAACCCATCTTTTATTCCTGATTGCAGCGCCAACATTAAATTAGATGCACTTACTAACCATTATCCTGAATGTCTGCTGCATGGAAAAAAATGGGTTTGAATCAACTAAGCTTTGCTTACCGGCCAGAAGCATAGAAAACAGCAATATGCTGCTGTAACGTTACATGGCCAGATTTGCGTAATTTTGTGGTTGTACGTCTGTAGACCAATAATGCAGAGTTTGATTGGTGGTTAAAAGTTCACAATGGCCAATAGGAGAACTGGTCAGGTTGTTAACCTTCTTTTACATTAAAGTATAGAGACAAGGGGGTGTGGTTGGAGCTCAAGGGTGAAGGAAGCACGGCGATGGAGATACGTTTTGGAGATTAACACCAGCGTATCTCATGGCTGACTTCCTCAGGCATTCTACCTGGCAGCTACAGCCACCGCCCCTCCAGTGACCCGGCGCCCGCTCAGAGGCATATTTGAACCTACTTTATCTTATTTTACACTGTTTTTGTGCATTTGTTTTTACTGAATCCTGGAGATGTCTGTATATTACCCGACTCCATGAGTGTAAATTGAGGGCTCCTTCATCGACCTATAGATTTTGCTCCTACAATCTCTAACAGCATCTACAAACAATATGTGGCCCATTATTGCTGGAAAATCCTCACTGAAACTTTCACTTTAAACTTTGTCTAACTCACACATTTGATACTTCACTACTGCCACCTGCTGGCTATGAAAAAATCTGTTAAGTCCAATACTCCAACACTCAGCCATCCTTTAAACCAAAAAGGACTCATTGTCTGAACACACAATGGTGCTTACATATGAAGACATCGTTAAGGCCATAAAAGACACTTTAACCCCTATTATGGAAACCCTGGCAGATAAATTCTCTGCTGCTCTTAGAGAATTGAAAGACCAACTAGAGTCTACAGATATTCAAGTTGTGGCAAATCAAACTAAAATCGAAGAACATGAACAAGCTCTGTTCGAGGTACAACAGGAGCTAGACCAAATATGAGATACTAACTGCCAATGTCTCGCTAAGGCTGATGATCTGGAAAACCACTCCCGTCGCAACAATTTGCGCATAGTCGGCCTTCCAGAAAGTCTTAAAGGCCCAGAGCTATACACATTTATCAGCTCTGATCTTCTACAAATGTTTGATTTATCCTCTGAAATGCCCAACTTTTCAGTGGAACGTGCACATAGAC
The DNA here is from genome assembly GCF_055691185.1 of Crinia signifera. Taxonomy (NCBI): domain Eukaryota; kingdom Metazoa; phylum Chordata; class Amphibia; order Anura; family Myobatrachidae; genus Crinia; species Crinia signifera. Next base: position 235,938,436 of record NC_139222.1, on the reverse strand, counting down.
TGGGCCCATTATGTGATTCCAGAAAACCACGCACTGTTATACTCCGATGCTTGAATTCAGCCCACAAATCCGCTATCTGGTCAGCAGCACATAAAAAAGGCAAGATTGAATGGACACAACATCGCCTTTTGATCTTCCAATATTACTCAGCCGAAGTCTCTCGAGCTCGGAAGGAAATGGCACGGGGTTTGCTGTAATTTAATTCAAACACAGGGCAAGTTTGCTCTTCTATTTCCAGCCAGACTTCGCATATTCACAGATTCAGGACCCAAAGATTTCTGTAACCCTGCAGATGCCTTGTCTTTTCTGAAAGAATCCGATGCTTTCCAGCAAGCCTCATCTGCCTGACTGGCTCATGATCACATGACGCTTTGACTGAACTTCAGTTAATAATAGATTGGTTCATATACCCCTCTTCTACTAAGTTTCCTGACATTCACTTGGTTCGAAGACGTTTATGTTGGGCTAAGTATGGATGCCACACATATTGTTTGTCTGATTTGCTTTTACATACAATAGATCCCACATATGACTATTGTACATTATAGACATCCAGACCACACTTATCTTTATTAACGATTGCTCTACTAAACATAATTGCAAGGTCTTGATGTAAGGAGTCCCCCAAACCCTCTTGTTTGCTCTTGTATTACTTTTTTCTGGTTATGTTCTTATTATTTATTGTTTACCATGTCTCAGCATCCTTACAGATACTATGTCCCCATTACCTTTCCCCTTATTCCTCACCACCTTTCCGTACTTATTACAATGTCAAAAGACTTTCACCAGAGTACCTTTGTAGCTTTTATAACACTATACCCAGGTTTATTGTACTATTTGTATTATATTTGTGACCAACCGTGTGCACCTATCATACTCTTCAATGATCTGACTGCCGGTGTTAGATTTAAAACTCCTCTCACTAAACATAATGACTAGTCTAACTATTTACTCCTGAAATGTCCAGGGTCTCAATTTCCTGGCAAAACGCAGCAAAATTATATCATACCTTAAAATTCACAAAGCTGATATATCCTTTTTGCAAGAAACGCACCTTACCAATCTTGAACATGAAAATCTGTCCAGGATGAAACCCCGGCCCCGAAATCATTAGTATATTACATTCCTTCTATACTAACCTGTATACTCACAAGGTCTTTTAGTGTGTAAAATGGGATAAAACAAGATTAAATTGGGTAATGGGCTTACTTACAATTATTAATGAATTCTCCGTAAATTTCCTGGACACTGTTCCCAGGTTCTAAATCTATAATGTTACACGATTCCCATTGTACTTTGGAAGGAGAGTGCGTCCCTAGGCCCACTTTGTCCTTCCTAAATTCAATAATAAGGATTGTCCGAGAGCGGCAATAGGCTGGACATCAATGTGATTTTTGTGCCGTTTCCAATAAGTGCATTGGAGAAATAGTGGGAAAGGGGAGCACCTGAAAATGTGTTTGGTGGACAAGTAGAAACAGATAAAGAATATATGAAAAAATGGAGTGGATATTGGACTGCACAGGAATGGCAGCCTATGGTCTATGGGGGATAACACCTAAATCCCCAACATACATAGAAAGCTCATGCCACAAAACTCCCATTCTCTACTCCATGGGTCCTCAAACTGCGGCCCTCCAGATGTTGTGAAACTACAAATCCCAGCATGCCTTGCCATAGTTTTAACACTCCCTTATAGCAAAACTGTGGCAAGGCATGCTGGGATTTGTAGTTTCACAACATCTGGAGGGCCGCAGTTTGAGGACCCATGCTCTACTCCCTTCACTGGCTACTTGTAAAATGGCAAATTGTCTTATTATTTATTATTATTATTATTATTATTATTATTATTATTATTATTATTATTATTATTAATAACAGTTTCTTATATAGCGCACACATGTTCCCCAGCGCTTTACAGAGTATAGTTGAACATTCACATCAGTCCCTGCCCCAGTGGAGCTTTCAATCTATATTCCCTACCACATGAACACGCACACACAGACATTTTAGGGTTTATTTTTGTTAGGAGCCAATTAACCTACCAGTATATTTTTGGATTGTGGGAGGAAACCGGAGTACCCGGAGTAAACCCACGTAAGTACGGGAAGAATATACTAACTCTGCACAGTTAGAGCCATGGTGGGAATCGAACACATGACCTCAGCGCTGTGAGGCAGTAATGCTAACCATTACATCGTCCGTACTGCCCGTAGATTTTCAAGATTGACTTACTCACTTCCAAGGCCCTACATGACCACGGCCCAAGGTACCTGCAGCAGCTTCTGATTTCTTACTGTCCTACTCGATTACTACGATCCATTGAAGAAGGACTTCTAACCAGTGGCGTGTGGTGGGGTGAGGCACAGCCTTTGCTGTCATACTAACGTATTTGCCGGCGTTTTGCATTTATAAAGTATATAACAAATACAAAGAATATAAAAAAAAATCTTATTTTTATTATTCTTAAAATTTTTATAGTCAAAACTCTGGAGTAAAAAGGCTATGGCAGGTGAGGCAATGCATGCGATGCAACCGATTTGCAAAGTGCGTTAAAAACGTGTTTAAAGCCCGAAAATCGGGTCGGTCGGGTCCCATCGCATACCTTAAGTTAAGGTATGCCTTAAGTTAAGGTATGCGATGGGACCCGACGGGCGCCGTGCTAGGAAACAAGTACCATTTTTTGTTGTTTTTACTAATTTGATAACCCAGAAACCTTGTACTCCATAAATAGAGCATTTATGATCCTTTTTCAAAGTAGCAGATAATGACATTGATCAAGTGCTCTCCGATTCTAGTCTTAAGGGGCCAGGAAGTGCATATAATGTAAAATCAGTTCCATGTGCACTGTATTGCATGCACTACATTTGATGTATTGCAAGTAATGAACTCACTAATTTTAACTTGCTGTCCATTTATGTTAATGGATTCAAATGTAGTAAATTGCGGATTAGTGTTATTTTTGCAGTCCACACCTATAAAATCGTTTTGATCTATTATAACTTTGTCTGCTTGGGTCTCCCAGATGTTTACTTCAAACTCATTTATTTTTGATGTTGGCGGCCTTTCTGTAGATATAAAGAAGGTTTCCCTGGGAGATTCTTTCCCAATGTCAGATCTTGTTTCAGAATTGGCCAGTTTTTCTTAAATGCCTTTTTTGATTTCTTGGTGGGAATCCTGTGTTGTGATGAAAGCCCATTTTTCAATTGTGTCTTTTTTTCTCCTGCTTTAATTGTGGGTTGAGCAGTTCTGTTTTTTCTGTTTTTAGCTATTCCCAGACCTGATTCTATTTTGCCTATTTCATATCCGCAAGATTTAAATGACTCTCTCACTTTGGCCAATTGTTCTTCAAAGATGTTCACTTCAGTGCAATTGCATCTCAAACGTTTGAATTGGCTACCTGGAATCCCGTTTAACCAATTCTTGTGGGACAGGCACTGTATTTGGGTGGATGTAGGCTGCTCGGTTGGTGGACTTCTGAAATTTTTTTGTACAGATAGTCCCATCTTTATTATAAATATTAACCCCCTTGAGTGGTGGGTTTTGCTGGGGCAGGACAAACCTACCAGGGCAGGTTTGTACGCCGGAGTTCCCCTGCCGCCGCTGCCCCAGCTGCCATTCACTTTACAGCAGTGACCACAGGCGGCAGGCTCGGGGATGTTCGCAGTGACTCGGGCGCCTGAACTCCTGAGCGCTCCAGAGCCTGCCTCTTATGTTACTGCTGTAAAGTGAATGGCGGCTGGGAAAGCGGCAGGGGTCAGGGGAGCTCCGGCGTATGATTGCCGGAGCAGAGGTGATGGGGGGTTGGGGGGTGTAACATGAAGGGGGGGCTCTAGAGGTGGTGCGCCAGTGGTGCACACCTGAACACCACTGGCGAGCATCTATTGTGGCAGCGCAGCAGCCCACTGTGGCAGCGCAGCTGAGCCCCGAAAATTTCCGAGCATACCACCCAAGGGGTTAAGGTCTAAAAAAATTGTTTTGTCTATGGAAAACGTTAACTTAATGTTAAAATGATTATCATTGAAAAAGGTTCAAGATCTAAAGATGTGATCATGAGAGTAGGCAAGTATTTATTAAACATTCCCTGTCCCCCCCCCCCGTCCCCCCCCTGCCAATTGTGTATACAGCCGGTAAGGCAATACAGGAACCAATTGCCTCTGAGTAAATCAGTGTGTATTTGCAGAGGCTGAGAGTTATACAGTTATAAGATGCATAAAACATGATTGCATCTGTGACTGAAAGTGGGTGTCTTAGTCCACATTTGGACAACAGATATATACCACACAAGACATTCTTATGCCATTAGCGTTATGCTACCAAAATATACAAGGGAAGCAGCAAATGCACCCACCTCAGGCCATGGGAGGAGGTAACCCCTCTACCTTTAACAACCCATGCACCATTATGGCTGCTTCCATAAACTTCCTGGGCTAGTTTTCTGCCCCTGGTGGTTGTTATTTAGTGGCAGCAAACAAGACAAAAGTGGGTAGGTGGCTATGATAATAGTATCACCTGATTATTAGATCCGTACCAGAAAGAAGGGATGATTGTATTACCTCATTGGCTGTATAATGTTGGCTTATGTTTAGCACCAGTGAACAGAGCAGAAAGTGAAGAGCCAGAGCCAGACACAGACTAAGCCAAGTCTTATGTAGGGTACACACCAGAACAACCACAATCGTGCGAAAATCGTGAAATGATTTCCTTGGAGTAAATGATGTGGACACGATCTGCACACGATCGGTACCCAATCCAATGTAGGCCGCAAATCTTAAGTGCAGCAGGTAAAATCTCCAAAGCGACCAAACGACTGGCGGTGACGCGCATCGGATCAAAATCGCATTGAAAACATGCACAATTCTGCTCTTTTTACACACAATCGGTCATACAATGCGTCAAAATTGGGGGAATTGAGCCCAAATCGTTCTGGTGTGTACCCAGCATTAGGCAGGGCTCGAGTCGGATTGTTCAGTTCTTGCAATGTCCTGTGCTCACTATGTATAGATTTTGGTTGGGTGCTTTATTGCACGTTACACATTGCTGACTGGATGAGCAACATAGAAGATGTAGTTCAGCAACACGTGGGAAGTGATATGTAGCCCTCTCCACCCTCTCTATTTGTTCTACAAAGAAGAAAACAACCCATGTTAGGAGACAGTTAGCAATCAATTCAATTAGATAAGAAGGGGGAGATTGCCACTGCAATGGCATCAGGGGCGGGCGGTGGTTGGTGCGGCAGGGTGCGTTGGTGGGCGCCCTCCCTTTAACGCAGGGGGGGAGCCCAAAAGCTAGTTACGCCACTGAATGGCATAGAAGTGCTGGCAACAAAATCTGCAAATCCGGTGGTACTGTAAGTAGAGCATAACATCACCAACAATTGTATGATCCCTTAATGCAGGCATGTCCAAACTATGGCCCTCCAGCTGTTGTGAGACTACACATCCCAGCATAGCTTGCCATAGTTTCAGAATTCCCTAATAGCAAATCTGTGGCAAGGCATGCTGGGACTTGTAGTTTTACAACAGCTGGAGGGGCATAGTCTGGACATACCTGCCTTAATGTAAGGTCCTATCTTATTAACAGAACATCACTGGAAAACGACATACTCTGTGTACCTATGTAGCCACGTTAATTCCTCATCCTCATAAATAATGTCTCTTTGAATAAGCCAAGTCGGTGGCTAAGCAGAATTGCAAAGGAAATAAATAAAAAAGTTAAGTGTTTCTCCCCCGCCCCTCAAACTAATTCTCCTAAGTGTGTTCCTCGCTGCAAGCAGAGCGGATTAAAGCCCTGCAGATCCGCAGCTCCATCCAGTTCAAATCCAAAATCCAAAAGGTTAGATATACTGTAATTCTAACATTGGGGACAAACTGATTTTTTTCCCTGCTTTCAGTAACCATAGTTACAGCTGTGATTATGTTCTTGAGAGAGACTGATGAATGTACACAAGTGCAGCAGAGTGGTCCTTTCAGCTTCCACCATGTGAAAGTGACTGATAAGGGCATGTTTTGTTTCTCAGAATTCTTATCTCTGCAGCACATCCCCGATTTGCATCTCCATAATTACATCTAGATACAGAACGTTATTTGCACAAATTGTTATTTATGATTCTACCTTTTAGATTTATATTCTTCAATTGGCAGCGTCAGAATCCCAGGTTGATTTTAAAACATAAATGAGTAACATATATTTATATAGGGCCAGCATTTTCCATTGCACTTCACATTTGGAAATAAAACTGTATCAAAACAGCATTGAGTAAAAATAACAGACTATGGGGATTATTCTGGATCACTCACAAAGGCAAATTCACTCAGATGGACAAAACCATGTGCACTGCTGGTGGGGCAGATGTAATATGTGCAGAGAGAGTTAGATTGGGTGAGTTATTTTGTTTCTGTGCATAGTAATTACCGTCTGCTTTATTTTTACACTGCAATACAGATTTCAGTTTGAAGTACAAACCCCACCCAAATCTAACTCTCTATGCACATGTTACATCTGCCCCACCTGCAGTGCACATGGCTTTGTCTATTAGAGAGAGAATTTGCTTTTGAAAGTGAACCAGAATCAGGCCCAGTATCCGATCCCTGGGTTAACAATGTCTAGGTTGACAGTCACTTGGTTGACCACTATTGGTCGACAGTAACTAGGTCAACACCTAAGTGTCAACATTCCTTAGGTAGACAATGACAGAAGGTTGACACAAGCTTAAGGTTGACACCAGTTTTCCATGTTTTTTTGTTTAGACTGACAGTTGTCTGTATTAAATGCACCTGGTGCTGCCCAGGCTGCTGAGATGGTGCTGTCTTGCCCCCACTACTTGGTCACTCCTCCTTTAAAGTACAATGAAATCTAAAAAGATATACAATCAGGGCCCCAGACAGCAGTGTGGGCCCGTGTACTGCAGGGGCGTGGTCTAATTTAAAACAGGAACAAACAGCAGAAGCCTCTTTTGATCGGCCACAGCCCAGCAGAGCGGCCCCTATTAATCACCTAATGCTGAAAAAATGTATACAGCACATGATACTTTGACAGGCAAAGTGGGCCCCTCTCAGCTCTGGGCCCCATAGCAGCTGCACCCCCTGCACCTATGGTAGTTACGCCCTTGCTTGGGAAGACCAGTGAGTTTAGTGGACAACTACAGAATGAAGTGAGTTGCAGTATAAGTCTGAGAAGAGAGTAATCGGGGGTATCACATTATTGCCCCTTCTCTGTTAATCACAGAGAGGTATGACATTACTTGTATTTATATGTTTCAGAAATGACGCTGTGTTAGGATTAGGCTACATCCTCTGGAACATTTACTTCTGCAGAAATGTTTCTCAGTAATAGGATAGCAGAAAAATGAAAAACAATGGTCGTCAATTATCTTTAAAATTGTAGAATTTCAATTTAGAACCAATGAATTGTACAGTTCCTATAATCAGAATCCTGGCAGGAGATTGGAAGTACAGTGTGTATGCGCAATATATTTATGGGCTTGGGGAATGTAGCAGAAAGCAGATGGCAAGTAAAAATATTAACTGTGCAGTTAATTAAGAAAAATAGCTTTTAGGTTTGCACAACAGGGTTCATAATTGATATAGCGATATGTGATCGTAATTGTGAAGCGGAGTACTCTGACTTACAGGCTGTTATTGTGGATATCAGAATGATAGCAGCACTCCTCCATTCTGCTGTGCCATATACTGTATCAGTGGTGTAGCTAGGTGCCACGGTGCCCGGAGCAAGGGCATGTTTCGCGCCCCCATGCCTGCTCCTTACCCCAATGCCCCCCGGTGCCTGATGCCTATTCTGAGTCCCCTTGCCTGCTCCTTACCCTGTGTCCCCTGTGCCTGCGCCTTACCCCATGCCTGATGCCTACCCTGTGCCTGCTCCTTACCATGTGCCCCCCTGTGCCTGATGCCAACCCTGTGCCCCCTGTTCCTGATGCCTACCCTGTGCCCCATGTGCTTGCTCCTTACCCTGTGCCTGATACCTACCCTGTGCCCACTGTGCCTGCTCCTTACACCTTGTGCCTGCTCCTTTCCCCGTTGTCCCCCCCCCCCATACCTGCTCCTTTTTCTCTGCCTCTCCCCTTGTTTGCCCCCCCCCCCCCACACACACACACACTGTGCCTGCTCCTTACCCTGTGCTCGGATACAGCCAGCGGGCCATGAGGAGGGTGGATGGCAGCAGCAGGAAGCAGAGGAGCCGATCCAGCGGTAGAGGCAGCGCAGTAGGTGGGAGGAGACCCAGCCTGAACCAGTGATGCCGCCACCAATCAGCGGAGGGGAGAGGAGGGGACCTGCAGCGCACATCGTCCATAGTAGCATTTAAAAAATCTCAACAGTTTAAAAAACATTTAATATCAATAGCATTAATAAAACATATCTAGTGCATATTATTATACCCCTAGAGCATTGTCCTTTGATGCAATTGACATGGTAACAATGTCCAGAATTATAAATACATAGACAAATGATTTTCTTCTTATAAGAAAGAGCAAATTGTATCCACTCCTTAGTGGGTTATTTTGTATCCATCAAGATAGAATATTTGCATTCTTGTTTGAGTTATATATGTGAAAAATGATGAATATAACGCCATTTTTAAATACCCTATATAGCCTTTTTGGATAAAGCAGGCAATTAATGTACCTGTAGTTCCACAGAGGTTATCACCTTTTGTCTCAGTCCCACAGAAGTTAATTGATGACATTACCCAGGAGCTTTCCAGGCCCTGACTGTAATGGTCCATCAGTGATGGTGTCCAAGATGCCACCTGCAGAGTGCGGTCCTCAGCGCCACTCGTCATTGATCTGACTGGCACCAGATGTCTGTGTCTGTGCCTCCTCACCCCACATCACCCGGCACAGCGGGGAGCCAGGAGCGGGTGGGGAGCTGGGAGCAGGCGCGGGGGCGTGCAGGGCTGGAGTGCGAGCTGGCGGTGCAGGCACGGCTCCGGCGCCCTCTGATCTTCCGGCGCCTGGAGCTTGTGCTCGCTCTGCCCTCGCTATTCCCCTGTACTGTATACTGTTTATGAGGCTGATTCAGAGTTACATTTTGCAGTTGATCTTTTGTGTTTTTGAACTATGCATGTTCCCGGGCCAAAGCCAATGCAGAGCATACAATCCTGTCACATGTTGTACACTTGCGGCTGAGGCACATAACTAGGTTATAATGGATCGTGCGCACATATCAGTGCGGTTATGTTGATGGAAGTTAAGGTGCACATACACTAGTAAGATTTATCTTCAGATCTGGCTGGTTGGAACATAAACATGGTTATGGATGAGTGACAGTTTGGCAGTTTTCCAGCATTTTTAAGAAAATGTCAACTGTCATTTGCTCTCATCCATAACCATGTTTTTGTTCCAACCAGACAGATCTGCAGATAAATCTGCGTGTGTATGGCCACCTTTACTGTGAGGGCAGTGCAGAGTTGCGCTCAAACACCTGTTAGCAGATGAATCTTTTGCACCACTAGTGAAACCAATGTTATGGATATGGCTGGTTCATCTACTGGGAGGTGTAGAATTGGGTGAATATATGCACTTAGGGCCTGAACCAGACATGGATGCATGTTGACCAGGGTTGCCTACTTTTAGGGCAGCCAGTAGAGGAAGCAGGGGGGTGGTGGCAGGGGCGGTGGCCTTGCAGTGAAAGGGGCATCATCAGGTCCCGGCAGAGAGTAGATTGTGGGAGACTGGAGGAGAATTATGGGAGACTTGTGCACCTTCCTGGCAACCGGGAATTGGACCCGAATTTTGGAAGCATTCCGGCCTTTCCGGGAGGGTAGGCAAGTATGATGTTCATGCACATACTGGAGAATTCTTTTTTTGCTTTTTTTTTTTGGGGGGGGGGGGGACACACTGTACACTACACATGCATATATGTCACACTGCATATTTGCTGTGATGATATTGTGGCAGTGGTTGTAGTGAAGCTTTATTTGCAAAATGTCTGACGGAGATTTTGTGTGATGTAACGGGGTAGTAGCAACTCAAACACGTGTATGTCGCATCCGTTTAGGGAGTGTTACAGATTGCGATTGCAAGCCCATAGCTCCGGCGTCTTACTTACGGCATCCATGGGGTTGATTATCGACATCCAACATCTTCGTCTTTGCACACGAGCGGCAGATCTTAGAAGCCTGAGGTGGTCATCTCTATACAAACCACTACAGCTGCAACATTTGCATATTGTCACACAGACGCTCATACTTAGTCATGGCCGTAATCCCATGTTGGAGCGGTAGCAGTTGACTTGGGTTCGTCATATGGTCCTGATTGTGAGTTTTAAGTGGCCACAATTTCCACCGCTTTCCTAGTCCGTTGTATTCACAGTTGGTTGCATCTACGATTCTATCCTGCCCCCATCCATCCACATGTTGAAGTTCCATAGTTTCATCATTAGTATTTGAGCCAGCCCTAACCTTGGCTGGTTACTATGTATCAGGCACTATATGTGTAGCAGGCTAATTTTCTTTTCAAGGGTCTGGACTCTAGGACACCAGGTTATACATTTTTACCATTCATCCACCGACATATATTTCTAATAATAGATGTAGCAGTTCTTAAGTCTCATCAATGATGGCAAAAAAACATTTTTTTTTCTGTTCTATGTAATTGCTTGTGCGTCATCAGAGGAGGATGGGTCTATAAACAAGTGAAAGGAATACTAAATATAACGATTGCTTTCCTTTGTATTTGAAATGGTTTTGGGCTGAGTATCTGCTAATGGAAGCGTGTTGCAGATTTCTTTCTAGACTTAAAGGGGAAAGCATTGCTAATGTGTAATAATAATGATCACAGCAGAAGAGAGAGTCAGAAGAGCGTGACGCTTTCTAATGACGACTGTGGCGGATAAAAAGCAAATGTTTTAATAGTGTATTGTAATGTAGGGGGAAAAATTGCCATTTTTCCCGGAATCTTTCTTATAAGGGGATACTACAGGGTAAAGATAAAAAGAAATGTGTTTTGATGAGATAAAACATGTCCGGCATCGCTGGGTTATGTACAAGTTTTTTTTTTTTTTTTTCAAGCACACGGATTTACAAAGGATCGTATTTTCCTGCATTGTGTTTTTTAATTGGTTGGTTGTATGCGTCTTCAGGAATAAATCAATAGACCTGCCTGAGAGCATGCGCATGGTCGACACCCACAAAATCAATATGCAGTTTTCAATTTTTTGATGCATATGTTGACATGGACAGCATATAAGTGTACTGTGTCCCCTCGCTGTGCTCATCATGCTTTTGACACAGTGCCTCGCTGCGCTCCCCATTGTTTGGGCACAAAGGGCCTTATTCTAGTTCACTGTTAGAGGCAAATTCCTTCTCAAATGGAAAAAATCATGTGCACTGCAGGTGGGGCAGATGTAACTTGTGCAGAGAGAATTAGATTTGGGTGGGGTTTTTCTTCAAAGTGAGATCTATATTGCAGTGTAAAAATAAAGCAGCCAGTATTTACCCTGCACAGAAACAAAATAGCTCACCCAAATCTAATTCTATCTGCACCTGTTACATCTGCCCCACCTGCAGTGCACATGGTTTTGTCCAGCTAAGAAGGATTTTGCCTCTAAGATTGAACAAGAATAAGGCCCAGTGCCTCGCTGCTAGATCTGCGGGTGCTTGCCAAATCATTCGATGGTTGACGAGCAGCAAATGATTTTGCTCCAGCACGCATGCTGCGAATGGATGGCTATGCAAAACGCGCATGCTTGCGGGGGGATTCACGTGGGGGCTCTTAGATTCCCCGTAAAGCTCTGAATTTGCAGCTTTGTCGGTCAATCAGAATGAGGGCCTATGTGTGGTTTCAACTACTTTATATTTTGTACATAAATGGCTCAGAGGCTGGTGTCATCGCTGTCTACGGAGATCTAGTGGTGCCATCCCTGTCTATATAACAGTTGTTTCAATTCTTCCATCTAAAACCCAGCAAAATGGTGTATGTGGAAACAGCACAAACTGCAACTGAAACATCCAATGTTTGTTGTGTTAAAGACGGCCATGTTTTGTAGATTCTGTCATGGTTCTCACTCACTGCTATTGCTGAACACTACGTGCCCATTTTACTTGCCCTGTAGCTCAGTGATGTGATCAAACTGAATTTCACATTTGCTGTTTTGTATGCTGCTCTTCAGCCACCTGTTCCTTCATGCAGCTGATGCAATCAATGCTCTGTGAGTGGCAGAATCATGTGCATACAGATCATTTCTGGAAAATATAACAGCAATCAGGTCCTTGTTTAGGGGCATTATAGACATATCAGGACAACTGTAATACAATCATTTGCAATTTTATTTTAAAATCATTAGATTTGGACGATTTTGAATTTAAACAAACTTTATATCTAGTGTATGAGGAGTTAGGGGCATAAAACAGGGCAATTGTAAGCTGTTACCTGAGCAATGACTAGATTTCTTAGACATTAATCACGGATATATACCGTGTAGTAATGGCGACCCACACATGTAGTCAAAATCTAGTCAGATTGCTTAGCAAGTAACTTCACATTGCTCTTTGTGTACAGAATGAGCAATCTAGAGTTTTATAACCACTCCCATGCAGCTCCCTGTGAGCCATTCCCCTGCCTCTTCCTGTGAGCCACTACCCTGCCTCTTCCTGTGAGCCCCTCCCCTGCCACCCCTTGTGAGCCCCTCCCCTGCCTCTCCTTGTGAGCCCCTCCCCTTCCTCTACTTGTGAGCCCCTCCCCTGCCTCTTCCTGTGAGCCACTACCCTGCCTCTTCCTGTGAGCCCCTCCCCTGCCACCCCTTGTGAGCCCCTCCCCTGCCTCTCCTTGTGAGACCCTCCCCTGCCTCTCCCTGTGAGCCCCTCCCCTGCCTCTCCCTGTGAGCCCCTCCCCTGCCTTTTCCTGAGCCCCTCCCCTGCCTCCCCTTGGGAGCCCCTCCCTTGCCTCTCCTTGTGAGCCCCTCCCCGGCCTCCCCTTGTGAGCCCCCCCCCCCTGCCTCTCCCTTTGAGCCCCTCCCCTGCCTCTCCTTGTGAGCCCCTCCCCTTCCTCTACTTGTGAGCCCCTCCCCTGCCTCTTCCTGTGAGCCACTACCCTGCCTCTTCCTGTGAGCCCCTCCCCTGCCACCCCTTGTGAGCCCCTCCCCTGCCTCTCCTTGTGAGCCCCTCCCCTGCCTCTCCCTGTGAGCCCCTCCCCTGCCTCTCCCTGTGAGCCCCTCCCCTGCCTTTTCCTGAGCCCCTCCCCTGCCTCCCCTTGGGAGCCCCTCCCCTGCCTCTCCTTGTGAGCCCCTCCCCGGCCTCCCCTTGTGAGCCCCCCCTGCCTCTCCCTTTGAGCCCCTCCCCTGCCTCTCCCTGTGAGCCCCTCCCCTGCCTCCCCTTGTGAGCCCCTCCCCTGCCTCTCCCTGTGAGCCCCTCCTCTGCCTTTTCCTGTGAGCCCCTCCCCTGCCTCTACTTGGGAGCCCCTCCCCTGCCTCCCCTTGGGAGCCCCTCCCCTGCCTCTCCTTGTGAGCCCCTCCCCTGCCTCCCCTTGTGAGCCTCTCCCTGTGAGCCCCTCCCCTGCCTCTCCCTGTGAGCCCCTCCCCTGCCTCTCCCTGTGAGCCCTCTTCTTGTTTCGTATTGTGTCACCCTGGGCAGATGAAGTTGCTGATGGGTGGTATTAGTGTGCAGAGCCTGCCGGGTACCAGCTGTCCTGATCCGACACCACCAGGGGGGACGGGCTCCCTCTAAAGCAGAACACAGATGAAAGTTTGCTGGCAGCCCTGGTGTGGCTGTGTGCTGGCAGAGGGACACAGAGCTTCGTGCTCACGTCTAGTGCCCACGCAAAGTCCTCCTCGCTGGTCACCCCCGCCCCCCATGTATAACCTGGTGTCTGCTTAGCACACAGCTGCTACACAGAGCATGTTGTTGGTATCACCCCATTGCCTTGGGCTATACTGTGCTGACCCCTCTTCTTGCTCTGTCCCATGGTTGTCAGGAGTGAAATCTCCAGCATTGCCTTATCAGTATAATGCCCACCAGAGATGGATGGGCCAGAGTGTAGGAGTCGGGCTGCTTACCTCTGTACATACCAAAGGGTTTGCATCTTCACAGGAAGCTCCCAGCGCTCCCCTATGGGGATAGCTCTGCTTCCGCTCCCCCTCGATCAGTCGCCTAGTGATGGGCAGTCTCCCTAAGTATACGCCGTGACACCAGAAATCCTGGACCTCAAGCCTGTGAATGGCTTAGCATAGCTTGCAAAGATTAGCTGGATCGGGGATTTGCTTGCTCTAATGATTTTCACACTGTGCACAGTCTGTGCATAGCCCAGGACGTACTTGGCGGCTGCGATCAGGCTGAATGTGGCCAGAGCTGAGGTTACAACCCTCCAAATGCCTGGGCACACCTGTGTTTTCACCGACACTCCCTCAAAAATGTCTGGTTACCACCCCCAAATGCCAGCTTCATGTCAATCACCTTGTGTAGGGCCAGCGATTTAAAGGCATTTTCAGGGGGGGGGGGAGCAAAGGTGTATTACTACAATATTTTAAAAAGTGGGGGCACGAAGATTGGAATAGGCACTGTATGTAAGGAATAAAGCAGAGTGCGCAGCCAAGTGTAACACCATGTTGGGTGGTCAATTAGTCACAAGGTTTATCCCCATGACTAATTTCTGGGGAAAGGCTTCTCAGGTAGGTTTATATGTTGTAACGTCACAAACGCCAATGGACTGAAGGGAGTATAGGAATAGATAGCGATTAACAGTGATATAGAGAAGTGACCTGTAGACTTTGCTGTAAGTCAGTGGTGTCAAACTCATGGCCCTCCAGCTGTTGTGGAACTACACATCCCAGCATGCCCTGCCACAGATTTTATATAAGGGAATACTAAAACAGTGGTAGGGCATGCTGGGACATGTACTGTAGTTCCACAACAGCTGGAGGGCCACGAGTTTGACACCACTGCTGTAAGTAGATCATTGATCACTTTTGTGAGTGCAGTCTCTCTGGAGTGTTAGGGGTAAAATCCCAGTTGTAAAGAGTGGAGAAGGGAATGAGAGGTGAGCGAGAACTAGGGCACTTGAAGGACAACCGAAACTCATCAGAAGTGATGAAGCCATGTAGCCTGTCAGTTATGATTAATGCGGCATCATAGACACTTTCTGGTATATCTTTTACAATAACCCAGTAATATACACAGGCTTTACTATATACTGTCCTGAGATTACTGACTTCTGCAGTTTTCTGAATACTGTACTTATTTATTGCATTGTTTTCTCATTATGACAACTTATTGTATAAATAAAGGGGGAATATTAAAAGTTATTTTTTAAATAATTATTATAGTTGAAGTTTACTTTCGCCATGTTTATCACTCTCATGTTTGTCAGCACATGGGAATGGGTAAATGCTAGTAACATTGATTTAGAAAGATAAGGAATGCAGATGGCTAAAACATTTAATTACATACATATATTCTTATTTGTACCTTGTTTGCGTGTTTGTATATAAAATGTATACACTAGCCTAACGGAAAGTTTAAAGCAAAGTCCAGACACTCGCATATGCGTGTTAGGTCAGCCATGCACATGTGCGTGTTAGTTCTTCTAAAGACACTACGGGGGGACAAGGAGGACAGACCTAGCAACTGCTGGTTTGCATTCACTAACATTGCTCTACTGTGGGTTCCATGTTGTGAAGCGCAAGTACATGTCCTTATCCCACCTGACACTGAGTCATGGGCCACTGCCTTCCCTACCTAATTGAATGGGTGATCTATTCCTATACCAACAATTATACCCATTATTGTTAGCTTGCCTATCACATGCTGGGACAGCATACATGCAAGGAGTTATTCAATGCATATATAAGGAGGATAGAGTTAGTTCTTGTTAGTTTTGAATTAGTAATACAAATAATACAAAATAAATAAATTTAAAAAATTGGTACTCTTTACTTAGTTGGGCGCCCGTCGCGGGCATCGCGGGTACATTTATGTCTGGCCGCGACCGACGCGATGCCCGCGATTTCCCATTGAAACCCATGTTAAACATGGAAATCGTGTCGGTCGCGTCGCGGCCGGCCATAAATGTACCCGCGATGCCCGCGACGCGATGCTCCCGATTTGCCATAGGAATCAATGTTAAAAGGCCCGATGGACACGATTTTACTGTTAAATGCCTCAATGGACCCGATTTGGCCATAGGAATCAATGTTAAATGGGCCACAGAGCCCAAATAAGCACAATTAACCCTTAAATGTCCCCCCAAATTTTTAACGCCACCCCACGATCCACGCCAACCCGAAGCGTGGCGAGCGCAGCGAGCCCGCGAGGGGCGGCGGTACGCGTCCTCCGACCTTTTCATGCCCTACTATCCACTAGGGCGTGGAGTGAGAATAGAATAGTGTGGCGAGCGCAGCGAGCCACCGAGCCCGAAGCGTGGCGAGCGCAGCGGATACCTTCACAGTTATACGCGTCCCCTCGCGGGCTTCACAGGTGTCCGTGGCGACGCGGACACCTGTGAAGCCCGCGAGGGGACGCGTCTACCTGTGAAGGTATCCGCGTCCCCTCGCGGGGCTCGCTGCGCTCGCCACGCTTCGGGCTCGGTGGCTCGCTGCGCTCGCCACACTATTCTATTCTCACTCTACGCCCTAGTGGATAGTAGGGCATGAAAAGGTCGGAGGACGCGTACCGCCGCCCCTCGCGGGCTCGCTGCGCTCGCCACGCTTCGGGTTGGCGTGGATCGTGGGGTGGCGTTAAAAATTGGGGGGGGACATTTAAGGATTAATTGTGCCTATTTGGGCTCTGTGGCCCATTTAACATTGATTCCTATGGCCAAATCGGGTCCATTGAGGCATTTAACAGTAAAATCGCGGTCAATCAGCCTTTTTAACATTGTTCCCTATGGGAAAATCGCGGGCATCGCGGGCATCCCGATTTACCCGCGATGCCCGCGATGCCCGCGATGACCGCGATTTTTACCCCCGACGCCCGCGATTTCAATCGCTGGCGCCCATCTAGGTAAAGAGTACCAAAAAATTATATATAAAAAAATAAAAATAGATTTTTCACTTGGCATAGAAAAAATTATATAAAAAAACTTTTTCGAGCAGCTGAGCAATTGTAGATTGGGGATTAAGAGTGCACCCCATCTGAGTTTCTTCTTTCTTCTTGTGTTTATAGTTTTGAATTAGGCTCTGCTGTCAGTTGGTTGTGGGTTTTTGAAAGAAGGTCCAAGTATCATGACTGAAATATTGACTTAGTACATCTTACTTTTATTACACATACTGTAGTGGAATTTAATTTAATTTACTTTTTTATACAATTGGTAAATTCTCTGAAGGTTGCTTATTAACCGATGTGTGACTGATCTCAGGTTTCTACAGTGGGTGTCTCTGTACAAATCCCAGTGGCTGCATTTTAATATTTTGCCCAGCTTCCCTGTTATTTTGCACAGCTGAAAGCCATTTGTGTCTATCTCTGAAACATCTGTATGCTTTCTTACCATACTTATTTGCCCCCTCCAAGGCAAATTTAAGAAGAGTCCCAGTAGGACAAGTCTCCTGGCCCGCCTTTGCTGTGGCTGTTCAAAACTGCAATTTGTAGTATTTTACACCATAGGGCAGCAGGACTAGGATACCCCATTTCAATGCGGACCACATCATTTAACCAATCAAACAGACACCCACTTCGGTCAGTTGCAAATCTCCCAACTTTGAAGAGGGAGGAGGGATGTTAGTACGCGCCGGAGGAGTTCCCTGAAAATTTGGGGGCCATGGCTTAGCGGGAAGGGGGCATGGCCTATACTCCCCCAGTTTTGCCACTGTGGCATCTATTCAAGGGTGAGAGGGGGAGACTCCCAACTGCCCCCCCACCGCAGGACACTGCCGGCCCTGGGTGGGAGGCAGGAATGTCCACAAAACACGGGACGTTCCCACAGAAACAGGGACAGTTGGGAGGTTTGCAGTTGGTTAGAAGACTGAGATTGTTTGGATGACTGGAATCTCTTCCACGAAACCCCCTCACTTTCCGCCTTCTCCAACCTTGGCCCTCTGACCTTTCAGGAGAGTTGGCACATACTGTATATGTTCTAACATTGGGCTGTCAGCAAGGAATCTACTGTCTCTGGTTGGTTCTATGACCTACTATAGACATGCTGCTATTTAAAGTGTTACTTTGGTTAAATATTCAAAAACAACACTTTCCGCTAAAAATCCAGTGTATCTTTACTATTCTGTTTCCTGTTATGAGACCTATCTTTTTGCTATTGTGTCATGAAAGCTGTAGCAGCCCAATACAGGATACAATATCTAAAAATATTACATTAACTAAAGGACTAGTTATATAGGCATAAGCATTCTCTTCCCCATCAATGAAAGATACACACATGAACAGAGTACCTGTCCTGCTCCTGGTTTTTGTGAGTTTGGGGTCACTGATCTTCAAAGTGAGTATTTAGGAGAAAAAGAGAAATCCATTTTGATTCATCGTTTGTTTTGAAGAAGAATTCTATAGTTCCCAGTACAGTGACAGTTCTCCTGCTGTGTGGGCTAGATGGCTCTCTAGATGCTTGTGTGCTCCAACACCGTCCCTTCTCTTGTGCAGTTAATGATTCTGTACCAAACAAGAGACTGTTAAGTGGTCAGGTTGAAAAGTTCAGCAATCAGGGCTCATCTGCTGCAGACGCTCTGTCCACACTACATGTAGCTAATGTCACGCACAGTAATACTCCTTTTTTCCCCTTTAATTTGATAGATAAAAAGATGGCTCGTACTGTAGTCTTGTTTCCAGGAATTATCCCCAAATTATTTTATATTTTGTAGTATCATTAGAAAATGATGGGGTATCCATGCAACTCAAAAATATTTACTTCTTAAACATATGCCCCATACATATGCGACTGAGTATCTGTGCTTAGCGATGGGCGTAACCCTGGGAGGCAATGGAGTGATCTGCCGCCGGGCTCCTGCTCCCAAGGGGGCACCTTTCCTACCCTGCTTGATATTGCTTCTGTAGCTAACTCTGAGGGCAACAGACATCACACTCACTTTATAGTGTGTCACAAGAACGTTGTTGTCTTGATACAAGAGTGACATCCAAAACGTTCCTTCTGGGTTCATACATACATATAAAGGTGGTGTGTGTGGGGGGGGGCACCAAATTTTATCTTGCCTCCGGGCAACTGGGGCGAACTTACACCACTGAATGCAGCTAAGCACATATCGCTCAGCAATCAGTGTTGCACCAGCGATCTGTCACTGCCCGTGTTCTCTGGAGAGAGAACACTGGTGATCACTAGATATATACTGTATGCGGTATATATCTAGTCAGGCGATAGCGACAAGAGGGACAGCGCATCGCCATCATCGGGGGCCATACACATGAAGCGATCCATGCTTCATTTCTAAGTGATCTAGTCAGATCGCTTAGCAATGGGGCTTTAATTGCCCCAGTGCTTCTGGTAGGGAAAGGGAGGTAACTATCCCAGATCCTAGGAAAAAACACTCTTCAAAATATAAACCTAAATTGCCTTTTTGCTGCTTACTTAAATTCTGTTCTCTTCTGTGGGACCACCATGGTCTGTGATTCCATGAAGCAATCCAGTCCACAGATAGCAAGTCCTACAAGTAGGCTGCAGCACCGGGCCATATCGGCACCACCTCATATTCCCAGGCATACTACATGTGACCAGTAGCACTGTGATGGCAGGTATAGGAGAACGTCATATGCTACCCATCTCTACTGTATGGTTCCACAGGGAACACAACTGCATGTTCTTTAAAAACACGCAAATATCTTATACATACACACACACACAAATATATACACACACACAGCTAATAACTTCCAATGTCACTCCCATCCTTTTCGATCAATGTAGCATAGATTTTGTTTGTTGTTCTTGATATTGTAAATCCCGCACACAGGAGATAAGCCTGGAAGGAGACCCAGTCTTTCTACCATTGAACTTGAATGGTAAATCTTGTAAGCCTTGCTTTGGAAACGTGAACATTAGAAAGCCTGAAGCATGCAATTCAAAGTCAAAATGTTCTTGTCGATATTAATAATATATCAAAAGTGCGTAGTTTCAAGGCACAGAAAGCAGTTATTCATAGAGCAGTGTGTGTTTTGTTATAGTGATAAAGATGCAGTGCGTGGCTCATTCTAAATACAATGTGGACAGAAGTTAATATAGGACATACAGTAAATTGTTAAAGTCCATACTCACTGGGCGATTATGCCCAGTGTGTATGGATAGCGATGACCGCTGTCATCTCTGGGGGTGAAAGCCACTCAGTGCATACATACTAAGCGGCTTTCCCCATGCTCGGCACCGTCAGTGGGGCGGACGGCTTTGCAGATGAGGGGCATTCCCAGCAATGCTGTGGGAGCGCGCAGAAGCACTCACCGCCCATCGCTGGGGGTAGTGGTGCACTGCTCACTGTCTTGTGCCAGCAGGCTGTATTTCATACCTCATGTATGTCAACCCTATGACCCATACCCCATTAAATGGTTGGAACAATTACTGAAGATGCGGTAACTGTCCCAACATCCTGAATCACCTATGAGTCACGCTCTGTCATTGCAGCGGCTTTGCTGGACTAAAGAAATGATCCATTATATAGTATTAGAGAGACGAGCAAAGCAAACATTTCACAGATATAGGATGTGGTAGTTTTCAGGAGTATGAGTCACTGAGATCCAACAAGAGCTGACACTTTGTCATGCTTATCTTTGATCTACTTTTCTCGGCTTGCTAGACTGTAAGAACATGAACGGAGAGAGGAAGGTATGTTTCCTAGATAGGGCTTTGAATTTCTATGTCTATTTTAAATTTAATAAATTCCAAACCCTAAGAACAAAACTAACCCTCTAGCAATTTGTTATAAATTGCTTTTCCCTTCTCTCTCTCTTTTATGTAATGTGACCGAACCACTTAAAAACAGATATCTTAAATCAGGGGTTCTCAAACTCGGCCCTTAGGACCCCACTACGTTCACATTTTCCAGGTCACCTGGCTGGTGCACAGGTGCATTCATTACTCATTGATTCATATTAAAAGATCCACAGGTGGAACTAATTACAGATGGCGCACCCTCTCATTTAGGCCGGGGCTGGTGTTGGAATCCCCAGCCGCCAGCCTCCACCATCTGCCGCTGGAAGGGGGCGCACATGCACGAGCCGCACGCCCGCCCCATTCCGATGGAGCTCAGTGTCGGTCCCCACCGCCTCGCTGTCGGTCCTCATCGGTCGCAGCCACCTCCCTGCAACCCCCCCTAACCAAGCCCATCTCCCTGAAGTGAAGACGGGCAGGGTTTCCGATCCCCGGCGCCAAGTGACAGGCATCACTATGGCATGACCCCTATTTATAAATGTTAGTGCATATGCCATTAGTAAGAATGCATTCCGCCCGATTTATCAAGCAGTGCAGTTGGCGTTGTAGCATCACGCAGAGGGGGCAGAGCTATGATGACGCAATTCACCATGGTGATATATATATATATATATGATATGTGATGCATGAAGCAAAGGTGCGGCACTCTCGGCGTAATAAAGAGGCAAGAAACAGTTCCTTTACATCAACGTTTCAATTTCATTTGCGAAATTTTCATCAGGATCAATATATATATATATATATATATATATAGCATGCCACACATTTCACTACGATGTGGAAGGTGACCCACTCTCCCTGGAGTCTGTGGAACTCCCAGACAATTTGGGAGGGTAGACAAGTGTATACTATGTGCCGAATTCTGATG
This sequence comes from Crinia signifera, assembly GCF_055691185.1. Taxonomy (NCBI): domain Eukaryota; kingdom Metazoa; phylum Chordata; class Amphibia; order Anura; family Myobatrachidae; genus Crinia; species Crinia signifera. The sequence continues at coordinate 235,916,747 of NC_139222.1, read as the reverse complement.
TATATAGTAGATAGCCTTGTACAGCTGCAAGAAAGTGGCTGCTGTTAAATATAGTCTCAAATATTCTAATGATGTAAGAGGTGTCTTTAGGAAATAAATGGCTACCGTCTGCAGATATTATCCAAGTGTAGCGTCCCCCCTCCACAACCTAACCCTATATGACAGTCGGGATTCTAGAGGTGACATTGCGAGTGGTGTTGGGAATCCACCACTGGTCTTCTCACCAGCGTAAGGATTCTGGCACCGGTATTTAGACTGTCAGCATCCCGAGCGCCAGTATGCCAACTGCATCCTAGACATACAGACCTGGACATCCTCAAAAGGAAAGAACTTGGACTTCAGTCCAAACAATAGAAACGCCACTTATAACTCTATAGCAGAGGATCTTACAGTGTTGGTCCCGACCATCTCAGCACGATGTCGTGACTCAATGTTGCTGACCATCAGGCTTCTCTGGTCTCTAAAGGTAGTGATCCAATGAGTCTGAAAAAACAGTTGAACTGTCTTATTTTAGACACGATGTGCTACTGGCTTAGAGATCTGAGGAGATATAAGGCAGGCTTCCTGCTATTCTTTGCCTCTCCCTGTCATCCACTGCTATACCCAAAGCCTTCACAGCAGGTACATGCTTTAACCTTTGCATGAATATATTAGAAAGCACATGCAGTGTACTTACCTACCCTCCCGGAATGGCTGGGATGTTTCCGAAAATCGGGTCCCGGAGGGTGGGCAAGCCTTCCTCATTTAGAAGCCCCCCCTGCACTCCCTGCCTCTGCCAGTCAAATACCGGAATTTGCGGCTCTTTGGGGAAGGGGCAGTGCTAAAATGCGTAATATAGTACTACCCCCTCCCCGAAGAGCTGTGAATCACAGCATTTACAGGAAATGGGTGGGGCTTATTGATGCAAGCACTACCCCCAGAAAAAGCTGCAGTCTCCTCTCCAGGCATCTTCTGGGGAGGAGACACTTAAAGTAGGCAAGGGTGACATGCAGGGCAGGGACTGTGAAAGGAGCTTGTCACATACGTGGCAACCATTCTGCGGTAACTTACTGGGGTCCTATAATAATTTCTATCATCCGACGGGGATCCCAGAGCAAAAAAAACCCCTGCTCTATAAAACATTTTATTCACACTAAATAAAAATAATGTTGTAAGCTAAGTTATATTTAATAATGCACAAAATATTACACTGGCTCCTGAACATTTGCTGCTAAATCTATTTTTCCTATTCATTTAGTTCTGCCTGCCCCATACTGAAACCAACAAGAAGGCTTAACGTTGGCCCGAGCGTTATATACCTGGAACAGACAGGATCTCTATTCCTACGGTTACTGTGTCTTCCCAGTGGAAATCTGTCCTCGGACGCGGAGTTACAAAATACGGTGTCTAGCAATACGCTATCGGCGCACGGAAGCATGTTCTCCGAACCCCGGCTGCTGCCTGACACTATTCTCATTGAAGTGAAATGTACAATAGATGTCCATGACAAAACTGCCCATAGTGAAAATCTGTCAAGTCACACAATGTGATGGAGATATTTTTCAAGCCATGTCACTTTTAGTCACCATCTCTGTGCACCACCAGGCAATCTGTGAGCAAGGTGGACACAGCAAGCATTGCACAGCAGTCATTCTGGCAGTAATCCGTGCAAAAAGAACATGCTTTTGTATGTGATGATGACCTAAAAAGCTGAGTACTGTGTCTGATCTAACCCCGCATCCAGACAGTGGCGTCTGTTTATCTATTTTTGTCTTCATTGCTCCCTATTGCGGCAATAAAATAAATCAGTTATCGCCACGCGTTGATGGAAAAAACCCAGTGCACTAACAAACTGCAGCTATTCTTCATGTTATACAGCTATATTGTAACATCAGATAGCCATCGGTTTCACTCCAAAAATGGGTTAGAGAGAGGGGCCCATTTTATGATGGTACGCATATTGAGTACGATCTGGGCGGAATATTACCTCCCAGAATCGCATTGCAGTGTGGGAAATACAGACCTGATCAAATGGCTGCCAGTTCTCACGGGCAGCCGCTGTCCATTCCCATTGTACCAAGCTCACAATCAAATGTTTTTTACACAGGGCACGCGACATTGCAGGTTCACAGTAGCCAGAGATTTGCTATGGAAAAAGGCATACAAATGGAGCACCTCTCAGTCAGCTCCAGGGATGACCAGAATGTCCCCGCTGGCGATCGCCGGTGGAGAGGCGCTCCATCTGACACACGAGCGTCTCACACGAAGGTGCGTCCCAGTTTTCAGGCGGCTGGATGGGGAGCTCAATCGGAAGGGGAGGCCCATGATTGTGCATGCGTCCCCTTCTGACGGCTAGCGGTGATGGCGGCTGGCGATCCGAACACCAGACCCCCCGCTGAATGAGGCCGGCTCCATCTGTATCTGGCCTGAAGCGGACATGAAACACCTCACTCCCCTAGCATTGTACCGGATACTTACAGCGTTTCCAGTTTTTTAAAGCGGCAATCATTTACACTGCAAAACCAGTTTGATCTTGTGGTGTAAATGATAACTGCTTAAAAAAAACCTGGAGATTTATTACCAAATATCTCACTTTCTGAATCTCTCATCCTATTACATTTCACCCTTTATTTGGATTGTTGTCAGTTTGAATTAAACAATATGAGTTAAAAGAAACACAGAGGCAAATTTACTAATTATAGGATTTCATTTGCGATAATTAGAATTTCTTATCACCGCTATTCATACCAGTAAGAAGTTTACATTTGCCTAAATACAGGGTCAGGGTCCCCGAAAGGAGCCCATCTGTGCAATGTGAAGTGAAATCAACACAAAAGCCAACATTCCAGGAGCTGGGATTATTCTGTGCATGCGCGGTCTGTCGGCGCTTTCTGCAGTCTGTACCTCATCATTTACAGCAGCACAATAGTATATATTACAATATATATGGGTGTGCAAGTGATTCCGCCACACAGAGCACACAGCCCCAGCAACTGGCTACTGTGTTCCTGGGACTGCACCTTGTGGATAGCATCATTTGGACCTTCCAAACATGCAGCCTGTACAGCACCCAGGGCATCCTGGCAGTGATGTGTGGTCAGGAAAGGCAGGCTAAGCAGATCCTCTCCTGGCATACTCCAGTACAAACTTACCTACCTTAAAAATCTCCTCTCTGGGAGAAGCCGAGACTCCCTGCAGCTTTTCTATGGGCGGAGCTTGCTGTCATTAAGCCCCACCCCCATTCCTGTAAATTCAATCATTTGTGGCTCTTGTGGATACTGAATTATGCGTTTTGAGACCTTTAACCCTGCATCCTCCTGAAAGAGCCGCAAAATGTTGGTATTTGACCGGCAGAGGGAGGGGATGTCAGGGGCCCAGCAAAATGCTGGAGGCTTGCCCACCCTTTCTGGGGACCAGAAGAGGAACCTGATTTTTGGGACCTCCTGGCCATTCCAGGAGGGTATGTAAGTATGCTCCAGTATACTGCAGTGTTTTAATTCTACAATAATTACTATAATACAAAGAAGATATTTGCGTGTGTGTAAACCTGGCTCTGATCTGGAGAATGCGGTCACAGTGCTGTTTGCCTAAACTCCCGGATCAGTGAGGAGGCTCACAAAAAAAAATGAGTGCAGCTCCCGGCCCCCTCGGAGAGTATGGAAGTCTGCCAGAATTAGCTGGCCACAGCCCCTCGTTCCCCCCTTATCGCCATTCATGAAACGGGATGGTCTGGAGAAGGCAAGCATCATCGCAGCCCTGCTTTACAATACCAGGTTTTAAAGATTTGCCCTTGAAAAGTCGCTCTGTTTAACACCATGATTTCTCTTTTTTTTGTTATTAGAGACCGTTTTTGGTATCTTTGTCCAGTCTGCTTTATGGCATTAACATTTATTCTATTTAAATCTATACTTTTGGATCAAGGAATCCCTCAATCCAGGGCACTGTCCAAGGGGGGAAATATTTACTAAACGTCTTTATGGGTTGACTCACAGCCTGGACTGACAACCGGCACTGTGTAATGCTATGGAGGTTGGATGTGAGCAGGAGGACCAATCAGAAGTCACAGTCACAGAGATTACAGCTTGTGATTGGTCCAAGTGCAAACATCCCTTCTAGAACTATTTTAAAGTGACACGTATTAAAACTGTATTCGTCCTCTTAGGGTTATTACAGCTTTAAAATACAAATGAATACATAACCAAACTTTCAAGCGTTCCCTTAAAACTCACCTCTTCAGGCAAGCCTATCATATTTAAGTACCATATGCATAATCCTCTGAGGCACTTATCTGCAACTTGGTGGGACTGCTATGCTATTACTGGTGCCTGTCCTTGTGTTTCCCTTATATTCCCTATAGATTGTAAGCTTACAGCAGGGATCTCCTACCTCCAAGTCTGTCTGTTGTTACCCAGTTTGTTTTTTCTCTGTCTACAATTGTAAAGCGCAACGGAATCTGCTGCGCTATATAAGAAACTGTAAATAAATAATAAATAATAATAACCTTTACCAGAGCAATTGTTATGGTACACGTTGACCTGTCCAATTTTATTTTTTATTATTTGCACACAAAAAACAAGACCATAGAGGCAGTCTAATAGACTGTACAGGGACATATGTACCTGAGAAACAAAATCTAGTTATGAAGAACTGTGTCATATGTGTATGCAATATTAAAAAGACCAGCAATTCTTTGTGTTGTTATCCCTGTATTGAAGCTGCTCAAACTAATTGTTTAATTACCGAGAAGCCCTTCAGTTCGCAGAAGTTCATTTTCACCTGACGAATCTTTTTTGCCTGTTATGACTTCATAATATTAATTAAAAACATTTACCTGCTTAGAAATTTTCCATAATCCTCTGATTTTTTTTTTGTGTCAACAAACTATATGGCAAACATAAGATTAACACTGCCCTCTAGTGGCAAAAAATTATATATTTTTTTGTTATTTTTTTTAAGTATTAAAAATTGGTTACCTTTTTTTAAAAAAATGTATGTTTCTCTGCAAATCCTAAACTGGGGGTAATTTACTGAGATGTTGCTATGGGAAACCAATTTATTTAGCACCTTCTAGAAGATAATAGATAGGGGACCTTATTCTGGTCCACATGCAATTAAACGCTGCTCGCACATCCACCTGCCCCCCCCCCCCCCCCCCCCTCGCTTTCCGAGTTCCCGGCATGGCTGCGATTGGATATTTTGCAGAAACATCCTTTTGCAGCCTTCGTTGTGGGGGCCAAGTCATTCGATGGTCGCTGACCATCAAATTAATTGGAAGTAGCATGCAAAACGGAGACACTCTCTGGTGTCCTGGCTTTGCGCGCTCCCTATACTGGAAGAGGGCGAGCAGCTGACACCTGGTGATGTCAGCTGTCCACCCCCAGCACCCGCAACACTGCCCAATTTCCATGGGAACTCCCAACGTTTTCATGGGAGAACCCATGAATCGCTAGGTATTCCCGAAGGTGCAGCCTGTTGCTGCCGCCCCACATCCTCCGCCCACACTGCTAGGTGCGAATAGGATGGCGAACTAGCAGTACACTGGGAGCTATAGAGTCTTTTCACCTGTTCCATGGTTCTAGAATTTAATTAGACTATAAAGTACAATATATGGACATATATTCAGTACAAATCTCATGAAGGCATTGGCGATTACAGTACATGTATATGTGTGTGTGTGTGTTAAGATGCAATTTAAGAAATGGATTTTGACCAGTGAAAAAACCCAACTGATTGATATGATACATTTAGCACAGATTAAATGCTCTTTTTTTGTCTATAATTTTAGGATCATTTGATTTCTATGCCAGTGTCTCTGCTCCGCTTACATCCTGTGTGCCCGAAATGTGCCAACTCATCTTTACATGCCATAAGCCATTGTAGCCTAAGGCTTGTGCTGTAAATAATCTCAATCAAAACCCAGCAGTAGACAGAACACGTGAGCTATCACTTTAATTTTTACTCTTTGTGGGATGGCCTTCTGTCTGATCCACTGTCCCGACCAGAGGTTTTGAATAACTAGTCCTGGAAAACCCTTATTAAATAATACTATAGTGAGCAGTGCAATAAAAGGTTAACAGTACTTCCCGTGCCAGCCCTGCTTATTCAACTGATGATGTCACACCTAGGGGGTGGGGCTGAAGGCTTTGGGCAGTAGAGCACTGCTCCACAGGCTGCATGGTGCCTGCCTGGAGCATCCCTTGGGAGCTCTGAGGGGCTCTGCTTTTGCACCACTGGCAACAGCATCCTGTTATAGACACCTTGCAAACCTGTGCAACAGCATACCCATAGTTGCTGCTCTTTTGAACAGGTACATACGTACCTACTCTTTCAGGCTGCCCAGAAGAATAGTCAAGTTTAACGAAAGAGTCACGAACCACGTAATTGAACACCATTTCTTACCACTCAGATGTTGCTCTAGACTGGCGCTTCGCATTGGGTTCAAGCACCATCCACATTCTATGTGCAGTGTGCCCTCATCAGCTCTTGATCAGACTTCGCCATTGGTGCAGCAGTAGCACATTTTATTCTTTCAATATGATGGTAACTAGCCATGGCATCCAGGTGTCACCTGGAAAGTGTGACACCAAAGTGCGGACTCCTCCTGAGTGAAAGGAGCCAGGTGCTGCACTGTGACATTACTGCAGCACCTGGCTCCTGTCATTGTGTAGGAGCCAGCACTACACTCACACTGGCCTCTGGGGGACGTACATTGCTTTGCCCATGGCTGTTAAGATAGCCCTAGTGCCCGGGTAATTAATACTTGGTCACCCCTTTGGTGCCCTGTGAGAAAGAGGTCCATTAGATATGGATGGAAGTCATAAGCCCACCGGGGAATGATGAAAGTTTCAATATGATGGTAACTAGCCAAAATTGTGGCACATAAAAAAAATATCTTAGAGCATGTGCAAGTTTGACCTATGGCCGTTCTTGATGTTAAACATCTGAATTCAATTCCCATACCTCCCAACAGTCCCGATATTAGCGGGACAGTCCCGATAATCAGGGCCTGTCCCGCTGTCCCACCCGCCGCCGGCAGTGTCCCGCGGGCGGGGGAGGTTGCCACGGGAGATAATCACTACTACATGATCTGACTGAATATAGACGCCGTAAATGCCCCCTTTCGAGCCGCCTATTCTGAGACTTACAAAGTTGGGAGGTATGAATTCCCCTTCCTACCACACCATTCAAACATGACCACCATCAGAAAGCTGCCATCGAATCATGACAGCAGTATCATCGCAAGAAACATTGATGGGGTTAACCAGTTGAACATTGATGCCAGCTGCCAATAAATATCAAGCTACGGTATCTAGATCTAATGCTGGGTACACACTATAAAATGTAGCCAGTGCAACATTGCCTGCGACAGGACCATGTACCCACACTTGCCAATGGGCAGCAATGGAGAGGTGGGTGCAGCCATACTGGCGATGTCTTGCATTGCCCCTGCATTCTTGGCTGACAGAGTATGGTCAGGGCCGGTGCAAGGCACCGAAGGGCCCCAGGCGAGTCGGGGTGGGGGCGCCCCGGTGCCGGGGGGGGGGGGGAAGGTTGGTACCTGTGTAAAAAAAAATTCCGTCCCCGGCGTCCCTTCTGAGTGCTGGTGTAGTTATTTTCTATTCACTGTAGGGACCCCGCCGGGCGCGACAAGCTTATACACAATAGCAGCGCCGCAGGCTCCCCCGGCGGCACGGACACCCCTACACCAGCACTCAGCAGGGACGCCGGGGACGGAAGTTTTTTTTACACAGGTACCACAGTGCTGGGGGTGAGGGGCGAACTGCCCTGCCGCCCTCCAGGTGCCGGCGCCCTAGGCAAATGCCTAGAGCTGCCTAGTGGTGGCGCCGGCCCTGAGTATGGTGCTGATTTGACCTGGTATCATGCATTAACAACATAGCAGGTACGCCCTAGACCAGGCATGTCCAAACTGTGGCCCTCCAGCTGTTGTGAAACTACACATCCCAGCATGCTTTGTCATAGTTTTAGCATTCCCTAATAGCAAAACTGTGGCAAGGCATGATGGGACTTGTTGTTTCACAACAGCTGGAGGGCCATAGTGTGGATATCATGCCTGCCTTAGACAATGTGCCCATGTGTCACTCCGATCTGGAAGACTATTCACTGCTTTTCCAGGCATTTCTCCTGAATAAAGTATTTTCTAGCTGCAGCACACTGTCTCTTTTTCTAGTCCTTGTGTGGCTGTAATTTGGCTTTATTTTCCGGTTATACTGTATGATAGGCCTTTAATACAAAATGATTTGAAGTCACAAGGACAAATATATTCTGCAAAAATGTCATTCACCACTAGATGGAGCTCCACATTTACTATCTTTATGTTGGAGACAAATTATTTTTCCTTTGATTAGTTTTAGCTAATTCATGACTTTTTTCGTGGGTGCGTGTGTGTGTGTGTGATAAATATATATATATATATATATATATATATACGATATGATGACGATTAATAAAATCGAAACGTTGAAATTAACTTTGATATCTTGGGAGTTTTCTTATATCCCTAATCTACATAAGACCAGGAGTGCCACCCTACAAACCAAATCTATCTATATATTATATATATATATATATATATATATATATATATATATATATATATATAACTCCACACCAAAGATGTAGGTGATGAAAAGGAGGGCTGGTTGAAATGGCGGTTGGGTCTGCTTGACACATGGATTTTCTGTAACATGTGAATATTCAATACAACAAACTTCTTCATTCAATGTGTGTGCTGGTTCTTTACTCCTACACCTTTGGCGTGGAGAGGTAAGTGTGATTTATATACTTTATGGACCCTGCACAAGGATTTACAAATAGATATATCATACTTGACTACTTGTTCAGTCTCCTATCATACACACAATGCGTAAGCATCAGGGTAAAGGGGCTTACACATGCTGAGATGTGTATGCTCTCCGTGCTGAGCGTTCTAGAGAAGGACGATTTCCCTTGAACGTCTTGGTACCTAGATCACCCATACAACAGTAGCGATGTGTGTATGGGCAATATGTGGTAACCAGTGTTCTGGTTAGTACATACCCTCCAACATTTTTAGGGCAGAAATCGGTACACATACTGAAAGGGGGCGTGGCCATGGATAAAGGGGCGTGGTTACACCCCCTTTCCGAATGTATACTGGGCATTTTTTCAGAAATATGTATTTAAAATGCGGGGGGGGGGGGGGGGGCCATGTTGGAGGGTATGTACAGCCTGAGCCACTTTAACTTACAGTTTGTTGCACTGCAGGCTCCTCCGATACAAGATGATCCCCCCACTGTCGGGCGCCGGGGCTGGCCACCGCACCCCTCTTGATTCGCGCCAAGAGCTGCCTCAGTCTCTGTGCATGCGGAGAGAGACTGAGGGCTGAGACTACATTTCCCTAGAGTGCGCACTGTCTGAGCAGGGTGCGCGGTGCCGGTGCATGACGTCATGATGCACGGAACTGGCCTGCGCAATGCACTCTTGGGAACGCCGGGTGAGGGGGAGGAGAGGGGAGAGCTCAGCTGGCGCATTCCAGGCAGCACACGGTGCCGGGGCCCGCCGCCCGGGAGCCAGGAGGAACACAGCTACATGCGGCGCACGGCACAGTGAGTTATGTCTGAAATGCAGTACATTCGGTACAATTTCAATTTGCCGGTACAGACTTTTAAAAAACGGTACTGTACTGGCAAATTCGGTACTGTTGGAGGGTATGTTAGTATAGGCCAGTGATTTGACTAGATCTTGATGACATATTGCTGCTCGGGGGCATATACACGGAGCGATCTGTGCTTAATGTCCAAGCTAACTGGTCCAAGAAACAGGGCTAAAATCACCCGTTGTTTATGCCCCTTAAGATAGTCACGCCAAGTGTGCCTGTGAACGGATCATGCATACGCTTATAGTGGCTGACTTGTTGGTGTGATTTTACACACCACGGCATGGCTGAGCTTATACCCCTTTCACACTCATACCGCTTTTCCACTAGCCTAAATATCCTGGGTTTTTGCACAGGAGCGCGCAAAACCCAGGATTTTAGGCAGGTGGAAACGCTCCCTGTAGAAATAACCCAGGTCGTGAGACCCAGCATTTCTACCCAGGTAGCAACCAGGATTGAACACGGGTTCAACCTGGGTCACTGTGTAGTGTAAATGGGTGACCTGGGTCAATGCAACCCGGGTCCCGTTCACTACAGTGCAAACGCCGGCGCTGGGAGATGCTCTCATCTCCCAGTGCCTCCCTGTCCCCATCTCCCGATGACGTCACCCGCCCGCCGGGTGGGGACTTTAGTGTGAATGGGTTTGCAAGCCGGGTCGCACCCAGGTTGTAGCCGGGTACAAGATTCTGGGTGCGACCCGGCTTGCAGATGGAAAAAGGGTATTACAGAGCAGGGTAATATCTGGGAATGTGTTCCCGGACGCTTCCCAGGAATCTACCCTTTCACACTGCACTCAGACCTGGGATCAACCCGGGACAGCCCCATTCACACTGATCCCAGGAAATCCCTGCAAATATATATGCATATCATTAGAAATGGACTCCAGGGCTCTGAAAGATGACATCAGCATTTGTGAGCACAAGAAAGCTCCAATCAGCAACATTTTTAAAGTCCCATGTACCCAATACCGGGTACGGGACCATTCACACATATGCATCCTGTGTCGATTCCAGAATCTACCCAGGTCAGGACCTGGGTAGAAATCCCGGAATGCTCATCCCGGGATATTCTTTCGAGACCCTTTCACAATGAGCTAAATCCCGGGTTGATGCGCGCTCATGTGCAAAAACCCGGAATAAAATTGTCAGTGTGAAAGGGGTATTAGACGTGATGCATCTGTGGGTGAATTGTGTATAAGATCAGGGAGGACACATTCCTATTTCTGTGGCAGGAGAATCTTACCCCATACATATTATCAGAATACTCTCTTTGATGGGTTCCAGAAACAGCTTGTACAAAAGTTCAGAATAAATTGAACTCCAAGCTTGGGGTGTCATTTATTATGAGTACATATATAGTTGTTTAGTCTCCCAGAATGACTGGGAGGCTCCCGGACTTTGGGTGGACCCTGGAAGAGCATGTTAATCTCACGCAGCTGACTGTCAGAGTAAATGTGCCCATACACGGTACAATATTCCTGGGCATTTTGAACTAGGTCGCATCACATGCGATTTGTGTGCGACGTGATGCGATCGACACCTAGTTCAAACAGCACAGACTTTTTGTGCTGTGCGTTGGGATGCCCGCGGGAGCGCACATTGCATCACACAGCACCCTCGCACCGTGTATGGGCACCGTAAAGCTGGTAGCATGACTACAATAATGCAATGAATTGCGCCGTCACGCTGTCCACCCATGATGCACCACACCCCCTGCTGTGTGACTCTGTGGCTGAATACAATCAGGTGAAGTCAGACAGAAACAAAACCTGTGAGATTCATGAGTGTCTCTGTTTGGGATACGGTCACTAGGTCGACAAAGGGAAGTTCGACAAGCATTAGGTCGACCACTGAAGGTCAACATGACTGAAGGCCGACACAACATTATGTCAACATGGGGAAGGTTGACATGGGGTTTATTGCTTATTTTTGAGACGACAGGTGGTACTTAATGCCCTACCATCCACTAGGGCATGGTGGGAGAATAAAATAGTGTGCACAGTATAGCAAGACACCGTGCCCGAAGCATGGCGTGTGCAGTGAGCCATTCAATGGGGCGCAGTGCACTTTTTTTTAGTGCCCATGTCGACTGTGTCCACATTCGGGGCAAAAAAAGTGAAAAACCCGTTTTGATTGTCGACCTAGTGCTTGTGTCGACCTAATGACCCCATAGACTTAATCCATGTCGACATTCATGCATGTGGCCATTCAGTGGTTGAGCTAATGCTTGTCTATCCTATGATCCATACTCCTCTGTTTAAATGGATAGTATGGTAAGGGTTTTTGTGGCTTTTTTGCTGAATTTGAAGTATATCCTGCCCTTATTTTTTGTCACAGCACCCCCTCACCATTACCCCCCTCACATCACCTGCTCAATATTAACTTCCACACAGCGCCATTACCTTCTCAGCTTCTTACCTCTCTCACATCACTACCTCAATATTAACCTCCTTACATCAGCCCTCACCATTACTCCTCTCACAGCACCCCTCACAATTTCCCCTCTCAGCACCCCCTCGCTATTACCCTCCTCACAGCAACCCCTCACCATTACTCCTCTTACATCACGCACTAATAGTGTGACCAACTCATCCCTTTAATTCGGGACACATATTAATTACACAGCTTCTCTGGCTGGCTTTCACCTGGTTTTAAACTGCCACAGAACCTGTGTAATTAATATGTGCCCCGAATTAAAGGGATGGGTTGGTCACCCTACGCGCTAACCCAGTGGTGTCAAACTCATGTAAATACTGTGTGGATCCTGCCGTCTGCAGACAGCCACCTGTGCCTGTATTTTTTAGGCTTTCTTCTTTGCAGTTGAGGCCCTGGGACCCACTGGGCCTTAGGCAGGATCCTACTGTAGGTCGCTTAGTGGTAAATTCGGCCCTGGCTATAAGCCAAGCATTCTATGCATTTCCCCTTTCTTGTGAGTCTTTCTAGTTTCATAGCATAATATTTAGCTACCAGAAGGGGGCTCTCCTGGCTGAGTTTTTAACGATCCACCAGTTTCTCCTGAAGTCTGCTTCAGCTGCAGAACACAACTGGCACAAGCTGTGGAAGGAGGGTTTACAGTACGCGCAGCAGCAGCAGCAGCACAGTGGTTCAGTATCTGCTGTGTTAGGAACTTATGCTATACACATTTGTAATTTTAGTTTTTTGCTGGAATTATAATGACTACAACTAATGCCTTTTGGGACTGAATATACTGGGCCTGGAGCTTAATTCAGACTTGATCACAAAGCACATTTTTTTCTCAAATGGACAAACCCCATGCTGCACTGCAGGTGGGGCAGATGTAACATGTGCAGAAAGAGTTCATTTTGCAAAACTACAAGATTTTGCAGTCGCATTGCTTTTGTGCATGTGCTTCACTTTCTATTTCTCTCTCTCTCTCGCTCTCTCTCTTTTGTTTACAGTAATGGCACTTGGGATGTGGAATACACTGCCAGAGAAGGATGTGATGGCAGACTCAATTGATATGTTTAAGAAAACGTTAAACCGTTATTTATTTATTTTTTTTACCCTCCAGACATATTTTTGAGTTATGGAGTTTGTATGTGCTCTCTCTACATAATTGGTGCAACTGTGCTAAGATTGTAATATTGGACATAATAGTAGTATGGATAAGGAACCAATGTCTGCAGTGCACTAGATACTCTTTAGGTGTCCACAATAGGTTGTTAATGTGCTACTGGTTGCCATTGTTTGATACTGATATAACACCCAAACTTTTGTTTCTTATACATTGAATATTACAGTTGATCTGTATTTGATTTACATGTCTATGTGTACAACAGGAATAGGTATTCTTTCTGTTGGTCTGTAAGTGGCCAAGAGAGCCTGCGTGCTATCAGTGGGGAGAGGGGGCAGGGTATACTGATATATAATGCACAAAGAAATAAGGATTAAAAAGGGTTGAGATTACCTGAAGGGTAAAAAAAAGGGGCAGACTAGATGGGCCAAATGGTTCTTATCTGCCGTCACATTCTATGTTTCTATAATCCATACAGGCACACTGACCGAGCACTGTAATAATAAGTATTCTCAAGGAGCATACACACAGAGCAATTTTTTACTGTTTTCTGAGTGATTTGTCTGCTTAGAAATGAAGCACTATCACTCTGTGTCTACACCCCATAGAGATGGCAATTTGCGGCCCCACGCGTCAGTATCGCACACTCAGATCTTTAGCACACGCAGTCAAAATCTAGATAGGTCACCTGCATGTGCATAAAAAATTTACTAGAGACGTATAAAAACACACACGATACCCCCACACGTGCTGTTTTAACACGCACATTGTTTCACTTGTCTTTTATGTTTGTATGTTTTATTTTAATATTTTTTGCTAAGTTTTTTAACCCCTTCCTGACACAGCATGTTTTTGCCTTCCTGACAGAGCCCTTTTTTTCAAATCTGACATGTATCACTTAAGTCGGGATAACTTTTTTTTGCTTTTACTTATCCCAGTGATTTTGAGATTGTTTTCTCGTGACACATTGTACTTCAAATTAGTGGTAAATTTGGGTCGATACAGTCTGTGTTTTTTTGTGAAAAATACCAAAATGTCGTAAAAAAATGGAAAATTTAGCAATTTGCAAAATGTTAAATTTTCTGCTTGTGAGACAAATAATCATACCACTCAAAATAGTTAATAACTAACATAGACCATATGTCTACTTTATGTTTCCATCATTATTTCAACTTCCTTTTAATTTTTTTGGACACTAGGAGGCTTACAATATGAATAGCAAATTTTCAAATTTTCAAGAAAATTTCAAACACTGATTTTTTTAGGGACCAGTTCAGTTCTGATGTGACTTTGAGGGACTTGTATGTGAGACACCCCCATAAATGATGCCATTTCAAAAACTGCACCCCTCACAGTATTCAAAACAGCATTTTGGAAGTTTGTTAACCCTTTAGGTGTTTCACAGGAATTAAAACAATGTGTAGGTGAAATTTCAAAATTTAATTTTTTTTGCAGATTTGCAATTTTAATACATTTTTCTAAGGAACACAGTACATTTTACTAGAGAAATGTGACTAAAAATTGATTCCCCCAATTCTTTTGTTTTCATAAATATCCTATATGTGGCCCTAGTGTGCACGTTGACCAAACCACAGGCTTCATAATAGAAGGAGCACCTACTTGATTTTGGAGCCTCCTTTTTATGAGATTATTTTTTAGGCACCATGTAGGTTTCTAGGCACCATAAGATGCTAAAAGTTAGGAACCCCCCCCACAAGTGACCCCATTTTGCAAACTACACCCCTCAGGGAATTCATCTAGGGGTATAGTGTACATTTCAAACCCCCAGGGGTTTCACCAATTGTGGTACAACTGGGCAGTGAAAATGAAAAATTAATTTTTTTACACAAAAATGCAGTTCTGGCTCCAAATTTGTCATTTTCACAAGGAATGAAGGAGACAAAGCACCCCAAAATCTGTGCCCCAATTTCTCCCGAGTACGGCAATGCCTCACATGTGACCAAAAAATACCATTTGGGTGCATGGCAGGACTCAGAAGGGAAGGAGTGATTTTTGGATTTTGCAGCGTAGATTCTGGTGGAATGTTGGTGGGTGCTATGTTGCATTAGCAAGACCCCCGAAGCACCAATACAGTGGAACCCCCCCACAAGTGACCCCATTTTGCAAACTACACCCCTCAGGGAATTCATCTAGGGGTATAGTGTACATTTCAAACCCCCAGGGGTTTCACCAATTTTGATACAACTGGGCTGTGCAAATGAAAAATTACATTTTTTACACAAAAATGCAGTTCTGGCTCAAAATTTTTCATTTTCACAAAGAATGAAGGAGACAAAGCACCCCAAAATCTGTGCCCCAATTTCTCCCGAGTATGGCAATGCCTCACATGTGACCAAAAATTACCAGTTGGGTGCATGGCAGGACTCAGAAGGGAAGGAGTGATTTTTGGATTTTGCAGCTCAGATTCTGGTGGAATTTTGGTGGGTGCTATGTCGCATTAGCAAGACCCCCGAAGCACCAATACAGTGGAAGCCCCCCACAAGTGACCCCATTTTGCAAACTACACCCCTCTGGGAATTCATCTAGGGGTATAATGTACATTTCAAACCCCCAGGGGTTTCACCAATTGTGGTACAACTGGGCAGTGAAAATGAAAAATTAATTTTTTTACACAAAAATGCAGTTCTGGCTCAAAATTTTTCATTTTCATAAGGTATGAAGGAGAAAAAGCACCCCAAAATCTGTGCCCCAATTTCTCCCGAGTATGGCAATGCCTCACATGTGACCAAAAAATACCATTTGGGTGCATGGCAGGACTCAGAAGGGAAGGAGTGATATTTGGATTTTGCAGCACAGATTCTGGTGGAATTTTGGTGGGTGCTATGTCGCATTAGCAAGACCCCCAAAGCACCAATACAGTGGAACCCCCCCACAAGTGACCCCATTTTGCAAACTACACCCCTCAGGGAATTCATCTAGGGGTATAGTGTACATTTCAAACCCCCAGGGGTTTCACCAATTTTGAAACAACTGGGCAGTGAAAATGAAAAATTACATTTTTTTACATAAAAATGCAGTTCTGGCTCAAAATTTTTCATTTTCAGAAGGTATGAAGGAGAAAAAGCACCCCAAAATCTGTGCCCCAATTTCTTCCGAGTACGGCAATGCCTCACATGTGACCAAAAAATACCAGTTGGGTGCATGGCAGGACTCAGAAGGGAAGGAGTGATTTTTGGATTTTGCGGCTCAGATTCTGGTGGAATGAATGGTGGGTGCTATGTGGCATTAGCAAGACCCCCGAAGCACGTGAAATTATGAACCTAATAATCCATAGATGTGTGGTATATTTTAAAACACTCCTTTATACATAGGCCGGGTTTGTCGGGGCAAGTGTCACACTGGAAAATAGTTTGCTTTCTTATTCCCTTTTTATAGCAAACTTTGCACCTTTTTTGTGTCCTGCCCTTTTTTCCAGTGGAGGGGATTTCATCAGGAAAATGCTGCCCTGGTACAATACGGGGGCCAGTACTAGAAGTACTGGGGCCCTCTGCCTGCTGGTTCCCAAATATTAGGCCCTTTATGACTTCCTCTTGAAAGTGCATAAATGTCCCCCTCTGGCTGGTAGAACGGAATAGCACGTAAGCGTTATACAGTGCCATCTGGATAATATACACGGCCAGCTTCTTGTACCAGATTTTTGTTTTCCGCAGGGGACTGTACGGCTTCAGTACCTGATCTGAAAGATCCACTCCGCCCATGTACCTATTGTAATCCAGGATACAATTAGGTTTTGAGGTGTGGGTACTGGTACCTCGTACAGGGACGGAGGTGGTACTGTCTCCGTGAATTGTTGTCAGTATAAGGACATCCCTCTTGTCCTTATATTTGACCAACAACATATTTTCGGTGCATATTCCCCTGCTTTCACCCCTTCTCATTACTTGGGCAATGTGCGTTTTTGGGAGGCCTCTTTGGTTCTTGCGCACAGTACCGCAAGCTGCTGTACCTCTTGAACCAAGGGCCTTAAACAGGGGGATGCTGGTGTAAAAGTTATCCACATAGAGGTGATAACCTTTATCCAGGAAGGGGTGCACTAAATCCCAGACAATTTTTACCACTAACACCTACGAGGGAGGGGGGGCATTCTGGCGGTTCAATTCTTGAATCCTTCCCTTCATATACCCTAAACCTGTGGGTGTACCCTGAGGTGCTTTCACACAGCTTATACATTTTTATGCCATACCTTGCCCTCTTACTGGGAAGGTACTGGCGGAATTTAACCCTTCCTTTAAAATGTATAAGGGACTCGTCTATGCAAATGAATTTATCTGGGATGTACATCTCTTCAAATTTGGCACTGAAGTGATCAATGACCGGCCTGACTTTGAATAGCCGGTCAAAGGTGGGATCATCTCTGGGTGGGTACTGTGCATTATCGTTGTAATGCAAAAATTTAAGGATTAACTCAAAACGAGTCCGGGTCATGGCCATACGGTAAAGTGGGGTGCTGTACAGAACATCTGTACTCCAATATTGCCTAATTTCTGGCTTTTTTACTATGCCCATATGAAACACCAGACCCCAAAACGTCATCATCTCTACTGCATCTACAGGGGTCCACCTAGCAAATAATGACGTGGGGTTTTGAGCAATAAACTGCTGGGCATATAAATTAGTTTGGTCCACCATTAAATTTATAAAATCATCAGAGAAAAATAATTTGAAAAAGTCAATTTCTCTGAGACCTGTGGAATCAAATTGGATTCCTGGGATGGCCAAAAACTCAGGACCTGGGGCTCAAAATTGTCTGGTGGTGGGGTCCATACGAGATCAATTATTGGGGGGGGTCTCAGCTGCTCTACGGGGGCGTCTTTGAGGGGGTCCCTCATCACTAGAGGAGGAAGAGGAGCTTAAGATGAATCCTTCAAATTCCCCGCTTGCCTCACTGGCTGTGTCAGAGTCAGAGGCAAGCATGGCATATGCCTCCTCCGCTGAATACATTCTTCTGGATGACTGGGATGACATTTGGGATGACATTTGGGATGCCATTTTTATTTTTGTGTTTCTGGTAGTGAAATGTTTCAACACGTGTATAGTGTAGGGGGGGTACAAACTTTATTTCAATGTAGTATGTAGTGTGTAGTGTGTATGTAGTGCAGAAAAAAAAAAAAGGTCCTGCGCCAAAAATTGAGCACAGATGTTGGTCAGTAACGTCCGTCACTGAACAGCGCTCAAAGGCAACAGGAATTTGATCAAAAAAATGTGATAAAAAAAAATTAAAAAAAGACCCCACAGCACCCTCAAAAAAAAAAAAAAAAGGTGATCAGTGATGCGACACTGATTACCAGTGAGGGGCAGCAGGTGCACAACCTTTGGTGCAACTGACAGTGCAACTGGCAGGTATATATAAAAAAAAAACCTCTGCACCCCCAAAAAGTTGCTGATCACCTCAGATATAGTGATCAGCACAAAAGGGGGGGGGCAGCAGACACAAAATATAGCACTCTCTATCACTCTCTGTCACTATCTCTCTCTATCTCTCTGGTACTCTTTACCTAGAAGGGCGCCCGTCGTGGTGATCGCGGGTACATTTATGTCTGGCCGCGACGCGACCGACGCGATGCCCGCGATTTCCCATTGAAACCCATGTTA
Source organism: Crinia signifera (assembly GCF_055691185.1). NCBI lineage: Eukaryota > Metazoa > Chordata > Amphibia > Anura > Myobatrachidae > Crinia > Crinia signifera. The sequence continues at coordinate 235,897,966 of NC_139222.1, read as the reverse complement.
AACATGGAAATCGCGTCGGTCGCGACGCGGCCGGCCATAAATGTACCCGCGATGCCCGCGACGCGATGCACCCGATTTCCCATAGGAATCAATGTTAAATGGCCCGACCGACGCGATTTTACTGTTAAATGCCTCAATGGACCCGATGTGGCCATAGGAAACAATGTTAAATGGGCCTTAGAGCCCAAATAGTTACCCTGAACTCTGAAATGGCCCCCCCAATTGTTTACGCCACCCCACGATCAACGTCAACCCGAAGCGTGGCGAGCGCAGCGAGCCCGCGAGGGGCGGCGGTACGCGTCCTCCGACCTTTTCATGCCCTACTATCCACGTCGGCGTGGAGTTGAGAATAGAATAGTGTGGCGAGCGCAGCGAGCCACCGAGCCCGAAGCGTGGCGAGCGCACGCGGATACCTTCACAGCTATACGCGTCCCCTCACGGGCTTCACAGGTGTCCATGGCGACGCGGACACCTGTGAAGCCCGCGAAGGGACGCGTTTACCTGTGAAGGTATCCGCGTCCCCTCGCGGGACTCGCTGCGCTCGCCACGCTTCGGGCTCGGTGGCTCGCTGCGCTCGCCACACTATTCTATTCTCAACTCCACGCCGACGTGGATAGTGGGGGTATGAAAAGGTCGGAGGACGCGTACCGCCGCCCCTCGCGGGCTCGCTGCGCTCGCCACGCTTCGGGTTGACGTTGATCGTGGGGTGGCGTAAACAATTGGGGCGGCCATTTCAGAGTTCAGGGTAACTATTTGGGCTCTAAGGCCCATTTAACATTGTTTCCTATGGTAAAATCGGGTCCATTCAGCCATTTAACATCTAAATCGTGTCCATCGGCCCTTTTAACATTGATTCCTATGGCAAATCGTGGGCATCGCGTCGCGGCCATCGTGTGCACATTTATGGCCGGCCGCGACGTGACCGACGCAATGTCCATGTTTAACATGGTTTTCAATGGGGAAATCGTGGACATCGCGTCGGTCGCGTCGCGTCCGGGCATCTTTAGCCCGCATACGACGCGACCGACGCGATTTTTCACCTCACGATGCCCACGATCAACATCGCTGGCGCCCTTCTAGGTAAAGAGTACCATCTCTCTCTATCTCTCACTATCTATCACTCTATGACACTGCAGCAGCAGCACTGACAGTTATATATATAAAAAATAACCCCTGCACCCCCAAAAAGTTGCTGGGGGTGCACAAAAGGGGGGCAGCCGACACAAAATATAGCACTCTCTATCACTCTCTGTCACTATCTCTCTCTATCTCTCTCTATCTATCACTCTATGACACTGCAGCAGCAGCACTGACAGTTATATATATAAAAAATAACCCCTGCACCCCCAAAAAGTTGCTGGGGGTGCACAAAAGGGGGGCAGCAGACACAAAATATAGCACTTTCTATCACTATCTCTCTCTATCTCTCACTATCTATAACTCTATGACACTGCAGCAGCAGCACTGACAGGTATATATATAAAAAAAACCCTGCGCCCCCAAAAAGTTGCTGATCAGTTAATTTATACTGATCAGCACAAAAGGGTGGGGCAGCAGTCAGTTGCACACGCAGTACAGCTGTATATATATAAAAAATATATAGCACAATCTGTCACTATCTCTCTATCTCTCTCTATCTCTCTCTATCTCTCTATCTATAACTCTATCACACTGCAGCAGCACAAAATATAGCACTCTCTGTCACTAGCCCTCTCTATCTCTCTATCTCTCTCTCTCTATCTCTCTCTATCTATAACTCGAACACACTGCAGCAGCACAGCAGCACAACACAGCACAGCACAACACAGGAAGTCACAAGATCCAGGAACGCTACAAGCAGTGATCAGGTAAGTGTTTGCAAGGATCAGATTCAGGTCAGTATATCGCAGCAGATAGGCACGGTGACCGCACTGCACGCAATTCCAGACCGGAATGGTGTCTGCAGTGCAGTCACCGTTAGTTTAAATCACCCTCCATGGCTGTGATTGGTTCGTCGGTCCGACGAACCAATCACGGCCTTTGGGGGCGGGTTGGGTGAGGTGGGGTGACACCAGTGTCACCCTTACACCCCGTGGTGATTGGTGCTGTACTTTACAGCACCAATCACCACCGATCCCTGTGTCACCGGCGAACGTTATTCGCCGGTGACACAGAAAACGCTGTAATTGGCTGTTCACACTGAACAGCCAATCACAGCGATCGCCGACGGGGGGTCGGCATCGCAGCCCCCCCTGGGCATGCAGGGACATGTCTGCTGTCAGGGACAGCAGACATGTTTAAACTGTCACCGCGTCTATAGACGCGGTGACAGTTTAAAGCCATGACGTACATTTACGCCATGTGTCGGGAAGTACATCCCGGCCATGACGTAAATGTACGTCAAATGTCGGGAAGGGGTTAAATAATGATTAATAAAGGTTAATTCTTATTGTGCAATTAATTCTCTGTAGGTGCATCGCATCATAGACACACCTTTCCTTTCCTAATAAACGACTCACTCTCTGTGTCTGCGATAGCACACCCCTGAAATCGGTCAAGTAATATTGAAAAACCAATAAATACAGGCAGGAGGCCAACTTGTATGATATTTGAATAATCTGAAGGCATGTAAATCCTGTGCGACTGGTATGCATATCTGTTTGTGCATAAAGAACCCTGGTTAGCACCTTCTCTCCTCCTTGGCTCCTGGTGCTTGCGCTTTTCCACAGCCACCCTCCCTACACCCCTGCTCCCATGCCACAGCAGGCTGTCAGCCATATGGATTGTTTCTTAACGGGAGGTCAAAATTGGTGTCTTGCTTAGTGTCTCATGAGTTCTAACTCTGTCAGTTTGGATCCGCAGTGGAAAGAGGTCAGTCCTGGTTCTGAGCCGGTTTGGAACTGTGGGCCTTATTCAGATTGGTAACAGTGTAATGTGGGCTAGGTGTAATGAGGGAGATTGCTAGAGTAATGAGGGAGAGAGGGAGATTGCTGTTGTTTCAGTGAGTCTCCTGCAGAATGCAGGAGGGTAGGCAACTATGGTTTAAATAGCACATGTGATCATGTGATAAATAAGAAAGAGGAGCCCCCCTATCCCCAACAAATGCAGGAATATAATATTGCTTTAACGGAAGTAAAATAAAAAGTAAGAAATTTGTACAATTAATGTGATTAATTCTTATATGAATCCGTGAAGGCATGTGAAAAAGAGGAGTGAAGACACAGAAAATGACTTTAATTATCATCAAAAGGGTATTGATTAGTTGATGTGAAGTGGTGATTGATGATATTGGTTACAGACTAGAACTATATAACAGATGGGAGCATAGAAGAGAAAGCAGTAATGAAATATAAACCCAATTAGTGTAGTGTAACATGCGCAAAGTTATATTACCTGTCATATTCACTGTACTTATACTGTGGCTGTGTATAGTTGATAAAGCAGCAGCAATGATTTCAGCAGTATAAAGGCCCATACACACTAGAAGATTATCTTTCCAATCTAGCTGGTTGGAATGAATATCTGGAAATTTCTGGGAACAAATTCCAATCGACCGTTTGCTCCCAAATGCTGGAAAATGGACAAAAGCAGTCATCTGCATAAGGCCCATACACACTAGAAGATTATCTTTCCAATCTGGCTGGTTGGAATGAATATCTGGAAATTTCTGGGAACAAATTCCAATCGACCGTTTGCTCCCAAATGCTGGAAAATGGACAAAAGCAGCCATCTGCATAAAGGTGCGTACACACGGGGCAATATGATCGCTGGCAATATATTGCTAGCAATATATTGCTCAGCAATCATATTGCCCCGTGTCCCGTTTTCATCTGCGACCAGAGATGGTCGCAGATGAAAATTTAAACACTGCTGGGTGAAGAGGCAGGGGATGTCGCTGGTCGGAGGAGCATGTTCCTCCGACCAGCGACCATTCAGGGGCTGAAAACGGGAGCGCGCACCCAGCAATTTATCGCTGGTGTACACTCCAATCACTGGCAATATGGTCGCTCAGCGACCATATTCCCAGCGATTTCAGCCCCTATCGCCCCCGTGTGTACACAGCATAAGGCCCATACACACTAGAACAGTGTTTTTCAACCAGTGTGCCGTGGCACACTAGTGTGCCTTGAGCTGTTCTCAAGTGTGCCCCCACATCTAGAGATAACCAAACCCATTTACAGCCACCACCAGTTCAGATGTTATTTACTGGTCTCTTCTTTTCATGTAAAGGGCCAATGTATTTTATTTTTGTTACCTGTGGGGACCAGTATGATTGTTTTTAATGTGGGGGCCAATAGGTTGTTTTGTTTTTCCTGTGGTGGCCAATGTGTTTTGCCCTGTGGGAATCTTAGGGTGTGCCTTGGCAATTTTAAAGTCTTATTTAGTGTGCCGCAAGATAAAAAGGTTGAAAATCACTGCACTAGAAGATATTGGCATCAGTCTTGTTCAGAAAGGGGCTCTCTGAACGATATTGATGGCAATATCTTCTATTGTGTATGCCTAATATATTTAACAGTGTCTTCTAATGTGTATGCCTAATACCCCCCCCCCCCCCTCCCCGACTCATATTGACATCTTCCGGACATGAACGCCAATCTGCCAATATTGCTCATGCCATTTGCACCCATCGTTCAGTGTGGATGTTCATATCTTCTAGTGTGTATGGGCCTTAAATTGACCAATTTGTCTGTAGGACAGGGTTGCCGACTTTAAGATTCTTCTCTCCGGGAGAAACCCGGAGAGGAGAGTTTCAGCAGCTGCTCAGGGGGTGGGGCTTACGAGTGCCATCACTAAGCCCCGCCCCCATGCTGTTAAATCAGCGAATTCACGGATCTCCGTGGAGGGGGCGGGGCTAAAATGACACGATTGTGCCGTTTTAGCTCACCCCCCTCCTCTGAGACCCGAGGATTGCGGCATTTTAATGCTGCGATCCGGGGGACAGCGGGGGTCCCCCCTGAATCCGGAAGGGTTGCCCACCCTTCCGTGGGGCCGGGAGGGGGACCCGATTTTCGGGAGACTCCCGGAAATTCCGGGAGGGTCGGCAACCCTGCTATAGGACCAGTTTGTGTTTGTTTTTCCATGTTTAGGAGCAAATGGTCAATTGTCATTTGCTCCCAAAAATTTCAAGATTTTCATTCCAACCAGCCAGATTGGAAAAATAATCTTCTAGTGTGTATGGGCCTTTAGATTGGGATGTAGATTATCAGTGGTATCTGGTATATATGCAGTTGTGGTCAGTGGCGTGACTTCACAAATTGCGCCCCCCCCCCGGCAAAGGTTTCTGGTGCGCCCTCAGAGCTCAGCCAATCGGAGGGCTGCCCAGTGTTTTAACCGCTGCTGCCGCCACCACTGACAGACCCCCCGCCACCCACTAGCGCTTCTTGCGCTACATAACGCCGCCCTCTGCCCGCCGTCTCCCACGCCGCCAGCGGTCCCTCCGGCCCCCTCTCCCCATCCCCACGCCGATGAAAAAGCGTTCCCTCCGCCCCCCACCGGCGGGTCGCATTCGAGCATCGCATGTGGTTAAAAACCACATGCGATCGCTCCTGCGATTCGATAGATATTATGTGCAGCACATAAGATTTTGAGACCCGACAATCGTCCATCGTGCTTGCGCATCGTGTCGAATGTCCCCTTAAAAATGCATACAATCATTCGATTTCTCGGCCAGATGCTGTCGAAATCAAAGGATTGTATGCGATATCTCACATATGTATGGGCAGCATTACTTGTGCAGAGAGAATTAGATTTGGATGGGGTTTTACTTTAACGTGAGATCTATTGTATATTGCAGTTTAAAAATAAAGCAGCCAGTATATTCCCTGCACAGAAACAAAATAACTCACCCAAATCTAATCTAATCTCTCTGCACATGTTACATCTGCCCCCCCACCTGCAGTGCGTATGATTTGGTCCATTTGAGGAGGAATTTGCCTTTGCGAGTGAGCCAGAATAATGGCCATTGCTGCTAACTATGGCAACTGGCACTATATATGTACTAGTAAACACGATCGAAGCAAATGCCTCGAAAGCTAGTCTGTTATCTTGCCTCTGTGTTTTTGCATGTGTAAGAGAGAAAGAGATGTAGTTTCATTCGCTGCAAACAGATGGCGGTGTAATGGAGACACACAAATGGACAGTAGACATATATATAGACAATCACTGGCTGTCAATCACCTTGCGGATGGCCATCACTGGCTTCGTTTGCAGGGGAACCCCACATGTGCGCACTATTGGGGTGATTCAGGTTCATTCGCAAAGCACATTTCATTTGCTAATGAACAAAACCATGTGCACTGCAGGGGGGCAGATGTAACGTGCAAAAAGAGTTAGATTTGGGTGAGTTATTTTGTTATTGGTTGTTATTTTGCTTCTGTGCAGGGTACATACTGTCTGCTTTATTTTTACACTGCAATCTAGATATCAGTTTGAAGTACAAACCCCAACCCAAATCTAACTCTCTCTGCACATGTAACATCTGCCCCACCTGCTGAGCACATGGTTTTGCCCTTTAGCAAACCAAATGTGCTTTACAAATGATCCTGAATTAGGCCCTGTGTACCATGCGCATGCGTGTCGTTCTATAATCGCTCGGGCTGGCAATTCTTATCCCAGTGATCAGGACTGAATCTGGCCATAGATGCAAACTACATGTATTAGCCAAAAATATAAATATATTTTGCTTTGATGAAATTAATAACAACATTAAATAATAATCTGCAGCAGCTCCCAAACATTGATGGAGAAATATCAGTCAGCTTCTAGCTAGCATTTATCAAGTACATTATATAAAGGAAGGTAAAAGATAATTGGTTGCTATGGGGCCAACGTCTCCCACTTGTGCATTCTTTAGAAGACTTTATACTCAACCCAGAGCCCTAACCCCCACCCAGGTCACTGTTATTGTTCTTCACAACATTGTGTGTCATAGCTGCATTGTGCATGTATTGGAGGCAAGCATACACATCTCTATAGATCTATAGGCTATTCAGAAACACACAATTAAGTGGCTTGTGGCTAAATGGGTGTAATTGGGTAACAAGAAATCGTACGTACACAGCAGAAGTGTGCTATGGACGTGTGGATTATAGCAGCAGAATTGCGCATACACAGGGCTGCCATCAGAAATTGTGGGGCCTGGGACTGACAAAATAGGCAGCCCCCCCCCCCCCCCTTATTGTTACACCAAATATTTTAATACCAGAGAGCCAGCCCCAGGCCTCCCCTCTCACTGCTGTTATAAAATTACAGTTTCTTTTGCACGTGCTGCTCCTCAGACTGGTGGCTCCTCTGCTCAGCTCACTGGTGCAGCGTGATGTCATTACGTCACGTCGTGCCATACGTGGGGGCTTCTTTATGTCCTCCAGCTCCACTGCCTGCTTGAGCGTCAGACGGCGGGCAGCAGGTGACCCGCGGTCCGGTGCTGATTAGTGAAGGAGGCTCCGGGGCTGGCTGATGGGCGGTATGCAGTAGGCGACTGGCGGCCCGGTGGCCAGAGGGTCAGTGGCCAACAATTTGAGAGAGTAGTCCTAGCACTCCCCTCTCTATCATAGCGGCAGGACCCGGGACAGTTGTCCTCCGACAGTCAAAAAATCAGAAAGGAAATTGTATATTTTTGTATTTCAGGCTTCAGGGACTTTGCTTTATACTAACGGTCTGTAAGAATAAGGAAGGATACACTGCACTACTACACCAGCCGTAGCGGCCAGCGTGAGTAATTTATGCAGTGTCAGCACTACATCACTACATTTATTATGGAGTACACCCTGTCACCATCACCTTATCCTGTATAGGAACCGAGCACACTGAGTTTATCATAAAGCGGGAAGGAACGCAGCACTCGCCTATGTAGCTCATTGTGTAAGTCATAGCCCAGTGTTAGCAGTACAGGTGCTGTTGAAGCGCATTCATGTTCCCGGTACATACCCTACGCTAAACCCTGTAACCTGACTATGCCATACACTCTCGCTGCGGCATTGTGCCAGTATGTTTCATGATGTGGTCGCATCTCTCCTTATTCCTCGGCAATGCTCGGTGCTGGGGATCTCCAGCCCACACTGCTGATAATATCATCCCGCGCATAGCTGTCTGTGTCGCTTTCCAGCTCAAAACGGGACCAGATGGAGGCTGGGCGCCTGGCAGCTGTGCTGAGGGATCCAGCATGAGATCCAGCGGGAGTCTTGCAGTTGCTTTTGGGAACCAACTTGGCCCACGGGGGCCTAGGAGACTGGGGGGGTTTGCACCTGAAGTGACCCCGACCATCAGCAGCAAGCTAGAGCAGTTTTCGCATGTGTCCGGCTGGAGCAGCGTAGATGTGAGGAGGAGATGGGGGAGGAAGGGGTGGGGGGGAAACTGGACACTGTCAGGGGTGTGGGAAGGTGCGTGCATGGGGGATTCAGGGTGCAGTGGGTGAAGGCCAGTGTATGTGCTGACACAGAGGGCAAGTGAGTGTGTGACTAGGGTGGGGGGCATGTCAGAGGCATTGGTTATGGGTAGCAGGGGGTGTGGAGTAGGGTGGCTGGGGTAGGGAGTGTGTGATAGGTAGCAAGGGCATAGAGTGTGGTGGCTGAGGCAGGAGGTTTGTGATGGGTAGCAGGGACTGTGTGATGGGGAGCAGGGAGCATAGAGTAGGGTGGCTAGGGGGGGTGTGAAGGGGGTGCCGGACGGGTTCCCGACAGTCGAGATCCCGACAGTCATTTACCCGACGTCAGGATCCCGACTGTCAAAACGCCGACAGCCGGGTGCCCGACGGCCACCCGCTATTTTCCCTCGTGGGGGTCCATGACCCCCATAGAGGGAGAATAGAATAGGTGGCTCGTGCCCGCAGCGTGGCCAGCAAGGGGCTTTTTTGCGCTCGCCATGCTGTCTGACTCCGGGCAGTCGGGATCCCGATGTCAGGATAATGAGTCCCATACCACACCCGTGTGAAGGATAGCAGGAGGCATGAATGGGACACATTTTCAAATTAAAACTGAAAAACGTTCTCATTGAGGGTAATGTTCTTACTGGCTGTGGAACTGGAGAAACTGTTTTAATACCCAGAATCCCAATGATTCCCTCAAATGTACTGTTTAATTTTAACCAAGTCCAGTTCCCGATAACAGTTTGCTTTGCCATTACCATAAATAGAAAACAGGGTCAACCACTTAGGATGAAATGTAATAGGGTGAGAGAATCAGAACGTTTGAGATTTGGTAAGAATTCTCCAGATTTTTTAAAGTGGCAATCATTTACACTGCAAAACCAGTTTGATTTCTTACCAAATCTCTCATGTTCTGATTCTCTCACCCTATTACATTTCAACCTTATTGTAGCTGGAGTTGACCAACTTCATGTGGCCCTTTCGTGTGTTACATCAAAATAAATTCTTTTTGTAGGAAAATGACAAATGTGATCTATAAATACATTTTATAAGTCATTCATCTCTTATTTTTGATTTACAAACATTGCTGTTTCTAAAAAATAAAAATTTACCCAAGCAGGGGCGGGTCACTTGTAGCTATATAAACATAAACAATAGCTTTTAAATGGTTTTAGGAAATGTTTTCCTGCTCCATTTCAGAAGAGTATTTTTTACATTGTCTGCTGCATAATCCCAAGTGTAGTGTTCCTGTTTTGCAGATGAATCATTTTGTAGTTGTGTTGCAAGTAAATCAATACTATGTAGGAACATTTCAGGTGGACTAATTATGAGAACAGCAGCTGTAATATTCTGTTGCGTTCATGTGATATGTAATGTGTAACATGCACAGTGGGACATGAATGTTTGACTTGAGACCCACTCTGTACTTTGTCATTCTGACTTCCTCAAACTTAGGCCAGTATTCAATGCCTCAGATTCGCTGTAGTTTACAGCGAATATGGCATTTCTCCGAGGTAACAGCGAATTTTCTATCTGAAAAAACGATTCACCCTATTCAATGGAGACAATTCGCTGCAAGAGAACAGCGAATGTCTGATGATTTGCCGTGTGTGATTCTCCGCAATTCGCCGTTGTTTTTCAATGGGGTTTTTAGTCCAATTCGCCAAGAGTGTATTCAATGCTCAAATGGAGAACTGCTTTCTCCAGTGATATTCGCCGTGATTCTCCGTTTTGCATTCTACATCTTTTATAGGTGAACTGGAAAGTGATCTTTTAAAATAAAGGTTTTTGTTTTGTTTTTTGGTGTCAAAAAATCGAAATTTTTTTTTTTGTGAAGGGGCATGCTATTTTTATTCATGTTCTTGAAGCACATGAATATATATTTCATTTTTATTTTATTTTTTTACTTTTTTTTACACATTCGCCAGCAGGGAGCCGAGAGCCGCTCATTACATATTCATATATTCACTTCACACTGCTCCCACTCATTACATATGCACGAGCGGGAGCAGTGCAGCGGCTCCCTACCCATGTCCCCTGGCAGCTCTCACTCCCTCTCCCCCACACATTCTGGGGCAGGCAGGGAAGCTTCCATCTTCGCCACAGGGGTTCAAATTCGCTGTCAGGGGCAGCGAGCCCCTGCGACGTTGAATAGGGTGACAGGGAAGGCTGGCAGCGAATGCTCCAGCCCTCCGGTACCCTGCGAATGTGCAGCGAATCCTAAAAAGGATTGGGATTCGCTGCACATTGCAGAATTTATCATTGAATACTGCCCATAGATGTCAGCAATGCAATTGTTAATGCAATGGTTCTGCCATAAACAGCTACGTTGAGGGCATGATTCAGAGATGTGCATAAATCTGATGGTTTAAGTACATTTCCAACGTTTGTTGGCTCGGCAGTGTTTGTTCATGAAAATAAGGGCATCTCATCACCATTTTTTGGGAGTGGCTATGCCAGTGCCTCCTTCATTGGCCTCAGCAGTGTGAACAGCCGTGCCACCCTGCATAACCTGAGGGTTTCTCAGAAGGCTAGAGTTCACCTAAGTGTTCCAATGCTGCATCTTCGGAGCAAGCAGCGGATCATACAAGTATGCGGGAGGCGTCTATTCATGCCTGCTGCTGTTTTTTTATTTTTTATACAGCAGCTGCATCCACAGACGTTACACCAAACAGTGTAAAAAGTGAAAGCGTCATAAAGCTGATTAAAGAGGAATTTTTGAATGAACAAATGAAACTGTGAAGTGCTGAATATAATTGTGCTATTAAAAGTGTTTATTGTGCCTTATTGGAATACACTCAATAAGAGATCAATAAGTGTTTATATTCCTTCTGATATGGTTTTCCAGTAATCTGCTCAAATAGACAGAAATATGTTGATGACAAAAATGCAATTATAGTGTGCATCCCCATCGCAAGGAGTAAGGCTCCTGGGAGGACAGGGGGAGGGTTATGTCTTAGTACTGTACTAGAGAAAGGGTTAGGGTTAGGCTGTGGGGAAAGGGGAAGGTTATGATTAGGCTACAGGGAGCAGAGTTAGGGTCAGGAACCCGATACTATCCCGCTGGATCATCTTGTGCTATTTCCATATCCAGTTCTACTTTGTGTCCATTGATGTTTAACTTACTGGATCAGATTTGTTTATTGTCTTATCTTGTGGATGGCAGCCTGCCTCACCTGTGTGATACCCCATACTATCTGCACATTTGTCCATCTTTGCCCCCAATCCATCCATATGTTCATAGATGCAGCATATGGTGCTCAGTCCAATTATGTCCCCCCTACTCCAATCTATACATCTATGTTCGTCCTTCCTACCTGATTGTCCTGGCAATGTCTCTCCTGCTCACTCTCCTTCCCTCTTTCTTCCTCTGACTCTCTTTCGCTCTCTCTTGCTCTTTGACACTCTTTCTTCTTCTTCTTCTTTCTTTCCTGACACTTTTTCTCTTACTCCCGCATGCTGCCTCTATCTTCCAAGCACCCTTTCTTTCTCCCTATCACCCTCTCTCCTCTCTTTCTCGCTCCTTTTTCCAGGGAACACTCTCTCCTGTTACGGTTTTTGGGTGTTAACCCATCGCCGGGACCGCTGTTTAGGACGGCCATGGCAAGTCCTACTCTGACTGTTGTTTTTGTACGAGGATGGCCGATACCTGTGGAACTAAGGCCTCACCTATAATAGCCACGTTTGTGGGGCCGAATTAGGTCCGGCCTAGTCCGGTGCCACCAGGTCTTAGGAGAGACAAAATATGGACGATCCTATGTACGCAACAAGAGGAAAACTAACTAATGAACCTAACTGGGAAAAATAAGTAAACATCAACTTGCCGAAATAGCTAACGCAGCTAAGCGCGCCAACGATCTAGTCGCCAAACCACAAGCGACCAAGTCGCATACACAACCTGAGACCGCTACAATGAAAAATACCACAAAGCAAATGTGCTCAGAAGGGCTAAATGGAAGTATAACCAGGTCCCCAAGGGGAAACTTACAGAACCTAGGAGAACGTGCAATGACCGGAAGGAACAGACAGGAACAGCAGATAAGCTGGGGGCTGGCTGGTGAGAAAGCTCTGAACAAAAGCTATCATCGGCGGGGCTTAGCTGGGCTGATCTCCCTAAAAAGGGAAATATGGCCAATCCCATAGGAAGCCCAGCCTAATCACCAGGTGGGTGTGTGCGTACTGAACAGCGTCCTGCACGCTGCCCAGCAATGCCAGAGCAGGAATGAGAACTTCCGCTGCTACCCCCTGCTGGCTTCCTCTGTTGCCAGGAATCATCCCCCGGTGTCCTTGGTTGCCGAGCAACCGGACCAGGAGCCGCCCGAGATGGAAGAACGAGCGGCTTGGACACGCCTCCTGCGTGCAACATCTCCATTACCCCTACCCGCTCTCCAATTCCTTCTCACTGTTCTCTCTCTGACCACCACTTTATCTCTCACTTTCCTGCCCCCCCCCCCGAGGGATTGTAGCGACAATGTTGTGGGCCCTATCAAGATTTTGCTATGGGGCCCACAACATTCAAGTTAAGCCCCTGGTTAACTCCAAAAACTTTTTTGCATAATTCCCCAATCTATTTATATTAATTCCTGCCCTAAAATTCCTTTCACTTTTTCACTGATTCCCTTTATAGAGTTCATTGACTGGCTCAATTTTCTCTTGTTTTGGTGCCATGGTCTTTATTTTTTTTATATTTCTGCTTACTATAGTCTGCTTGGGCAATTAACTAGAAAGCATTTTCCTTTCCCCCTGTCCCTGTTCCTTTCCTATTGTCTCTTTATTGATACAGTATGATGTGAACACCTGGAATATGCTCTCATTTGGTTGCCAAACATACTGTAAATCTCTTAAATTCTGTCTAGGCTATTGGTTTTCAATCTCAACCTTTGAGTACTCCCATCAGGCTTTGTTTGAGGATTTATGTATGTGGTAGCAGGTGGGATAATTACTGACCCATCTAATTAGACTAACTCATTTGTGCATTGGAGCGTGCAACAATTGGAATATACCTACAAATATGTATATTTTAACTAAATTGTTTATAAATAGAAACATCAAGCGTAGTGATTATTTATTCTAATTTCCTGTTTAAAGAAGTCTACAAAACTTGATTTAAGGTGGAAGGGCTTACCAGACTTGAAGAAATATTGCTATGCAATACACATTAATCGGGCACTTATTTGGTTGGCCCCTTCAATTAATTTTCCCTAAATTTTGGACAAAACAACATTTTCTTCAATGACTTCTATTCTATCAAATAGAAGGTCAAAAATGTTCAACATTTTCTTAATCTCAACCAAGTACAGTAACTATGCTTGCCCCCGTTTTATTTGACTACTCTGCATCAGATATTTTGACCTCTCTACTCATCCCCATATTTGGGATTATCCTGTTTATTTCCTAGGTTTTACCTCCTTATGGTCTCATTCTTGGTTTTACTTACCTTACCATCCATGGAGCTATTTGTAATCTCTTACTTGCAAACATTACATACCTTGTCCTATATTCTATGAGTATTTGCAGATTTTCCAAGCCTTTTTGGACTCCCGCTCCCAGAATTGAGTAATTTTACCAACAAAATAATTTGGTGTCCTTCAAGTCGCTAAATGTTTCTCATCCTGGATTTCTTCCATCTTTGCATAAAGTTAAAGCCAAAATCTAGTTTATTGCTATGGAGAAAAATACCTCCTCTCTCTATAATAACGTGTGGTTTAATTAGTTTTGGGACCCTTGGTTTATTGCTTTTTAGGTTCTTCACCCAGACTCTCAGAAATAATTGAGTGCCCTTAAATAATGATGGTGACCTCTTTGATTATTTGTATATTGATACTCTTTAACTGTATTACTTTTCATTCTTTTTTTTTTTTACTCTTTCTTTTTCCTAACCCTCTTTTTTATGTGCTCTCTCTAAAGTTTTTTTGTATTAGCCGATTACTTAGACTTGTCTTTCTCTATTTGGCATTTACCATAAAAAACATATGAAGAAACATAAGTGAAGAAACATAATCTGTCAGTGGTACTTGAGGACAGGAGTTGAGAACCACTTATCTAGACTCTAGAGCAGTCGCGGCAGAGGCAGAACTCTGGGAGGCAATGGAGTCATCTGCCGCCGGGCTCCTGCTCCCAAGGGGGCACCTCTCCTCCACCATGAGTTTGAATCAGTTAATTAAAAGCCATTGATATCGCTTCTGTGGCTGACTCCTCCTACCAGCCGGACCATAGATGTCACACTCTCTTTATTCTAAACCTAATATCTATAACATACATACATACATGCATACATATTTATATAAGATGGTGTGTATGTTGGGGGGTAGTCACCAATATTTATCTTGCCTCCGGGCAACTGGGACGAACTTATGCCACTGAGGGGTGGGCAATAAGCAGCCCTCCATATGTTGATGAACTACACATCCCAGCATGCCTTGCATCAGATTCAGCATGGTCAAATAGCTAAACTAAGGCAAGGCATGCTGGGATGTGTAGTTCATCAACAGCTGTAGGGCCGCTTATTGCCCACCTCTGCTCTAGAGCATCCACCTTATGTATTTTGGCTAATTCTTTGTAAACCATGTTTTCTTAACCTGAAAGTTTGCTGAGCTGCCTCAAAAAGCAAATAAAATGTGTGGGGCTGGTGTAAATGGTAATCATTGCTTTTTAGATTAATTTCAGTGGGGTTTGAGTGCCTACTGTATTCCTATGAAAGTTTGGAGGGGGATAATTGGGTAATTATGCCACTGCCCACATGGTGCTCATTGAGGTGGGAAGGGCTTGATGATGCCACTTGCCTCATGTCCCTGACCATCTTGAAACAAATAAGAGGAGTTTGATACTGTATTTTATCCTGTTGGTGCCTGGAGTACAAACATTATTGGTGACAACAAATGGCAGGACCAACAGGGGATTTGGCCTATGGCCCATTTCTGCATTGGGACTCAATGGTGGTTTGTCAATAAAAAAATCATCCCCAGCAGTGCAGAGGGAATGTTCTTAGTGGATGGACTAACTCATTTGCTGTAACTGTGAAGCAAAGGGGAAGAAATACCAATGTTTCCACTACCAATAGTGAAATGAACCTTTCGGTACTTCTTTACTTTCACGGCGCCACTAGATTAGGACAGATAGGATATCGCAGTCATCGCGGGCATTGAATGCACTAAAAAATCGGGTGCGACGCGATGCCCGCGATTTCGCATAGGGACCAATGTTAAATTTTTCAATTGACACGATTTTTCTGTTCAATGCCTCAATTGACACGATTTTTCCATAGGAATCAATGTTAAATGGCCCACAGAGGCCAAATAGACACCCTGAAGTGTGAAATGGCCCCCACAATTGTTAACGCCACCCCACGATCAACGTGAACCCGAAGCGTGGCGAGCGCAGCGAGCCCGCGAGGGGCGGCGGTACGCGTCCTCCGACCTTTTCATACCCCCACTATCCACGTCGGCGTGGAGTTGAGAATAGAATAGTGTGGCGAGCGCAGCGAGCCACCGAGCCCGAAGCGTGGTGAGCGCAGCGAGCCCCGCGAGGGGACGAGGATACCTGTGAAGCCCGCGAAGGGACGCGTTTACCTGTGAAGGTATCCGCGTCCCCTCGCGGGGCTCGCTGCGCTCGCCACGCTTCAGGCTCGGTGGCTCGCTGCGCTCGCCACACTATTCTATTCTCAACTCCACGCCGACGTGGATAGTGGGAGTATGAAAAGGTCGGAGGACGCGTACCGCCGCCCCTCGCGGGCTCGCTGCGCTCGCCACGCTTCGGGTTCACGTTGATCGTGGGGTGGCGTTAACAATTGTGGGGGCCATTTCACACTTCAGGGTGGCTATTTGGCCTCTGTGGGCCATTTAACATTGTTTCCTATGGAAAAATCGTGTCAATTGAGGCATTGAACAGTAAAATCGGGTCAATTGAGAAATTTAACATTGGTCCCTATGGGAAATCGCGGGCATCGCGTCGCACCCGATTTTTAGTGCATTCAATGGCCGCGATGCCCGCGATTTCTAGTGGCGCCGTGAAAGTACAGAAGTACCAACTTTTCTAATATAAAAATGATTAATATCATTATTTATTAGTATTATTTAGTAGAATTATTTCTTTTTTACAACTGAACCGCTTAGCTTGTGTGAAACACGTTCAATAGTCCAAAGAAGAGCATTCATAGCAATTGTCTGTGTTCATTTTCATTACACTGTTGAACTCATGGTTTGATCTGCTTAGACTCTGCCAGTACATTCCAAACTAATTTACTGTCCTAGTGTATAATATCAGAATGTCAGAAACAATGAGTTACTTTACACAAAGCATACTGTAATATTACAGGGGAATTATCAAGATGTTTTATTAATCTTAATATTTTAAAAATATGTTCTAATATACCATCAAACATTTCAATTTGTGATTCAATAAATTAACAACTTTACTGATATTTCTAGAAAAATTTTTTTCATTAAGGCAAGAACATATTTCTAAAACTTGGTTTTACAAGATTTTTAATGCATAAACCAAGTGTGTGTAGAAACCCTATGGTTGTTACACACAGACAAAACACACACACAAATATGTCCTCATTGTGGATCCCCTAGTGGTATTAACCTTATCCATCCCCTTCCCCCCACCCTTCCACACACAAACACACTCACTCACCACATTGACCATAAGTATCCATTGCAATACTGCACCCCATCCCCAATATTAACCTCATCCCCAATATTAACCCATCTCTGTGAGAGACGTGCAAAATATCCACTATAAATGCCAGAATCGCTCACATTTGTTATATAAATTCAAATAAGAAATAGTTGGGGGGAAAAAAAGATTAAGCATTGCAGATCATTATCTTGAATAAAAATGTTGGTACTTGTTTCCTAGCACGGCGCCCACGATTTTCATCTTATGGCATCTTATGCATCGCATCGCATGCCATATAGCCGCATGCGATGCGATGCGATTTTTAATTGTATAAGCACCCTAATGGGTGCTTACAATGTTATATGCCCCCCCCCCATACGTTGTTTAATTGCATAAGCACCCTAATGGGTGCTTACAATGTTAAATGCACCCCCACGCCAATCCCCACTATCAACGCCAACCCGAAGCGTGGCGAGCGCAGCGAGCCCGTGAGGGGCGGTGGTACGCGTCCTCTGACCTTTTCATATCCCCACTATCCACGTCGGCGTGTAGTTTATTTTAGATAGTGTGGAGCCACCAAGCCCGAAGCGTGGCGAGCGGCCACTTATTACTTTACATGTATTCCACGTGTACAACCACCCATCAGAGTGGTTGTACAATAAAAAATCGGATACCATCGCATTGTATGCCATTGTATGGCATACGATGCTATACGATTTTTTATTGTACAATATCGGGTCCGATCGCATCGCATCGCATACCATATTTAGGCTTATGGTATACGATGCGATGGGTGGCGTGCTAGGAAACAAGTACCAAAATGTTTGCTTGCCAATTTTCACAACTATTTTGCCAAATTCACTTGGCACTCAAAGGGTTAATACATTTTCCCTCGTTGCATTTTTATGATCGACACGTCCTACAAATTGCAATTTTCTTGATCATGTCAAAGAAGTCTGTCTTTGACACAATCATGCAATCTGCATTCTGGGTGGCGGTTGAATCCCAAGTTGTTATTACTGTATATACAGCTAGAACTGGCAGTGATTTTTTTCTGTTTAAATACTGTACAGTATTCAGAAAATGTACCAGTACTCACCTAACATGTTGACACAGAATGATTCTTATAAGCTTCCTTACTCTGGATGTGTTTTCAGATACGTATTTTATTAATTTCTGAAGTGGTTTCCCTAATTTCTTTAAACCATTTTTTTTTTCAATCTTATTTTGTGACACAAATCATGGCAGAGAGTCCACCGAATGTCTCCTCTGGACTGCTTTCATTGGTTCTTGGACTGCTTTGACTGGTATATGTAGGCTGCATATAGAAAGGGCATAGACACCTGAGCCTATCAGGATGTGCTTCTACCAGGGCTGCAGTGGGTGTGGCACAGGGCCAACCTACTCTCAAGGGCCAATGTGCACACCCTCCCCCTATTAAAGATAAGCCCCTGGTGCTAACCTGGGTTCATATCAGAGAAGTCCATTACATATATATGATACCAGAGTCATTTTTACTAAGCAAACATGCCCTGTGGATGGGATCATTGTTATCCTGGATCACAGTCCTCTCCCAATGGAACACGTCATAATTGACCATCTTCACTAAGTAAATGACTGCCATAAAACCATGCTTTAAAAATGTGCCCTACAACAGTACAGGGCCATCAAAACCCTTCACTGATGGACACAAACAGTCACAGGGGATTCATCTGTTATCTTGGCCATCAGGATTCTGGTAGTCAAAAGACTGACCCCGGCATCTGATCCCGACAGGGGCTCAGTAGGCATCCTAACCCTGTCCCCCCATCCCCCCATATCTTGCGTTGCAGCAGGAGGGGGTCATTATTCCTATTGTTTTTCTACCATTTCTGATCAATGATATCTGTTATCCTTGACCATATCACATATTGGTTGGAAAAGACACAGTGGTTTCTCAAAGTGGCAGTTGAATGCGTAATTTCAGGAACAAAGAGTCCCTGCTCTGTCAGGCATTTAATATACAGTAACTTTATGGCATCACTTGACAGAAGATAAAATCTCTCGGCCAAGGTCACAGTGACACTTGCTCTGGTGTTTATCCCTAGTTCTCTCAGGAAGGAACATTCCTAAAACTTTCAATGCAGGTTTACATCAAATACAACTGCTTATCCCCAGGGTCACATAGTACAGCAGCTCCAAGCTGAGGCAGTTTCTTATTGAATGATTGCTTTGGTTGGATGTATCTGTTTCAGTGAAGAAGCTATGCAACATCTAATGACGATACATCAGTGGCGTAACTAGAGCCCCGCAGCCCCCGCGGTGGCGGGGAGGCGCTGAGGGGCTGTGGGCGCCAATCTGCGGGGCTATAGTTACAACTATATATAACAACCCCCCTTACCCCTCCGCATGCCTCCGCCAGCGCCGCCGCATTCAGGGTCCCGGCCGAAGCGCAGATCTTGTCATGGCTCCGTCTCCTCCTGCAGTACTTCTAATGAAAAATAACTATCAGAAAATGGCTGCCCCCTAACAGCAAACAGTTTTTGGGGATGCTAGAGGAGGAGCGGGCCTCCTCTAGCATCCTTAAAAACTGTCTGCTGTTAGGGGGCAGCCATTTTCTGATGGTCATTATAGAACTGCAGGAGGAGACGGAGCTGGCTGCGGGACCCTGAATGCGGCGGCACGCGGAGGGGTAAGGGGGGTTTTTAATTTCACTTGGGAAGGTGGGTGGGAGGGCTAGGGGGAGGGGGGGCGGCGCTGCCGATATCGGCGGGGGGGCGCACAAATTCTAGTTACGCCACTCCGATACATACTGTATGTATTCAGCACGTTTTCCTACTTTTTTTAAAATTCTTACAGAAACAATCATTTTGTTTTTCTATAGGTCTCTTAAAGATACAAAACTTGTTTGTCTTAAGCAATTGATCTAACTCCCTTGATGTTTTTCTAACAAAGGGGGCCAAATGGAATAGGGTGTGAGAATCAGAAAGAGAGATTTTGGGAGATTTTTTTCCCTTTTGTTTTGTTTTTTTAAACGACACTTAACACTGAAAAACCAGGTTGATTTTGCCATGTAATTAATTGCCGCTTTAAAAAAATGGGAAAACTCTCCCAAAACTGCTCACTTTCTTATTATCACAGCCTATTACATTTGGGTGCCGGACAGATCCCTGACAGTCGGGATTCCGACAGTCATTACTCCAACATCGGAATCCCGACTGCTCCCTCGTGGGGGTCCATAACCCCCATAGAGGGAGAATAAAATAGGTGGCGAGCATAGCTTGTCACTGTGCCCGCAGCGTGGCAAGCGCAGCGAGCCCGCAGCGTGGCAAGCGCAGCGAGCCCGCATGGGGCTTCATTGCGCTCCCGGGCGGGATTCCGACGTTGGAGAAATGACTGTCAGAATCCCGGCTGTCGGTGTATCATACCACACCCTTACATTTGGCCCGAGAAGTTCAATAAGAAAAGGTTGATAAGCCTAAGATGCACACACAGTTCTACCAAGATTTTTTTCGCTGCTTGTTATATGCAAATAAAGAGCCATAAACAGAATTGCAAGTGGAATTGGCAAAAGAACAAACAAGAAAACAAAAACAGGACCTTTGCAGTCTATTCAGAGTTGGTCACATGCACAAATCTAAAGCTGCGGCCTCTCCGTTTGGCTGTGGTTTCCTTCCCTAGACATACCTGGGTCTGATGAGGCTTATAGTACCCCCTGAGGCATCGATCTTTACTAAAATATGTCGTACACAAAACCAACATGGCTGGATTGGCTATCTGGAACTTCTGACAAATACCAGAAAAGTCAGTGGCCAAGCAACTCTGCCTCTTGATGCTCCGCATGGCCAGCATGCAGGAATACAGCGCGGTACAGGGAAGCCATGTCTTGTTGATGTGTGACAGGTAGATATTTTTGTAAAAGTTGCAGAAAGGTGTGCAATGCAATCAATTAAAATTGACTTAAGGTGGGCATACATTGGAACGATATCCGGGCCGAACGCACAATTTTGACGGGTCGTGCGATCAATTGTGTGCACATCATGATGTATATCAGTGCGATCCGCGGCCCCGCGGGTTGAGAGGTCGCTCCAATGATCATAAGTGCACCCCCATCGCCATTTCCCCTCGCAACAATGTGAGGGGATGTGTAACAAAGACACATCCCCTCGCATGACGCCACTGCAGGAGAAATCATTCGATGGTCCCCGACCACCGAATGATTTCGACTGCCTTCGCAGATATAAGTCCGTCTCAACTGACTCATATTTGCGTCCACCAGGACGAAAACAGGGCGGCCGCATACCCATGGGAACACCCAGCGCCGCCACCGCCCCCATCCCTCACTGCAGAAATGCAGACCCCGACCATAGTGGCAGGGGCCGAATTCAGATCACTACAGCCTTTCATTTGTTTGGAAAATGGGCAAAACCATGTGCACTGCAGGTGGGGCAGATGTAACATGTATAGAGAGAGTTAGATTTGTGTGAGGTATTTTGTTTCTGTGCAGGGTAAATACTGGCTGCATTATATTTACACTGCAATTTAGATTTCAGTTGCAACACACCCCACCCAAATTTAACTCTCTCTGCACATGTTACATCTGCCCCACCTGCAGTGCACATGCCTTTGCCCATTTTCCAAACAAATTTGTACTGCAATCAGATCTGAATAAGGGCCTATGTGTGATCCAGAAGTGGTCCCTTTGAGGCTAAAAATGAGTGGCTTCTGTCTCTAGTAATCTTTTACCTTTTAAACTGTCCAGATGATCAGGGGATGATTCGGTACTAAGCAAAAAAGAAAGCGAGTAACGGGGGGATTGGGGTGATATGTCAAAGGGAGTAGTGGAGGAGAGGGGGCGGGAAGGGGGCATGGTGGCCGAGACATGTCATTGTAGCCACACGCCCAGCTATACAGCTGGGGGCGTGGTTAGGATTATGCAATTCGGCAAGAATAGAAGAGTGAATGGAATAGCCGTTGCCACTTGTGGTACACTTATTAGGCAGTCCTCTGCCTGGGCAGTTCTCTAAGTTAGAAATCTACTAAGTATGTGAATTTTCATTTGTCCGCACTACAAATACCAGCGCTCTGCATCTACTCCTATTGAGGTCTTGCAGTAATTATTCCATGTATGTGAATTTTCATTTGTCCGCACTACAAATACCAGCGCTCTGCATCTACTCCTATTGAGGTCTTGCAGTAATTATTCCATGTATGTGAATTTTCATTTGTCCGCACTACAAATACCAGCGCTCTGCATCTACTCCTATTGAGGTCTTGCAGTAATTATTCCATGTATGTGAATTTTCATTTGTCCGCACTACAAATACCAGCGCTCTGCATCTACTCCTATTGAGGTCTTGCAGTAATTATTCCATGTATGTGAATTTTCATTTGTCCGCACTACAAATACCAGCGCTCTGCATCTACTCCTATTGAGGTCTTGCAGTAATTATTCCATGTATGTGAATTTTCATTTGTCCGCACTACAAATACCAGCGCTCTGCATCTACTCCTATTGAGGTCTTGCAGTAATTATTCCATGTATGTGAATTTTCATTTGTCCGCACTACAAATACCAGCGCTCTGCATCTACTCCTATTGAGGTCTTGCAGTAATTATTCCATGTATGTGAATTTTCATTTGTCTACTTAAATCACTTTTAACTGCTAATCTGAATTATGGCAATTGCAGAACTAGTGTTGTATTGTTAAGGATGTTTCTAGCCTTTGCATAACCTGTTTGAAGCTGTTGTCAGTGAGGCCTAATTTATTGGGGTATATATTTTTGGCTAGTGTTTATTTAAAACAAGCTAATTGATGTCCTTTGATTAGCTGGTCATGTGCCCTCAGCTGTAGCCTCTTCTAATCAGACTTGGTATATATCGTCACTTATTAGGCAGTCCTCTGCCTGGGCAGTTCTCTAAGTTAGAAATCTCCTAAGTGAGAAATTACAAAGTGATATTACTTTTAAAGAACAGTTAAAAAAAACAGTTGAAAAACATTGAACAACATCAAGCAAGGTAAATACAATATACATTATTATATCATGCTTACCAAACTGCTACTTCTCATTTCATTACATGGAGTTTTCACCAAACTTCACTCATCCTGTAATCTCCCTGACACTCACCACTCTGTGCACATTGCCTCTTCCATTATTCACTCCCCTCTTCTAAACACTCATGAGCTCTTTACTTACTTCTCTACTTGTACTTTCACATCCACATCCCACCACCAATACAAAAAAACACAAACATCCACCTTTATCTATCTCTCCTTTCTAATCTTATTAGCTGGTGACATATCACCAAACCCAGGCCCAAACCACCTGTCCCATTCAGAGCTTACTGGTTGTATGCCTAGAAATTCGGCTAACCTCATAAATATCACATGCCTCCCACCACACACCAAACAACTTAAATGTGCCCTATTGAATGCACGCTCTGTTTGCAATAAATTAACATCCATCCATGACCTCTTTATCTCTCACAAATTCAACCTGCTGGCAGTTACAGAAACCTGGCTCACACAATCAGACACTGCCTCGCCTGCAGCACTGTCACATGGTGGTTTCCACTTCACTCACACCCCCAGGCCTGGTAACTGTAAAGGAGGTGGGGTTGGTATATTACTGTCACAAGACTTCACATACTCAGTTCTACCATCTGCTCCTTCACTCACATTTACATCATTTGAAGTTCACTCTATTAGGGTTTTTTCCCCTTTCTCTCTGCGTGTTGCTGCTATCTATCGCCCACCTGGGCTTCCCAAAACTCAATTTCTAGAAGATTTCTCTGCCTGGCTCCCCCATTTCTTATCCTCTGACATCTCCACTGTCATCCTGGGTGACTTCAATATTGCTATTGACAGTCCACCATCTTTGCATGCTTCCAAACTCCTCTCTCTAACCTCCTCTCTCGGCCTCTCCCAGTGGTCTGACTCCTCTACTCATGAGGAAGGCCACTGCCTTGACCTTGTTTTCACCAGGCTGTGCTCAGTCTCTGATTTTACTAACACTCCCTTCCCTCTCTCTGATCACAATCTCATTACCCTCTCACTCTCTTCCATTACCCCAAGCTCACTGACACTGAAATCATGCAAGCCTACTTTAACCCGTAGAAATACTAATGCAATTAATTTTCCACAACTTACCACCTCCCTGCAACAACAGCTCTCACTAATTTCTACATTTACCTCTCCTGACTCTGCTGTTTCCCACCTCTACCAGACTCTTGAAACAGCCCTTGATGACGTGGCTCCAGCTACCCATTACACCCCACGTAGGCTTAGATGCCAACCGTGGCACACCAAAACAACAAGACAACTACGAAATCAGTCACGTAAAGTAGAACGCCAATGGCGCAAATCTCGTAGTACGACTGATTTCCTCGCATATAAAACTAGCTACTACTCCTACAGCAATGCTTTGGACACTGCCAAACAAACATACTACCAATCTCTCATCTCTTCTCATGCCACCAACCCTAAGCGACTTTTTAACACCTTTAAGTCTCTTCTGTACCCTTCCCCTCCTCCCCCGCCGGCTACCATCAGTGCACAAGAACTTGCCTCCTACTTTAAGGACAAGATTGATAACATCCGAGATGAAATGGTATGCTCTTCCACAACCTCTAACCCTCTTTCTTTCCCACCTGAACCCTCTGGCACTTTCTCTTCATTTGAGCCCACAAATGAAAAGGAAGTATCCGCACTCTTCTTATCCTCTTACTCTACTACCTCTCCTCTCGATCCTATACCTACGCAAGTCATTAAAAATATATCTCCTGTGATTATTCCAACCTTAACTAAAATCTGTAATCTCTCTCTTACTACTGGTACTTTTCCTTCTCTGCTCAAACATGCAGTGATAACTCCTATTCTAAAAAAACAGAATTCTGACCCTAACTCTCTCTCTAACTATCGTCCTATATCTCAGCTCCCATGCCTCTCCAAGCTACTGGAGAGACTTGTCTACTCTCGCCTCACAAACTTTCTTAACTCTAACACCCTATTAGACCCACTTCAGTCAGGTTTTCGCTCTCAACACTCCACTGAGACAGCACTGACTAAAGTGGTGAATGATCTGGTAACGGCTAAGTCTAAAGGCCATTACTCACTACTTATTCTTCTTGATCTTTCTGCTGCCTTTGACACCGTCGATCACTCTCTTCTCTTACAAACACTACACTCCCTAGGTCTTAATGATACAGCCCTTTCCTGGTTCACATCTTACCTATCTGATCGCTCTTTCAGTGTTCGCTTCTCTAACTCTACTTCCTCTTCATTACCTCTGTTAGTCGGAGTTCCGCAAGGTTCAGTCTTAGGTCCTCTGCTCTTCTCAATCTATACCTCCTCTCTTGGCAAACTAATCAGCTCTTTCGGATTTCAGTATCACTTGTATGCTGATGATACTCAAATCTATCTATCAACCCCAGAGTTGTCACCAGTGGTTTTGGGTCGAGTTTCTGATTGTCTCTCTGCCATCTCATCTTGGATGTCTTGTCGCCAACTCAAACTCAATATTTCCAAAACGGAATTACTTATATTCCCGCCAAATAAGAACAGTTACCATCCTGACATCTCCATCACTGTTGACAACTCGATAATCTACCCTACCCCACAAGCTCGTTGCTTGGGGGTCATCCTCGACTCTGAACTGTCCTTTCTTCCCCACATTCAATCTGTCTCCAAATCATGTTACATGCATCTAAAAAACATATCCAAAATACGACCCTATCTCACACAAGACACTACCAAATCTCTTATCCATGCACTCATTATATCCCGCATTGATTATTGCAATAGTCTCCTAACTGGTCTTCCCAAGAACAGACTCTCACCACTGCAATCAATTTTAAATGCTGCTGCTAGGCTGATCTTCCTTGCAAGACGCTCATCGTCTGCTGATCCGCTCTGCCAGTCCCTCCATTGGTTGCCTGTATATTACCGTATTCAATATAAAACACTTCTACTTGCTTATAAAGCTATTAACCATACTGCACCAGCATATATCTCTGCACTTATCACAAAATATCTCCCATCTCGACCACTACGCTCTACACAAGATCTGCGTCTCTCTTCTGCACGGATCACTAGCTCCCATTCATTATTACAGGACTTTTATCGGGCTGCTCCCATCCTATGGAATGCCCTTCCACGCACATTAAGACTCTCCACCAGTCTCCAAACTTTCAAGCGTTCCCTGAAAACTCACCTCTTCAGGCAAGCCTATCATATTTAAGTTCTACATGCATAACCCTCCGAGGCACTTATGTATTATATAGCATCCCTTCTGGACTTGTAACTGCTATGCTATTACTGGTGCCTGTCCTTATGTTTCCCCCCCTATATCCCTATAGATTGTAAGCTTGCAGCAGGGCCCTCCTACCTCCGAGTCTGTCTGTTGTTACCCAGTTTGTCTTATCACTGTCTACTATTGTAAAGCGCAACGGAATCTGCTGCGCTATATAAGAAACTGTAAATAAATAAATAATAAATAAATAAGACTCATATCATCAGCCATCCAGACAACACACTTTACTGGTGGGTCAGATGTAAAATGTGCAGAGAAATTTAGATTTGGATGGGGTGTGTCGAAACGCAAATCTATTTTGCAGAGTAAAATTAAAGCTGTCCAGCATTTATGGGCTTCATGCAAAGGCAGCCAGTATTTACCCTGCGTGCAAAAAAAATGAATATTAATATATCATGAATATATCTTACGATAGATACACATGTATCATTCACATGCTTTCTCATACTTCATAAGGGTGCAGATCAATATTTCATACAAAATCACTTTTAAGAAAGACTCATTGAAGAACATTGCGGAAATGTAATAATCGGAGTTTGAGGTGCAGGCTGTTTTTTTTTTTTGTTTAAAGCGGCAATCATTTACAAAGCCAAACCATGCATTCTGAATGATTGCTGCTTTAAAATAACATCTAAGATCGTTCGGCATCCCCCACCAATGGAAACTCAGACCCAAAACTTAGGCATATTATGTTGTTTAATTTGTCACAGTATTGTGGTAATTTTTTTTGTTATCTAACACCATTATAAGCAATAAAATACGGTACTTGTTACCTAGAATGGCCCCCATCGCGGGCATCGCATGTACATCACATGCCATTATAATGGCATGCGATGCGACCGATGCAATGCCCGCGATTTCACATAAAAATGAATGGTAAAAGGTAAATCGCGTCGGTCGCATTGCATGCGGCCAAAAAACCGCATGCGATGCGACCGACGCGATTACCGCGATTTACATAGGGAACAATTGTCAACTCCACGCCGACGTGGATAGTGCGGGTATGAAAAGGTCGGAGGACGCGTACCGCCGCCCCTGGCGGGCTCGCTATGCTCGCCACGCTTCGGGTTGATGTTGATCGTGGGGTGGTGTTAACAATTGGGGGGGCCATTTCACACTTCAGGGTGGCTATTTGGGGTCTGTGGGCCATTTAACATTGTTCCCTATGTGAAATTGGGCCATTTAACATTGTTCCCTATGTAAAATCGCGGTAATCGCGTCGGTTGCATCGCATGCGATTTTTTTGGCCGCATGCGATGCGACCGACGCGATTTTTTTCCTTGCGATGCCTAGGATCAAAATCATCGGCGCCGTTCTAGGTAACAAGTACCTAAAATACTTCTGCCTCTTCTCTTACGGTCCCTGTTGTTTTTGTACTCGCTATGACCTAGTTGATGCCTAACAGTTGGTAAAATCAATTTTTCATCTGGATTAAAAGTATTTGGATGAAGCCGTTACTGCTCCATGGATATTAGGAGGTTTACTGGTCTAGTGTTACGTATACACAGACATCTGGATGCAAACCAAGCCGAGATTAACCAGGCTCAACATCCTGACAGTATACCCAATCTTGATGAAAAGTGGAATAGTCTTAGCTCCGCCATCACGTATCCGTGGGATCAAACAGAGATATATTTATTTTTAGGGCAGATTTTATGTTTTCAAAACCCCACTGCCATCCAGAAAGGAATCAAATCTGTTTGTGCGGCGAATAATAATAATAATAATAATAAAATACAATCAATTTACCGTTTAAGTGCAAAAATGTTTTGGAGCGGCCTATTTAATTATTGACATTCAGCAGCACAATTTTTATTTGGTTCTGTGTACATTCCATTAATAGCTGCAGCTCCAGGGCCAATGTACTGCTATTTTTATTCACATGATGAATATTCAATAGCTACAGATGCCGAGGACTCAGGTGGTAAATATATATTGAGGTGATTGAAGGAGACCTCAATGCAACTCATTAATCCGTTAGCATCACTGGATGGTTGGGAAGAATAGCGCAAAAGGGTAAAGAAATGATTAAATCCCCTGTAGGAATTGTACTTCTCTCCTACACACAGTCGCATAACCAGATTATTTTTTTGCTGCAGTGTTGATTTGCTTGGAGTGTGTCTGTGTGCGAATCCCACTAAGACACAACTGCTTCATTCCACACCTCACTCTGTGTGTGTGTGTTGTCATTGTGGAGAGAGGCAGCATGGAGCACACACAGGGTTAAATGAGAAGCCTCACATTGTGCTCTACATAATGCAGCGCAGGGGCTGTGGGGGAAAATAATTCTTCTTTCATTATTGTTTTGTTGTATATTTCCCTGCTCTTCGTCAGCAGCTGTTTCGCAGTGGGAAGCTACAAGATACCTGCACCTTGGGTTCATAGACTGTTATGAAGGACATGTTGTGGTGAGGACAAAGTGCATGTTGGATATGCCTTCGGCTCCTGTACTGGGAAGCAGATAATAATGCTGGATCCTTGCCTGAGCAGCCCCCACTTGACTGTTCTTCTGCATAGAGGCATCATTAGGAGCAATCCCCCTTTGCTGGGATCACTTAGGCACTTCCAGCTGGTGGCAGAGGGATACAGCCATCAGCCAGCTTACACGGCTTCAGCTGTCCTCCCCCCTGTACAATGACTGGGAATGCTTCAGGTGCTGGAAGGTAAAGGCAGAGATGTGAGCACTGGATATTTACATGGTACCTCTCTCCATCCTGAGCCTGCGTACTGGGCGTTCTGCTCTCTCTCTCTCTCTCTCTCTCTCTCTCTCCATTTGTTGGAGTCCTTACTGTGAAGCTGGATAGAAGGTACAAAAGGGACTACAACCTTTTCCAGGGAATCCTTGTTTCATGGGATATTCTTCCTCGCAATGGCTCATGCAGCTTCCCAGTTAAAGAAGAACAGGGATCTAGACATTAATGCAGAGGAGGATAGTAAGGAGAAAAAGAGGCACAGGAAGCGCTCCAGGGATCGGAAGAAAAAGGTATTATTTCTGTATATGACAAATAGGTCCCTGAATGTTATCACATGTGCACATTCAGCTAAGCATGGACCAACAATCACATGTCACTGTTACTGACTGCTGCAGTGGTGATGCAGAAGGTGTGTGTCCTTTACACACATGTCAGTCTTCTTCATGGGATTCACAAGCATCCAATTCCCACTTCAGTGGCTTTAGGCTGCCCAACTGGCTTGCCTTTTGCCTTTCTTGGAACATTGGAATTAATGTGTTTCTGTTGAAATATATATATATATATATATATATATATATATATATATATATATATATATATGACACGCACTCATATACACACACACACAAACATCACACACATTTAAGATGGATTATATCCATATAATATGGAGTAAATATCATATAACTTAAATAATGTACAAAATTAATTAGCACTCCTCCCCATTGTGAAAGGGGTGGCTACCATTCATATATATATATATTATATATACAGTGTGTATATATATATATATATATATATATATATATATATATACACAGTATATATATATACAGTATATATATATATATATATATATATGTATATATATATATATATATATATAATGTACCACTCCATCGCTGTGACCTCATTCGAAAGTGTTCAGAATGACAACACAATCGCACTTGTAAGTGTGTGTGTGTGTGTGGTGAATATTTTCTGACACTGTTGCTGAATTATTCACATCAGCCCCAGCCATATATATAATTCTGCTTTTTTTGGTCTGTTGGTGTCAGTCACATCCTGGGACAAAGGGCAATTAAAATGCATGTTCCCATAGGGAGCTGTGCAATCTTATAGATAAGGCCCAACAGCAGATTCACTTTCATTAGATGCAATTAATGAGTATTGACCAACAGGCCGTATCAGCAGACTAGGCAGGGCAATCTGCTGCCATAGTGATCTTTTTATGATCCTTTGTGATATTCCCTAAAGGACAGATAATCCTAATTTACTGAGAGCATTGATGCACAAGCTCCACCACTGACATGTAGATTTGCTGCAGTAAATGTACATCTCCTGTTCTAGCACGTAAGGCTTAGCCTGCTTCATTCTATATTGTCAGCTTTGTATATACTGACAGTTCACAAAATCCACCACAGAAAGCAATTTCCTATTGTTTGTATTGACATAACGGAGAGGCATCAAGTGCTGACTTTGGGAATCTCTCCATACTTGGGATGCTCCCATTGTCATACATATCATTCATTCTATGCTGATATTAATTATTAGATTTAAATGCCATCAGACTGTAATGGTGTCATGGAGATGTCTCACATGGCCGGGTATCCTTGGCTAATCATTATGGAAGATCCTTCATTGTGTTCGCAGTAAGCGTCTCTCAATATAATCTGGATATTTATTGACCAGGCATATTGGGGATACGAGAACAGCATTGTGATTTCAAAGAACAGACGCTGGGCATTGTACTGACTCATTTGTACTTGCATGCTATTGATTTCCTAGATTACCACTTCTGGTAACCAGAGTCTATATACTGTAAAGCCTAATAAACATGCATACACGTGTTTAGTGCTCAAGTACGTGTATGTGTAATAGATACAGAGAGCAAGCACCAGCTTCAGCAATTGTAGTTTGGACAGCTCCAACAAATGTGTCGAGTCTTGGGCCAAATGCACCACAGTTTGGGTTTGGGTTTCACTGTTATGTAATACTATACAGGAAACATTCCTTAAGAAAGTTGACAAATATGTAGGATCTTGTGAAAACAACGACGATTCCCACGTTCCGACTTGCAGCTTCTCTGCAGAGCAATTCCTGCTGCGGTTGTGGCATTATATTTATATTTTAAGCTATTTAGTTCGAGGTACATAATGAATGAAAGATTTGCAAGCCTTAAAACATTGTGATTGGAGCAGGGGCTGACTTCAGACTCTTACAGTGAGATCCAAACTGGCTTCTCCAATTCTTAAAGCATTTTACCATTACCCTAAGACCGCGTCCTCTATCTAGATGTGGAGAGAGAACCAAAAGGCTATAGATTGTGTTATGTAATGCCTTTGTCCTTCCAGCAGAGCTTTGTGCCTGGATACAGCTGTTCTATATGAGGCCTACAGACAATGCACAATAAAAATACATCCTACCCATATCCATTGCCGCCATCGCTGTCCTGACAGATCTCCATATGTACCTAATGATCTTGTCCTAGATCAGTATTTATAGTATTACTGCTACATATATTAGCTATTTAGCCATTTGGGCTGTTATATTCACAACCTGTGTGTCTGTTTATTGTTTTTTTTTTTTTTAATGAAGATATAAAATGAAATAAAACACAGCATCAGTTAATGATGAAGAGGTAATATTGCGGCTCGGCGTATGTTGGTGCTGTGTACAGAAATGGCAATAGACCGAGGCTGATGCATCAATAAATAGAATGTTCTCAGCAGTAGAAGTGCAAAGATAATACAATGTACAACAGTGCATTAAACATGCAGTTATGATGGTGTAAGGCAATGGGTGTGGTTTGCACTTATGTACAAGTCAGCATTTTTTTCCTGCAGTAAATCAAGTATGCACTATCTTAGCTTAGCCTCTCTTAAAGAGTCATTATTCTCATCCCTATCTTGGCTGACGAGAGTTGTTTGTGCTGTTTTGATGGGTTAACCGCACGCCTGCCTACAGTATTTATGAACATGTGTGCTCATTAAAGAGACATTCTGCACATGATTACAGTGTATAATTCAGTACTGTGGACAGATCAAGCAGCTAACGAGGGCCCAGATCCACCATGTCCTACTGGAGACGTGCATAATGCAGAACGTGTTTCCTACAACTTAGGTGAGGGAATTGCTAATGGCTGTAATGAATATGGGATGAGATGCATATAGAAATTCAGAAGGGAGTTATCAGGTGTGGATTAAGGTGAAGGGCAGGTGTTGTACACCTTGTAATATGGCAAAATTACATAGCAGTGTAACAGCTGTTTCAACCTACACATTTCAAAATAAATAATTGATCCCTTTGGTATCAGCAGGGCACTTACACACATTGCTTGTTCACCTATAACTGTATGACAGAGCATGGATGGAAAAAAGGGTGAATACATGGTCACCTAATAGGATTTCTCCGGCTGTTGGAAAAATCGGTGGTCATCACATGGTTCTACTACCTAGCAACTGTTTCTCTTTTAGATCTGAAGTATAGACCTGTATGGGCAGGCCCGGCTTAAGGCTTCCAGGTGACCTAGGCTAATACACATATACTGTAGCTACCCTTGTAATGCTGTAGCTAAACACACGTGTAAGGACGCGCAGGGACTCCCCATTCATACTGCCCATGTGCATGTAACTGAAGGTTATACAACTGGCATGTAGGATCTAATGCTTGTGGCCTGTGAAGGAGACTTTGGCTTTAGGCTGCCCGGCTGGCGCTGTATCACAATGTACATAAAGTAATGGTTCCATCAGTAAATTACGTTGGCACAGCCTTGTGGCGGTCACCTTAAGAGCGTTACTCCCCACAGTGCATCGGGACAGGTATATAACAAGCATTGAATAAATTAGGCCTTCTCTTTATTCCTCGGCTGTCATCTGTAAGCTCCCCCCCACCCCTTTTACCCTGGCACCCTAGGCTGCAGCCTAATCAGCTTATTGGTCACTAAGGCACTGTGTATGGGTAACTTCCACTATTGTCTCCCAAATGTGTCTCTAAAGCGCCTGCATTTAGAACACTGCACATCCAGTATGTTTTTGCTTGTGGTGTATGTAACTGTGTATAGTAATACATGTAATAGCTAGACTTAATAGTTTTAACTAGGGACCGCTTTACTTCTACTTTACCAAGGGCCAGGCTGGCCATCTAGCTCTTCTGTAAAATGTCAGAAGGGACAGAAGACCTGTTGGGCTGGAGATCCTGGCTGGCTGAGCAGCGCAGTCTCCCAGATCTCTTCCTCCAGCTGGAATACAGATTGGGGGGGGTGTGGGGGGGGTGGTACCACAAGGCCAGGCCTCATTCACCTCAAGGAGCACAAGTCTGTCATTTAAATAGAACTATACAGAATAAAGAAGGAGGATCAGATAAATTGAATCAGACATAATAAATAAATACAAAAAGACCCGGCATACACATTATAAGCGGTTATACCAGTGGGTTCCGTTATAGATGATAGACAATGCCTAGGACGACAGTCACTAGGTTGGCCACTAATGGTCAACAGTTACTAGATCAACGGTGGAAAAGTGTCAACATACAGTTCCTTAGGTCAACACCGCCAAAAGGTCGACACAGATGTATGGTTGACATAGGCAAGATCAACAGTCAAAAGGACAACATGAGTTTTTTATATTCCCAGTCTATGCCCACTTGTATAGTAAAGTATGAAAAAAACACATCATTAAAACTCATGTTGACATTTTGACTGTCGACCTTGCCTATGTCGACCATAAGCTTGTGTGACCTTCTGGCAGTTTTGACCTAAGGTATGTCGACCCTTCTTAGGTGTCGACCTAGTCACTGTCGACCATCAGTTTTCGACCTAGACACTGCATACTGTACCAGTGCTGGGCAACTACTGACTACATGCATCTATCCTGACCAGGGCCCTTATTCTGGTTCACTTGCAAATACAAATTTCTTCTCAAATGGACACAACCATGTGCACTGCAGGTGGGGCAGATGTAACTTGTGCAAAGAGAGTTCGATTTGGGTGGGGGCTTTACTTCAAAGTGAGATCTGTATTGCAGTGTAAAAATAAAGCAGCCAGTTTTTACCCTGCACAGAAACAAAATAACTCACCCAAATCGAATTCTCCCTGCACATGTTACACCTGCCCCACCTGCAGTGCACATGGTTTTGTCCATTGGAGAAGGAATTTGCCTTTGCAAGTGAACCAGAATAAGGGTCCAGGAGTAATTGTCCCTTACTAGGACTCCAGGGGGGGGGGGGGGGGTAGACGACAGTGCATTCATATAATACTATGCAGCAGTTAGCCCAAGATTGCAGGGTGGTGTCTTCTTACCATCTGGTCTAGACGGCCATGCTGGTGATCTGATATTCATTGTCATGTAAAGCTTCTATGCAAATATAATATTTTAGAATATTGGTGGTACTAAGATGCAAACTGTCGTGTCACAACTGTTCCATACACTTGTTTTTAAGCCTTTTTTTTTCTTTCATTATTACTCATTTGCGGCTGTTATTGCCTGATGAACTTTGCTAGGATTCTTCTTTTCATACCTTAAAGTGACCTATAAATAAGATGATACCAGGAGCTTGCACTCTCTGGTGATGAGTATTGAATTGACCCTGCACCAGGGTATTCATCCAGCACACGCCACCGCCGCAGCTGATGCTCCCTCTTCTACTACATAGAAATCTCAGGTCAAAAGAGATTAACCTCTAGCTGACAATCTAGTAGCAGGGATATTTATGTGTGATGGACAAAATGTTTAAATGTATCTTTTACAGTCTGGGAGCTATCTGAAGCCTGGTGCTACTAACAAAGGCCTTTGTTCCCATTTCTGAACACCGTGGTTTTTCTGAATTATACATTTTATGGATGGATATATAGTAAATGTATGCCTAATATGTCAACATGTAAATAATCACCCACAGATGTGATCTCATACAACTAGCATCTATCCTACCTCCCAACTTTGGTTCCCCCTGGATCGGGACCTGTGCGCGTTGAAGCCACGTGGGCCCAAAAAGTGGCCGTGCCCTATGCAAAGGGGCGTGGCCTCACGGGATGACGTGTCCTAAGGGCGCGTCTCCGGTTTTCATTGCTCTGCGCCGCTGAATAGACGCTGTGCTATTTCCCATAATTGGTGAAAAGTTATCCCTCCATTCAGCTCCAGGATTCCCCTGTTTAAAAACATTTTATTAAAGCAATTATAAATAAAAGCTTATACATACCGGACATGTTCACTGTAAAATCATACAGAATAATATAACATTATACAGATTGGACGGTGATATCTAATGGTCCATACACACCGGGCGACTATGCCCAGCGTGTATGGATAGCAATGATAGCGTTCATCACTGTGGGGGAAGCTTTCCCCCTGCCCGTCACCGACGGAGGGGGGGAGGACGGCGTAGCATAGCAGAGCGCTATGCAAAGCCGCCCTGAAAGCCGCTCATCTGCTGGTATAACCAGCAGATGAATGGCTTTCTCTTTGATGTTGCGGGAGCGCGCAGCAGCGCTCACCGCTCATCGCCAGGCCATACACACTGGGCGGCTTTGAGCTGAAAGCTGCTCAACCTGCTGTTTTGAGCGACTTTCAGCTCAAAGTCAACCAGTGTGTATGGGCTTTAACACCTTTTTAAGTCCCAGACTGTATATTAATCCTTTTAATTTGGAAAATACAACACAGCCATAATTTGTGTTGGTCTGGGTGGAAGTATCAAATCATCATTTATCAATGCATTCATTATGAAACCGGGAATATGGAGCTGTAGAAATTAATGTGGGAGCAATAGAAAATGATTGTGATGAAGTTATGTAACACAATAACACACAATATACAAAACATGTTTATCATCTTGGTGAGTATATACATGTCACATGGGGCAGGATGCACTAACATCCGCAGCCGGTCCCGCACCACAACGCTGGCTACCGCATCGATACTAATAGCATGTGTACTAACATATTCGATTAGTAACGCAAAGGACAGCTCTTCCGATAAGAGCTGACCTTTGCAATGCGGCACCATCCCTGCAATGTGAGACCCGGGAGTCCCTCTGTGCATGTGAAGAGTGACGGCCTGGCCGCGGGGCATGCTGGGAGAGATCCATGATGGATCCCTTACACAGCGCTGTGGAGACAAGCCCAAAGGGTTAGTGGTGGAGATGTGGAGGCAATCCATTGCAACAAAATCACTTTTTTATTGGCTGCTGCACATTTGGTAAGTAAAGGTTTTTGGCCTTTTGGTAAGGATATCTTATCTGAATCTGTGTCCAGATACCAAAAAGCTCAATTTGTAGAAACACTAAAGGGTATAATTAATGTATAAGTGATATAATCCTGCAGTTCTATCCATAAAGTCGCTATTACCTTCGGCAGGACCACAAGCAATTAAATATGTTGCCATTTGGTCTAGCCAAAAAAAACTGACTTTCCCTATTCAATTGCAGTTTTTTCCATCTATGTAGTTCCCCTTTTGTAAAATGCAAACTGCATTGGTGGAAAATTGACGAAAACGGCCACAGTTTCAACTAAAACATGCCGATTTTTCTGACAGTTGAAGTGTTTGCACTGTAATTAAATAGGTTGAATGTAAATTCAACTGAAAAAGGTCTGCATGCTCCAGTTCACCGCCTTAAGGTGCCCATACACGTTACAATTATTGTATACAATATTGTATACAATATCGCATCTCATCCGATCTCGGTTTTGCGATGACATCAGATGAGATGAGATCTAGTACAAAAAGTATGTGCAGCACGTACTTTTTGTACTAGATCTCATCTCATTTGATGTCATCGCAAAACCCAGATGAGATGCGATATTGTATACAATATTGTATACAATAATTGTAACGTGTATGGGCACCATTACTTGCGGCACCTATCTTACCGCGATGTGTGCGTATAGATACTACAGCTGTTCCTGGATTTGTATTAGAATGCAACAATGCTTATTTTAAAAATGTATTGTTTTCGAATATATCTTAGTATATCCTTTCACTCCACCAGTATGGGAATTTAAAGTGAAAGACATGAAATACAGTAGTGCTCTAACAATTCTAACAATCATATTGTGTATGGTGATATGTAAATGTTAAGGAACGGTACTCTTTACCTAGAACGGCGCCCATCGGGGTGATCGCAGGATCGCGGGCAGTACATAAACGGCCGCGACGCGATGCCCGCGATCACCGCGATTTTCCCATAGGGAACAATGTTAAAAAGCCAGATTGACCGCGATTTTGCATTCAATGCCTCAATGCCCGCGATTTTACCATAGGAATCAATGGTAAATGGGCTACAGAGCCCAAATAGGCTCAATTAACCCTTAAATGTCACCCCAATTTTTTGACGCCACCCCACGATCCACGCCAACCCGAAGCGTGGCGAGCGCAGCGAGCCCGCGAGGGGCGGCGGTACGCGTCCTCCGACCTTTTCATGCCCTACTATCCACGTCGGCGTGGAGTTGAGAATAGAATAGTGTGGCGAGCGCAGCGAGCCACCGAGCCCGAAGCGTGGCGAGCGGACGCGGATACCTTCACAGTTATACGCGTCCCCTCGCGGACTTCACAGGTGTCCGTGGCGACGCCGACACCTGTGAAGCCCGCGAAGGGACGCGTTTACCTGTGAAGGTATCCGCGTCCCCTCGCGGGGCTCGCTGCGCTCGCCACGCTTCGGGCTCGGTGGCTCGCCACACTATTCTATTCTCAACTCCACGCCGACGTGGATAGTAGGGCATGAAAAGGTCGGAGGACGCGTACCGCCGCCCCTCGCGGGCTTGCTGCGCTCGCCACGCTTCGGGTTGGCGTGGATCGTGGGGTGGCGTAAAAAAATTGGGGTGACATTTAAGGGTTAATTGGGTCTATTTGGGCTCTGTAGCCCATTTAACATTGATTCCTATGGGAAAATCGCGGGCATTGAGGCATTTTACATTAAAATCGCGGTCAATTAGGCTTTTTAACATTGTTCCCTATGGGAAAATCGCGGTCATCGCGGGTACACGATTTTGGTGTACCCGCGATTTACCCGCGATGCCCGCGATGACCGCGATTTTTTACCCCCGACGCCCGCGATTCTGATCGCGGGCGCCGTTCTAGGTAAAGAGTACCTAAGGAACTACAAACGGAGAAAGAATACATGTGTTTCGTCACATGGGAAATTCATGACCAGTGCAGAGGTTTTCATGCATGAAGCTGGCATTTGCCGTAACCAAGGGTTTCCGTGGGTGTAGGTATGTTTGTGATGTTCTGCTGCAGTTGGGTGTTGAATAGAGGAATGAGGCACAAGGATGTGTAAAAGAACAGGACCATGGGCAAAACTGACTTTGAATTACAGTTTCTTTGAAGTCAACTTCAAAGCACAGTTCTGGTGAGAGGCTGACACAGATTTAACAGGAAGACAAGTTTCTCCTTTCAAATGATCATCACAAGGATCCAGTGTACAGTATTTCACAAATACAAATATATTTGGTCCAGTGATACAGAATCCTTATCTTACAAGTGCATAATAAATGATCCAATAGTTAGAGCAGTTTATAGTGACATCTAATTGTGAGCTAATATTACAGTCTTGCATACATACTGTATATTTAACAGACTTCTCCAGAGTTCGCTAATCATTACTAAGTAACTGGACACAGTTAAAGCTAATTATGCTACAGGGGGAACTTGTCTAGTGTGGCATTAACTACCGTACGCTAAAATGTCCGCTCCTATGCCTGATAAGGAACATCACAGTGGTGGGACCAGTGGTGTCACTACCGGCATGCGGCACGCACCCATGTGTAATGCTTAAAAGGGGTGATACCAAAGTGCCACCACTACAGACAGGCCCCTGGAGTTACGAAAATGTGCTCTTGCAAGGACACGCCCCCTCTGAAACAAGCCATGCCTACCTTTTTACCCAAATGGGGGGTGATAGTGCAGAGTGCACAGTGGGTGTCACCAAATCTGGCGCTGCCTCTGGGTGGTATTTCAAATGTATGGAATGAACAGTCTTTTCTTGAGCAATGAAATTAATATTGCAATGCAAAGGGGTGAAATGTATCAAACCTTTTACTAAGCTTCTAGTTATTATTTTCTAGGATGTATTTAATAAATGGTAACTAGAGTAGGTGATAATTTGTTCAATGGACTTTCCTACTCTTTGGAAGATTTTATACTTTTCCCTCTAGCACTATGGAAGGTGTTGGGTAGTGAGTATTCAGTTGTATGTGGCAGGAGAACATGAGAGGGGAGATAGTAATACTATAGAATGTGGTGATAATAAGAGTCTGGGTATATGAGTGAAAGAAGGTGATTTGTGTGGAAATGTAAGGCTGGGTATACACTCAGAGGCAAACACGGGGAAATGTTCATTTTATCACTTAGTGTGTACCGGAAATCTGGTATGGTGCGAGGTTTGTAGTTGATGACAAGCATGAAGAAATAATGAGATCCCAAGTTGGTCATACTAGGGATTTTGGCAGCCTTGGGAGCCTGGTTCATCCAATCACCAAGTGGTTTAATTATTATTTATAATTATAGGCTAAAAATAAAAAGGTCTATTTCGTAACTATGATCCTTATCATACTGCATATGCACTTACAGTATTTGTTACATGCACTCCCTGACAGTGTGTGTCTATGCCGTCTTCAGTTTGTATTGTATTTATATGGAGTGGTGTGGATTGTGCTGTTGCCCGGTAGAAGACATGGTAGTGCCTGGTAGAAGGCATGGTAGTGCCTGGTAGAAGACATGGTAGTGCCTGGTAGAAGACATGGTAGTGCCTGGTAGAAGACATGGTAGTGCCTGGTAGAAGACATGGTAGTGCCTGGTAGAAGACATGGTAGTGCCTGGTAGAAGACATGGTAGTGCCTGGTAGAAGACATGGTAGCGCCTGGTAGAAGACATGGTAGAAGACATGGTAGTGCCTGGTAGAAGACAGGGTAGTGCCCGGTAGAAGACATGGTAGTGCGGGGCAGTTCTAGTCGGAATACTGTCCACCATATGAAGGTGGAGACATAACTAGCAAATAATTATTACGTGACAACCAATATGTGGACATGGTTAACCTTATGTTGACGTGGTGAAAATGTTTACACGAATAGAATTCTAGTGTAATCTATTCCTCCTACTTCATCTCTCTCTTCAACCAATTTGTTATTATAGCCCCCAAACTTTCCTCCTCCTTTTCCATTTACCACCGACTTTAACACCAGAATATCAACTTACTGTTTTTTACTTATTTTAGCCTAATCCTTACCCTAAACCTATACAGAAAAACTGCTATAATGTTGACCTGCAACAGCCAAACCCTAAGTGTCCCCTTTAGCAGCCTAATTGTAACCGCCCCCACTTGCTGCCTCACCCTAACCCTATTCCTAGTGCGTAACCTATCCCTAACACTAGGCCTGATTCTGATTGACTCAATAAGCTGTGATGTCAGCCGTCCGCCCCCGGCACACTGCGTCACGGCCACATGTACATGGGAATGCCCAGCGTTTGCATGGGGGCACCCATGAAATGCTGGGCGATGCCATGTCGGAGCACCGCCACTGCCCACCACACTCCCTCATTGCGATCGCCGTGAGAGTGCAGGCCGGCAAAGGCGCCCACACAGAAGCCCTGCACATGCACACATGAGGTTCTCAAGTGGTTAACACACTGTGGACCTCTGGTCCGTACACATGGCCGTGTGCACACTGTTTGCAGGGTGGACATAAGCATATGGTAACACCCAGTGTTTCATGGGTGTTCCCATGAGAACGCTGGGTGTTCTCCTGCTAATGGGCCGATGACGCGGGATGCGGGGGGTGGGTAGCTGACATGACCGGATTTCAGCTGCCCGCCCACTTCCCTCCAAATGTGCAAGTAGATCTAAGGTTGCGCTGAGCAACCTTAGAACTGCGTGCACGTTCCACATCCTTCGATGGTCGATGCAGGGCGTTACCCCATAGGCTGCGAATGGATGATTACGTAAAACATCCAGTGCGAACATATGCGCCTTGCGAATGGTGGGTCGGCGTACCACCATTCACAAGGCGGGATCTGGTTCACTCGCAAGGATGTGAATTCGCATCCAAGCAGATCAACCAGAATACTCCCCCGTATGGATTATTTTTTACATTGCGGCACAATATTTGTGCAGATTCTACGGAGCATATTTGATCGTTCACATTAGTCCCTGTATCAGCTCTTTATATGGTTTCTTAGCACAGTACTCCCTGTTGTATGTTTGGGAGGAATGAAGCGGATATATTCTAACAACATCTATTACGAACAAGGATCAATTCCAGCATTCCCAGGTGACCTTAGAGGCGTAAAAGCAAAGCATAGAGTATGACTCAGTCAATACACGCCCTACAGGGAGATGTCTTATTGCCTAGGAAACCATGCAAGAAAATGGTACCAGGGGAAACCCACACAAGCATGGAGAGAGCATGCAAACTCCCCATGGAAAGCGCCTTGGTATGAATCAGACTCATGACTCCAGCATGGTGACACAACAATGCTATCCACTATGTCACCGTGCTGCTTTCTGTGTGATATCAGTAACTGTATGATAACGCTTACTGCATATGCTGACAGAGCATGTGGGTGGTTTATACCAATCATCACGCAGTAACATACAGCTTTGGTTATTGAGGTCAGCTCTGCTTCCTCTACATCTATTTTTAATTGGACCTGCAGAGTGGGTAAGAAGAACGCTGTCTGCAGATTTTCAATTGCTTCAAATATGTCAAGTCCAGACAATTTATTTGGTGAGGTCACCATAGTTATTAATGGTTTCCCAGACCACTCATCCTCCTTGTTATGTATTCCATTCGTTCACCCTTCAGTGGATACGTGCAATCCCAGTATGGCAAGAACTGAACCATGAACAACATGTCATTTCTCAGCCTACGTAGCATCCCTTCAGAGTGTTCCCATTTGCAGCAATATACATAGCATGATGCTTAGTGTTCCACAGGTTTCTGAAGGCCAAGTAAGCTAGCAGTTGGCATTACTATCTTTTTATAAAGTTATCTTCGAGTCATGCACCGTCCTTGTGAAGACACCACCAGAAAGATGGTACCACTGGCAATAGGTGTAGGATGGGGAGGGGACTGCACACCTGCCCCCGTTTCTTTAAATGCCCTTGTTCAATGTTGTTCCTAGCTGCATCCATTTGAACTCATATACAAGGTTAAGACCGGAGATTTGGTATGACGTTTTGACATTGTACCTTTGGGAGATGCTGGGAAAAAAAAAAACAAAAAAAAAAACAATATGATCTATGTGGATGACAGAACAGCTTTAAGAAACATGAACATATTTAGGGTGGGGTGTTGTAACATCCTCTGCCCATTATTGCCCCCCTTCGCCGGCCACCGCATTGTTAATAACGGCATATGCTCTAACATATGCGGTTATTAACGCAAGGGACAGCTCTTGCGATAAGAGCTGTCCCTTGTGATGCGGTGCCGGCGCTGGACTTCCGGAGACCCGGGAGTCCATCTGCACATGCGCAGGGTGACGGCGCCGGCCGCAGGGCATGCTGGGAGGGATCCCTCAAACAGCACTGCGGTAAGAAGCCCATAGGCTTCTGTATGGAATTCCCTTCGCAGAGCTGCCACTGCGGAGGGGCCATTGAGCATACAGAAATGCGGTAAAAACCCCGAAAACTGATATTTTTACCGCATTTCTGCTTTAGAGAATCTCCCCCTTAATCAGATAAACTTTCAATGGCAGTGTATTAGAAATTTTTTTCTTATGTTCGTTCCTGTGGGGGATTTTGTATCAGCAATGGCATGTAGCTATGCACCCA
Source organism: Crinia signifera (assembly GCF_055691185.1). Lineage (NCBI taxonomy): Eukaryota > Metazoa > Chordata > Amphibia > Anura > Myobatrachidae > Crinia > Crinia signifera. The sequence continues at coordinate 235,855,258 of NC_139222.1, read as the reverse complement.
ATCACATGGCCTCACATGCTCACCAATACCATGTCCCAAAATCTCCTAAAGAGGCTCTGTATGTTGGCTTAGCTGTGCTGGGTGTGGATTATTAGGTAGACCCTGTTGACATTTTGACCCTGTCGACCTAATGTATGTCGACCTGTTCTATGTCAACTTTTTTATCCTGTCGACCTATTGTAGTTACAGATGGAGTGCCTCGATTCCCTGAGCTGGCGCAGGCTGGTGGAGAGGCGCTCCATGTGACGGGGACATGCAAGCGTCTCACACACTCGCGCGTCCCGGCGGAGAGCGGATTTCCTGCCCGCCTCCGATTCAGGGAGACGGGCAGGGTTAGTGGGGGTGCCGGCAGCTCTAATGACAGCTGCTCCGTCTGTAGACCTTTTGGGGTAGACCTATTGACGGGCTATCTAGACACTGAAGATCTATCAACCGGAAGCAGCTGTGCCAACCATGATGCATAATGCTTAGTGATTACTGTATGTGAAAGGGATGTATTCATAAGGGGCTGTTAATGGATATATGTATGCTATTGATGACGATGATGATGATGATGATGATGTGGGTGCTTTCTTAAACTGTGCACTTGTAAAATCCTGCATGAGTGTACTGCGGAAGCAATTGGGTTTGTTCTGACAAACCCTTTGTACACTGGATTCAGGAAGGAGAGCGATTTCAGTAAAACTACATTAAAGTTATTGCAGATAACGGGTAAATCTGTGAGCAGCCATAACATTTACATATCAGATTTAAGAAAATTTTTGCTTATTACTCGTTGTCATATTTATGTGAAAGTCCACCCCACATCTTTAGTCTTTCACCCCTTTGAGTGCTAACATCCCTGAGAAAGATGTGAAAAATATCTGCTAAAAATGTCAGCGTTGACCACACACAAATTTTTTATTTTCATTGATATATTTCCCCATATAAGGTACACTTTACAAGTCATTGTGATGAATACATATTTAGTCAATTTACACACCCACTGGTGTGACAAACTTGACAAATTCACTTGGCACTCAAAGGGTTAAACATTACAGAGTACTGTATACAGCAGCAGATCTTTTTGAATTCTGTTTAATCAGGTAACCCAGTATCCGTATAGAGCTGGCATTAACCCGTTCAGTTAGATTTTAAATAAGTATGTTCTATCCATTTATCGTATGCCCGTTTATATACTACCGTATACTGTGGGCACTACCCTCACCTAATGTTATTACGTACACAAGCAATGTGGGCAATTCCTTCTCTGCGCAGCTTGGAAACAGCATGATTAATATTTCATGAGTGAATATTAAAGCAAAATAAAACCAGAGTTCTACTTAAGTCAGAGAACTTGCCAGTGTAGATTAAAAAACAGTCTTCAAGCAGAATTCATGAATAGTTCCATTATAATGTGGAGATGTGAAGTCTCCGCATTGTTGTCCTGTGGGGAGGAACCCTGTGAATAATACCGTATTTTACTGCTGTACATAGAGGGAGAACACTGGGAATTTGGCTGGTGGACTGGTTGTAGTGGGTGTTCTTATAGGACAATGTGAAGTGCCGGGTGATTAATACAGAAATTAGCATAATCAGTCAATAATATTACAGTACATAATATGTTTTTCTTTGTGTGTTCAAAATGTTTTCAAGTATATCATTTAAGAATGAGGTTACCCTTTGGCGCTGTATTTTTGTTGCTAAAAGGGGGTAGGACATCAATTTTATGCTGTGTATGATTTTTTATGTTTTATGATTTTTATGCTACAGTATGATGTTTTATGCTTCGCACTGTCGATTTTGACTATATAGTCAAAATCACAAAGCACATTGTGCAAATCGCACCCGATCCCGATATAATCCAGATGTGCAGCCCCACGTCTTCGAAATTGAACGTAGAAATAGACTGTGCAGCACAGTCTATTTCTACTATCTTGAAACGAGGGCCATACTGGTCAATGCAGCATACCCCTCCCTGCCTGCCGGCGCATGCCGGCACCACGCCAAGTTCCTCCGGCGGCCGATATCAAATCAGTATTGGTGGCATCAAAATCTACCAAAATGTCGATGACATATCTGGTCTAGTGGACTTCGATGAAATGACCACCAATCGGGTCATGATACCCTACATGAAATATAAAAATGTAAACGTACTGTCTTAGTACTGCAATCTTAGTATAAAAATACAATTGTGAATAACCTTGGGGTTATTTAGACCTGATCGATGGGCTGCAAATTTGCAGGCCGGCCGATTATCGAATGACTGCACATGCATACAGATCGTAGCACACATGCCCGAGGCCATCCAGCGATAAAATCCAGAGTCGTTTCTAATCACAAGCCATTGGCAAGTTGATTGACAGGAAGCCAGCTCCCCCAAGCCACCAGCAAGTCTGCGGCATCGTTGCTTTGCCACTGGTGGAGAGGACCCTGCAGAGTTAGAGAACCCTTATGGGTATCCCAAATCAATACATATGTGCATATTGCATTTCATTCTTGCTGGCAGCGTTACTCCACCAGTGAGCACGCACGGGGAACTGAGTCTCGATCAAGGGACAGTCCTAGTAAATTGCTGCCCATCTACAATCTGTATCGCTGCAATCATTGGAGATATGGATTGTTATTTAGCATTGCCTTACAATAAATACCTCTGAGTACTCGGTGGTCTTTTTTATCAAGATCATGTTATGTCAATTTCATCAGATAAATGGGCCATCATTCGTCTTACATTATAGCATTCCTTTTGGGTTATTTACAGTTCCATTTTACACGGTACTAATTAAAGCTAAAGTATTTACTGGCCGTGCGTGTCCCTAAAGGTTGAACAGAGATTAGGTATGACCAGGGTACAGAGATATCCTGTTGGCCATATGCAGGCTGTCCTGTGCATGCTACGCCAAAGCCCTATACACACTAGAGGACTAGGGGCACTGTCAGTATAGTAAACTATATCGGCGGTGCGGCTGGTCAAACAATATTGACTGCACACACTGATGTTCAGCAGACGGAGAGGGGGGAGTCATTAACATTACGCACACGCGCATCTACACACTACACTTTTTAGATCTAGCAAAGAAGGGGCCTTCTGAGCGATCTAATTTAATTTCTTAACTAGTGTGTATGGGGCTTACTGCTTTTCATTGGAGAGAGAGGGTCAGATGTACTAAGCTCAGGGTTGCCGACCCTCCCGGAATTTCCGGGAGTCTCCCGAAAATCGGGGCTCCCTCCCGGCCCCCCGGAAGGGTGGGCAACCCTCCCGGATTCAGGGGGGACCCCCGCTGTACCCCGGATCGCGGCATTAAAATGCCGCAATCCTCGGGTCTCAGAGGAGGGGGCGGAGCTAAAATGACACAATCGCGTCATTTTAGCCCCGCCCCCTCCACGGAGATCACTACATTAGCTGGTTTACCAGCATGGGGGCGGGGCTTAGTGATGTCACGCTTAAGCCCCGCCCCCTGAGCGGCTACTGAATCTCTCCTCTCCGGGCTTCTCCCGGAGAGGAGAAGAAGAAAGTCGGCAACCCTGACTAAGCTTTAAAAAGTGATAGTAGAGACTGATAAACAGAGGCGGCTGCTACCTCAGTGCAGAAGGGGGGCTGCTTCTGCCCGCGATGCCGCCACCGGTCCTCACTACTGCTGTCCCCGCCATGGTTGCGGGACCAGCACATGCTCAGTAGCATCCTTGTTACTGCGCATGCACTGGCCACCAGCTTCTATGGGCTGCTTCAGCTAAATCACAGTCTCGATGCCCATACACTGCAGATGACAGGCACCGGGACCGGCACATGTGCAGCATCGGCCTTGGTACTGCGCATGCACAGTCCCAGTATTCTATGGGCTGCAGCTGAAGCAGTCAATAGAGGCATCTAACTGTCATTTTTCAAACCCAGTATGTAGCATGGCATTTAGGAGCTGGTTGGCTAGTGCATACATAGTGAGCCCTTGTTTTTGAAGGAGATCACAATGTGGGTCACAGTAGATAGGCATTGATATAGAATGGTAAGTACCGCAGCAAACAGACATATGATACGTAGACCACAATCGCCCCTTATTCTGGTTCACTCGCAAAGGCAAATTCCTTATCAAATGGACAAAACCATGTGCACGGCAGGTGGGGCAGATGTAACGTGCACATGGTTTTGTTCATTTGAGAGGGAATATGCCTTTGCGAGTGAACCAGAATAACCCCCAATGTCGCTCTCTTTTCCCCCATGTCACTCACATAGGGATGTCAGCAGACATGGCAATAAATGTCACATGGTAGCTTCATAGGGGACATGGAAGGAGAATTGTAATTGCTGCTGGTAGTCTCTCCTGCTCTCCCTCTGTGCCGCAGCAGAACAAGTGAGCATCACTTCCTCTGTTATATAAACATGCATCGTGCCGGCTACATCTGCAGTGCTCTGTCCTGGCCGCGCGCCATCCTACAGATATTTATATAAGGGAGTATTAGCACATATTCTGCTCACTATCAGTAACATCCAGCTGCAGCCTCTTCTTGCTCTATAAGCATAAGCTATGATGTCAGTCGCCCTCGGAAGCAGCAGTTATGTAACAGTGCTTGGTGCTATTTCCTGAGATTAATCTGCTGCACACATGCCGCTCATGGGAATCCGTCTGATTGTTTTTGCCAGACAGATCATTCTGAGACACTAAAAGCATATTGCATCGGTCAGAGTGGAACATCTGGTTGGCCGATGGCCCCTACTAGCACATACGTGTGTTCATAGACTGACCAAACAGCAATAGAAGAAAGGGCACTGCCACTATGGGAACTGGCCATCTTCCCTGCCTACAAAATGAGTGGATGGATCTCATTCATTCCTTCATTCATATGGTCACGTGTGCTGCTATCAGTCATTCTCTCATTTGGGGGTAACTATATGATAAATATGACCTCTCAGGCAACATAATGCTGCTTTCACATTGCCTAAACGTTTGAGACCCGGTATTTTGAAGCGGTATTTAAAACGGTATATTAAGTTTTAAACCCCTTTCACACTGCACATAAATACCGGGTCTCAAGCAGGTTTGCAGTGAAAGCAGGACAGACAGTAGCTATAAGACAGCGTAGTGCATATGTAATGAGCCGCTCATTACATATGCGCATGTGTAATTAGTGCAGTGCATATGAATGAGTCACTCATTACATATGTGCATATGTAATGAGTGGCTCATTACATATGCACTGCACTCATTACATACATGCATATGTAATGAGTGGCTCATTACATATGCACTGCGCTCTCATAGCTACTGCTATATATAGCTATAGCTATAGTCCTATATACCGATTCAGAGCCGTTCACACTGCATTAAAAAACAGTACAGAGCTTTTTGGGTAGTTTACTGTGTAGACCTGAGCCCTCAATCAGTGCTCGGGACCAGAGAGCAGCTGCCAGGAAAAAAAGACAGAGGCCCATATTAAGATCTGATCTCAGTACAAATTTGGGTACTTGTTTCCTAGCACGGCGCCCATCGCATCGTATACCATTGTGCTAAATAAGGTATACAATGGTATGCGATGCGATGTTGTACAATAAAATATCGCATCGCATCGTATGCCATACAATGGCATACGATGCGATCGTATACGATTTTTTTATTGTACAAACACCCTGATGGGTCCTTACAATGTTAAATGGCCCCCCATAGTCAACGCCACTCCCAGGATCAACGCCAACCCGAAGCGTGGCGAGCGCAGCGGTACACATCCTCCGACCTTTTCATACCCCCACTATCCACGTCAGTGTGGAGTTGAATTTAGATAGTGTGGCGAGCGCAGCGAGGCGAGCGCAGCGAGCCCCACTAGGGGACGCGGAATACATGTAAAGTAATACGCGTCCCCTCGCAGGGCTCGGTGGGCTCACCACGCTTCGGGCTCGGTGGCTTGCTGCGCTCGCCACACTATCTAGAGTCAACTCCACGGGCCTGCTGCGGGCTTGCTGCGCATGCCACGCTTCGGGTTTGCGCTTTGCCTTTGCGTTGAAAGTGGGATGGCGTGGGGGTGCATTTAACATTGTAAATACCCATCAGGGTGCTTGTACAATTAAAAAACGCATCGAATGCATCGCATGCGGCTATATGGCATGCGATGCGATCAGATGCTGTAAGATGGACATCGGGGGTGCCGTGCTAGGAAACAAGTACCCAAATTTGTTCTAAAAAATGGACAAAACCATGTGCACTGCAGGTGGGGCAGTTGTAACATGTGCAGCGAGAGTTAGATTTGTGTGAGTTATTTTGTTTATGTGCAGGGTAAATACTGGCTGCATTATTTTTACACAGCCATTTAGATTTCAGTTTTAACACACCCCATCCAAATCTAACTCTGCACATGTTACATCGGGATTGGTATGGAATCCCGGCGGTCAAAATCCTGATGCCGGAATCCCGACCACCGAAATCCCGACAAGAGGGGGACGTGGATCGCCCGCCCTTTGCGGGCTCACTGCGCTCGCCACTAATTTATTCTCCCTCTATGGGTGTCGTGGACACCCACAGAGGGACAAAGTGCCGGGATTTCGGCAGTCGGGATTCCGACGTCGGGATTTTGACTGCCGGGATTCCGACCGCCGGGATTGTGACTGCATCCGTTACATCTGCCCCACCTGCAGTGCACATGGGTTTTGCCCCTGTTGAGAACAAATTTGTACTACGATCAGATCTGAATAAGGGCCAGAAGCCTTACCGTGAGAGAGAATAACGTGCTTAAAAAGTGTAGTTCTGTCTCCTACTGATTCTATTATGTTTGTGTATTTGTTTATTATGGGAAGCTTAACTTTTTCCTAACCCCTTATAGTATTTAATGTATATTAGATATACATGTTTGATAAAGCCTATATATATATATATAAAGCCAGTGGTTCTCAAACTCGGTCCTAAGGACCCCACACAGTTTACGTTTTCCAGGTCACCTAACAGGTGTACTCATTACTCACTGACACATTTTAAAAGATCCATAGGTGGAGCTAATTATTTCTCTTGATTCTGTGAGGAGACCTGGAAAACATGCACTATGTGGGGTCCTGAGGCCAACCATTGAGAACCTGTGCTATAGACTATCTATAATGTTAACTATTAATGATGTATTCAGTCAATAAAATTACTAATGTGTACATTAATATACGTGGTCAATACAAGGTTCTTCATGCGATGAAAGCCTGCTACTTTTTTTGATTGATGGCCACACGCAAGTGGATGACAGGAAGTAGACGTGTGAGGCTGAGTGGCTTACGAATGGTTCTGAACCTATGCGCACGGCTGCGAATACATGTGCAGCTGTACACATTTATTCACACAGCGAACACATTCATTTGCAAGGTGTGAATTCCTTCTGGCAGGATGGGGGCTACCTGAATGCTGGCCATTGCAAATTCTTGGCCATGGAATCAGGTCTGAATTACCCCCTATAATTTATACTAGTTGACAAAACAATGAAGGCTATGCATGCCCAAACAAAGCAACACCTATATTGCTTCTTCGATCACTATCTAGTACTTGAGTCCCTGTCGTCCCCCGTCCCCCCATGTACGGTTGACTAGGGATGGCCATTGTTGCCAACTGACCATCGATGGTCCATAACTATGCAATGGATGACCATTGATGTTTTTACATATCGATGGTCATCCATTGTTTTTGACTGATCAGAATATGGGGGCAGGGCTATGCTCCGTGTCCCAGGAAAAAGCAAAACAAAACTATTTGTTTAAACTTGACATCGATGGTGGGAAACCATCTGTTCTATTACTGTACTGTACTATTCAACATCAGCCATAAACCATCAATGTTTTCTAAACATCGATGGTCGATGGCCATCCCTACGGTTGACCCATACATCAGCCATCATCCGTCTATATGTTCAAGGAGGAGCTATGCTAACCAAAAAGCTTGAAATAATTCTTACTCATCGTCGGTAATGATCATTTTGGCAAACACAGCCCAGATTGCTCTAATATACAATGCAGTTAAATATATTCCGCTGGCCCATCCCTAATTGTGCGCGCAAAAATAATAATATTAGATTTACATTTTTTTGACATGCTTGACTGTAATAGTTTTAGAATGTAAACTTATGGTGTGCTCCTTAAACCTCCATTTGCAAGGGTCCAATTATACCAAAATCCAGTGAACATGCACAATAAATCCAGCTTGAAAGTGCAGATGCACAATGTGCCTTGGGTTAGGAAGCCAGGAGATGCTGTAATGAAACAAGACTCAGATATGAGCTATTCATATGATGCTGTCAGCTAGAACGTCGCATGCCAGCACATGTACAAAAGTGTCCCACTTTCTCCAGAGGAAATGCTAATTCATCAACAAGTAGGTGTTGCTGGCACTCACGGACTAAAGTAGGACTGCAAAATAAAACCCCAAAATGATTCTATTTCCGAAGCTTGGTAGGTCACTGTGACCTTTTTAATATTTGGATGCAGTGTGTAAATCAGAGACCCCCTTCCCAAATATTTGTAACATCCAAAAATATACAGTGGATAATATAGGGGAAGTGTAGTCAGTAGAGGAATATTCCAGGGTTGCCGACTTTTAAATGCTCCTCTCCGGGAGAAGCCCAGAGAGGAGACTTTCCTTACCCGATCGGGGGCGGGGCTTGACTGTGATGTCATTAAGCCCCACCCCCATTACGGAAAATAGGAGAAATGACTGATCTCCATGGAGGGGGCGGGGCTAAAATGACACGATTGTGCCATTTTAGCTCCGCCCTCTCCTCTGAGACCCGCGGATTGCGGCATTTACATGCCGCGATTCGGGGGGCTCAGGGTTGTCCCCCAGATTCCAGGAGGGTTGCCCACCCTTCCGGGGGCCAGGAGGGGGACCCGATTTTCAGAAGACTCCCGGGAATTCCGGGAGGGTCAGCAACCCTGGAATATTCTGTACAGGTAACAACAACATGTAGATAACAGCCCCTTTCTTAATCCTCTACCATATGTGTTTAACACCAGAGTTCCATGTGGCCATTTTAAAACTTGTCCCTCTGAACAATTATACCGCTTTTCCATCGCAAATGCTGGGCCGCACCTGGGATTTGGGCTTACTCCACCCCTCGGATGATGTCATTGACCCACCAATAAGCCACTGATGTCATCCGAGGGGTGGGGTGGAGGCTGGGGCGGCGGAGGAGGCAGCACTATGGTAATGCTGCTGCCTCCTCGCTCAACCTAGGTTACCTGTTCACACCGTCCAGCAATAAAACTCTTCTATTTACCCTGGTTGGTTTGCCGGGTTGCTTGACCTGGTATTTACCCGGGTCGACACGGGGTATTTGTGCGGTGTGAAATAGGTTTAAGTGGACTATAGATATCTTGCACATTTTGGGAGGGATCTTGTGATTTTTGGAATTGTTCTTGCGACTGGGCCCAGCATGGAGCTATCAGGCCCCGTCTTGAATTCTGAAATGGGGCAATTAGGCTGCAAGAGAGTGTAGGTGTACTAGGGGTAAGCCTACTTAGGGTAGGTTGTCTGTAGTGAGTGTTTAGGTAGCATTGTGGTCTATGCTGAGTTAAGATTTCTGACACATCGGTTCCACCTGGTGCACTGGTTGATGACAGTTACTACTGCATAGAAGCGGACAGTGTGGCCACACTGATGTATTCAATATATGGACAAAGACTTGTATTTATTTGTGAGCATGCATTGTGGCTGTATTTATGACTGAAATCCGTGCAACTCTAAATGAGCCCCTATTTGTGGCCAAATTAGCGAAATGTTGTCTCATTTGGAGATCTGAATAATGTGATTGCAAAGTCTCTGCGACTCACACATGATACAGTCCATACAATAAAGGTTATTATTGCCACAGAATGTTGTGAATAGCATACTGTATCTTTATTCTCAGGACTATCTGCAAATAATAAATACGCATGTTATGGCCTGCAGCCGCTCAGAGAATTAGGGGCAACTGACCTCTTTAGTGAGCAGAGGCCTGCATCATTCAGTGACCTCTGACAGTCATTGTCAACGCAGGACACTTTTTTGGACACCGTTTATTGATGGCTGTAGGTGCAGATCCAAAATCAACCTATAACACAGCTATACATGAGACTTGCACTTAATGATGAACATACTGTAGGGCCTCATTCAGACCTGATTGCACAGCTGGTAAGTTTCAGAGCCCGGTGATCCGGTATATGCCGCACCATCATAGTGAAATCCCGCCCTTTGCAAGCCTGGGAATGTCTTTGTATGGCTTGTGAAAAGTAGCTGGATTAGGGATTCACAAGCTGCTCAGCATCCAATGATTTTACCAGTGGGTGCGCTTGGCGGCTGCTATAGAATCAGGCTGATCGTGGCCAGAGCTGACGTCACAAACCCTCCCTCCAAACACCCTTGAACGCCTTCCTTTTCCCTGTCATTCCCTGAAAATGTCCGGTCACCACCCCCAAACGATGGTTTCAGGTCAATCACCTTGTGAACAGCCAGCAATTAAAGTAGCAGGCTTTCATCTCAGGATGGCCTCGCGTACGCATACTATCGATAATCACTCGGCCTGCAAAATTAGCAACTGTGCAATCAGGTCTGAATCAGGCCCATTGTATTTAATGTTATAAGCAATTATAATTAACTTTGACACTGAATGAAATATGGGATTGGTCATCATAGAACCGATTATCCATTAAAGTCGAAAACTAGACAAAAATATCCGTAAAGAATTGCCTTTCTTTATTGTAAATGGTATTAGCGTCTGTTTTATAGGGCCGGATGTATTCACAATGCGAAATACATCTGGCCTGCATTGCTATGACATTAATCGCAATTTCGTATTTCACTCTTCACTCTTGCGAAAAGAGCTGCCCATTGCGAATAATTTGGCGTTGAGTTAGAGGGTCCCGGCAGGTCCCTCTCACCTCCTGCGCCTGGGAGCCTTCTGCTTGAGAAGCCTGCATGCAGAGACTCCCGGGCTCCTCCTCCCTGCCCCCGGAAGGGGAAGTTGGTGTTGCTAGGGAGAAGGAGGTCACTGGGTCCAGGCAATGTGCAATGTCAGATAGAGCTGGCATTACCATCTACTGCAAAAACTTGGACGGCCAATGGTACATTCGAAAATGCGCTAAAAACCCTGAAAACAGAGTTTTTACCGCAGTTTTCGTGTAAAACATCCCAGCCATAGAGACTGAGTGAAACCCTTCCACAGTTAATTTTTAAGGGAATCAGTTGACGCTTATGCGCATATGCAGGGCTTCTGTGTGGGTGCCAGCACAGGGAGGGGAGGGTGAGAAAAAGGGGCGTTTCCTGGGCGTACTCACGAAGGTGCTGGGTGCGCCCAGGAAAATGCTGCACGTCCCCATGCAAACGCAAGCACCACCTACCTACCAGTACACCGCAAGTCTAAGTCAGCAGCGGCCATCAAATGATTTTGGGTCCGTATGCTATCCTGCGACTGAATGTTTATGCAAAACATCCATTCGTAGTGTGGCAGGTAAATTTGCTGGGCTGGGGGTGAGCGGGTATTCGCATGCCTGACGGGCGGCGTTAGAAGGTTCGCTGAGCAGTGAACTACCGCTACTTAGCGAGCCAACATCATTTTTTAATATAAGTATGTAAACATAAATTCCAAGTCCAAATTCTGAGAAAAATATGTGAAAAATCTCGATCCACAGACTTAAAATATAATTAATACTATACATGAGTAAGAATAAAGTACAATATAAAATCAGCTGGATTGCTGCATAAGAAATCACACACACACACACACACACACACACAGTACAGCTCTCTTTGCAGCATGTAACATTTACAATTCCAGATAATTTTCCGTTTCAGCTGTCAAATAAATAACAAAGCAATGATTATGCTAACCACCTAACAATGTTCTAATTGATAGTGAGATTAGTGCTGATCACACGGTTTAATCAGCCCTTATTATTATTGCGTCCCCAACATAGGAGAGGAAATACCTTCTGCAGATTTAGAGGATCCCAATATTTTGGGTAGCGAGCTCTCAAACCTAAAAATCACTTAATCTGTTGAAAAGCGAAATGGCTTTGTGTTTATGGCAACGGCACAAAGCACCCAGCTTGTGCCTCTTTGTGCATGATGTGTGTGGGGGAGGGGATTGGGGGAAGCTGTCAAAATTACTAAATTAATGTAAAACGCTTAAGTGCTAAGGGGGTTGTAAAGCATGCCTGGCACTGAGATAATTAATTACTATTGTGTGTTTTATGCAGCGACTTCCATGCGTCTCAGTACAGCCAGTTTCTTGCTAAGAATGTCCTTAAATATAAGAACATTTTATCTGAATCTTTAACAAAATCGTAATATTGTACACAAACACTATATAGGGCCAGAAGCACTAAGCTTCAAAAGTGATAACATGGAGAGTGATAAACAGCCAGCCAATCAGCTCCTGCCTGCCATGTCACAGACTGTGTTAGTGTGACTGTAACGTCATTGTATTCAGATACAAATACTTTAATATGGAAACGATCCCCTTCTTGCAGCTATAACAGCTCCCACTCTTCTTGGAAGGCTTTCGACAAGATTTTGGAATGTTTCTTCTATGGGATCTGTGCCCATTCATTCTGTAGAGCATTTATGAGGTCAGGCATTGCTGTTGGACAAGAAGGCCTGGCACACAATCTCTGCTCCAGTTCATCCCAAAGGTGGTAGAGATCAGGGCTGTGTGTGAGCCAGTTGAGTTCTTTCAAGCTGAAATCATCAACCCAATGTCTTAATAGTCCTTTCTTTGTGAACTGGGGCACAGTCATGCTGGAATACAAAAGGACCTTCACCAAAAGGTTGGCACAAAGTTGGAGGCATAACATTGTTCAAAATGTCTTGTGGTACATATCAAGGTAACTAACATAAATACTGTAACTCAAGGTTTGCCAAGAGCTTTACATTGCCTCCGCTGGCCACAGTCCCTCCTGGGGCAATCTTTTCCCCAGGTAAATGATGCAAACACCCCCCAGTCGTCCACATGAGGTAAAATAAAACTTCATTAGACCAGGCCACCACCTTCCATTGCTTCATGGTCTAGTTCTGCCGCTCATGCGCCAATTGTAGGCACTATCAGAACTGTATGGGCACTCTGACTGATCTGCGGCTACACAGCCACATACACAGCAAGCTGTGATGCACTGTGTGTTCTGACACCTTTCAATCAGAGCCTGCATTAACATTTTAATATGCACTGTAGGTGTTTTTCCCCCACATGACTAAAACAGAGGGATTATATAAACTGTGATAAGGATCACATACAGATGAAGACGTTGATCTTTTTTTTATAAAGCAGGTTACAGCACACCAGATTCTTTCCATAGGCAAACGTAGTTACAGGCAGCAGCATACAGGTAATCACAGCATAAACAGACTTGCAGATGCTCCAGCGGTCCCTGCCATATCCCACACCCCGGCCTATCACCTGGGCAGATAATCCACCATCATGAGCATTTGTACCCTGACACATAGGTAGTGGCAGGTGCTCAATTAGTTTAGTAATACCATTCAGGTGCATGGAAAGGAGGAGTAATACTGAGTAAGTAACAATCCTTGGTTTCTCCCAGCTCACTGAATGATATTAGTAACCAGTCTAGAACACTACATGATAATAGAATTCAGAGATATTGGTTACATATATTTGCGCAAATTTTTGTCCTTGAACTGTATTTCAGTGCAGTTTTTGTCCCTTCACAACACTGAACCCGTTTTAACCTATAGAAAACAGTGGATAATAAAAACCAGGTCTGAAACGGGTAGGACCCTGCTTTATTACCGCTTAGAAATACCAGTTCAATAGAACTGGTAAATTCACTCTGCACCTTTCAGACTGCACAAATTACCGTTTTAAAACGGTAAAAAAAAAACGACAAAATAACGGGTAAAAAGTGCGGTCTGAAAGGGGCTTTACTCTCATGTGGAGATATGCTGTCTCTGCCACAATATATATATATATATATACCCCTGAGGAAAACTGGTTAGAGCCCAGTTGAAACAGACTGTCGGGTCTGTCTGATGTTTCTTAAGATGTTTACTATGCTGTGAACATTTTCTAATACAACAACTTTTTTCTTCACAAACGAGTGCTGGTCTGTCTTCTTCCCTGCTGCAAGGCTGGGTAAGTTTTGTCTTTATCTACTGCTCTGTCTGGACCCTGCACCACCACTGTTATTGGAATATTTGAGTGCCGTTTTGAAAAAAACCATTTTATATATATATATATATATATATATATATATATATATATATATATATATATAACAATTCCAGGGGGTGGGCGGCACTCAAATAAAACACTCAGCCAAAAGGTAAGACAATGCTGTGTATTGCGCAATACACAGCATTGTCTTACCTTTTGGCTGAGTGTTTTATTTGAGTGCCGCCCACCCCCTGGAATTGTTGTATGCAGCTTTCGGGAAGGCACCCTGCTTTTGCCTCATTCGGAGAGTGCCGGCATATTGTGGATCCTTTTATATATATATATATATATATATATATATATATATATATATATAAGATATTGCTGTAGATGAGCTGTATGCAAGTTGTATTTTGCAGTGAGAAACAGCACACAATACCATTAGTCACTAGCTGTGTATAACCCGCTGGACTCATTGTTCACTGTTTCCCATCTTGACAAGTCCTGCAAAGGACCAATTTATTGATCTAACACGCCATCATCTGTTGCCATATTCCCTAATATGCATATTAACAAGTCTGTGTAAAAAGAAATTAAAGGTAGTGTTTTATTCTGTAAATCAGATCGCCTTAGGATGCTGGAATACCCAGAGGGCTGTGCTGTGCTGCAGCATGGAGGTTTTCTGGGCTATTTTCTGCAAGTTAATAAGCCAGGCACCCAGAATAGACACAGCGGGCAACTCCCTCTCCAGCCACAATGGAAATCAAAGCTTAAAGCATGATTGCTTCTGTTTTCCTTTGATGTGATGTATGAAATTTCTCTTTATCTGTGCTCTGTGCATTATATTGCACTAGTAATAGCCGTCCAAATTAAACAAAGCGGCACAGCGGTCCTAAATGTAGTGTAAATAATGAAGCCTCTGCTTTGTACAGTGTCAGACTGGGGTGTGAAGTGATCAGTGAAGTGTGGGGAGTGGGGGTGAGACTGGTGCTTAAAATCAGCCCCAAAATGGTAATATACAGTAACATCGCTGTGTGCAAATAAAATATCAAATTAGGTCAGTGGCATATCTGTAATAGGTGCAGGGAATGGGGTTCTGCACAAAATACTGGCTTAGGAGGTCATTCTGATTGACTCGCAAAGCTGAGAGTCAATCGGAGTAAAGTTAATCAAGTAAATGCCGCCCGCACAAATGCCCGCCCGCATCCAGATTTCACCCGCACGCATGAGAATGGATGTTTAGACGAAATCATTCATTGGTCGCCACCCATCTAATGATTTCAAATCATTGGCAAATCTAAATCACTCTCTGGTGACTTAGATACGCAGCACCTTGGTACAGGAAGAGGGCGGGCAGCTGACCTCCGGTGATGTTAGCTCCCCGCTCCCGGCAGCCGCGTCATGGGCGAATTGCCATGGGAACTCCCAGTCTTTTCATTGGGGTGCCCATAAAAGGCTGGGGATTCCCAGGGGCGCAACTGGATTCTGCGTCCCCACGCCCCCTGCCCGGACTGATCCGCATCTGCTCGCACAGAATTCGCAATGGTGAGGATGAATGTGAAGGATTCCTTAGTGTACAATTATTTGGGAATGTTGGTTAAGTTTGTAAAGAGAATATACCATACTCCCGAACGTAAGTTCTGGCCCAATGCATAAGTTCTAGTCCAATACAGAAGTTCTGGCCAAATGTCTCTCAAGTAGATTTTCGGGCTTTGGTCTGATGTTTTTATTCATATTTCTGCAGTTACAGAGATAAAACTTCCATTACAACCTGAGATGACTCTTCTCCACCATTACCCACCTTCCCTCTGGTCATTCCGTCTGGAGTTTCTCTGGCCAATTGTGTTTTCCCTCTATGTTCCTTATAGATAGGATCTTCTGTCTATTAGTATCTGCTTTATTTATCTGGAGTGCACTCTTATCCCAATACTTTTGTTGTCCCCTTTGTTTTTATTGCACTGTAATTGAAATGTTGTGCGTGTCGTTCTTTTTCATAATTTTGTTATTTTATACTTTCTGTGGGCCAGATGTACTAAGCTTCAACAGTGATACACAATGGAGAGTGATAAATCCACCAACCAATCAGCTCCTACCTCATTTTTTTTTTCAAACACAGTCTGTGACATGGCAGGTAGCAGTTGATTGGCTGATTGGGGGGGGGGGTTACACAGATACTTTTTACAGGACCCCTCCTCTATTAAAACCAATTAGGTGAATTGTGAGTTTTGGGAATTATTGTAGTAATAATTAGGTATATTACTATACTGCGGTATTATTGTAACAGTTTTTTTTCCTCATAAATTAGATTAATTTATTTAGTCTCTACTCTCTTCTCACGCAATTACAGCAGATTAATTAAGTCTCCGTAATAAATAGGAATATATAACAAAATAGCTCACAGCCAGCATTTCATGGACTGGACATAATACTATAGGATAATTTCTCTTTGTGTTGTATTTTATTCTCACATGCAATATAGCTGACAGCAAATCCTTTTTAAACATGTATCATGTGACTGATATCCCAATGGGCTAACCCTAAAGCTGTATATGATAAGATATATTGGGGCAGATGTATTTAGCCTTAACAAGAGATAAATGCAAGGGTGATAAAGAGAGATAAAGGTCCAGCCAATCACCTGCTAACTGCCATGTTACAGGCTGTGTTTGAAAAAAGTCAGTAAGGCGCTGATTGGCTGGATTTAAACCATTCTTTATCACCCTGGCATTTAACTCTTGCTAAGGCTTCATACATCTGCCCCATTGTATGATATATTGTTCTGACGCAGATCGGAACATCATAGTCTTTCCTCAATATCTGTTGTGCTCAACTGCCATTCATTGAATCATTCCATTGGGTGTGCTGCACATTCAATGGGTCATTACCACAGCCACCCACGATGTACTTACATGCATGTAAAGTTAGTGTTCTGTCATACATTGGTTTATTTAGTGTGTACTACGGATGCAATGTACCGTTAATTTGCATTGCTGCAGGTTTACACTGTCCCATGGTGTGTACCCAGCTTAAGACAGCATTTGTGCCATAGACCAGTGGTCTCCAACCTTTTTTGGGGTGTGAGCTACTCGCGGCAAAAAAAACACACAAAGAGCTACTAAATTGTAAAAAAAATAAAAAATCTGCCTAATAACCAAATAATGCCCTTGCACATTATGCCACACACTGTAATGCCCCTGACACATTATACCACATACCGTACTGTGTGTGCGACGTACACGCTCACCAAAAAATGGGTGTAACCACGCCACATCATGCGTCCAATGAAAATGGGGGTGTGATACACACATGCCCCCAATAGTGCCAGATACACATATGTCCCCAATAGTGACAAATACATATATGCTCCCACAGTGCCAGGTATGCCCCCACAGAGCCAGAAACAGGAATATCCCCATGGTGCCAGGTATGACCTCATGGTGCTAGGTATGCCCCCACAGTGCCAGAAACCGGTATGCCCCCACAGTGTCCACAATGCCCCCACAGTGTCAGGAACAGGTATGCCCCACAGTGCCGGGTATGCCCCCACAGTGCCAGAAACAGGTATGCCCCCACAGTGTCCACAATGCCCCCACAGTGTCAGGAACAGGTATGCCCCACAGTGCCGGGTATGCCCCCACAGTGCCAGAAACAGGTATGCACCCACAGTGTCCACAATGCCCCCACAGTGTCAGGAACATGTATGCCCCACAGTGCCGGGTATGCCCCCACAGTGCCAGAAACAGGTATGCCCCCACAGTGTCCACAATGCCCCCACAGTGTCAGGAACAGGTATGCCCCACAGTGCCGGGTATGCCCCCACAGTGCCAGAAACAGGTATGCCCCCACAGTGTCCACAATGCCCCCACAGTGTCAGGAACAGGTATGCCCCACAGTGCCGGGTATGCCCCCACAGTGCCAGAAACAGGTATGCCTCCACAGTGTCCACAATGCCCCCACAGTGTCAGGAACAGGTATGCCCCACAGTGCCGGGTATGCCCCCACAGTGCCAGAAACAGGTATGCCTCCACAATGCCCCCACAGTGTCAGGAACAGGTATGCCCCACGGTGGGATGACCAGGGGATGTTACCTCAGGACTGCTGCTGCCCCATATGCAGGCTCCGACCGTCACTCTCTCCCGCTGCAGCCTCCTCCTTTGATCTGCCGCCGTCCTCCTGTCAGTCACCGCCGGCTCGTCACCCGGCTCCCTGCCGCCGTCCTCCTGTCAGTCACCGCCGGCTCGTCACCCGGCTCCCTGTCCACAGCCGTCATCTAGCCGCTGCGTCTGCCACATATATCTCTTGTCACTTCCCTTCCCTGTGACTGGGTCTGAGCGGTCAGCAAAGCAAAGCTCGCGGGCCGGCTCCTGATTGGCTGCCGGCCAGCGAGCTCTGATTGGCTGACCGCTCAGACCCAGTCACAGGGATATACACTGAGGGGAATGGAGAGACGCACGATGCTCTCTCCTCCCCTCTAGTCTGACTCTGAACTAGTGCCGGGGATTGAGGGAGGGAGGGAGGGTGAGACGGGCAGGTGGACAGCAGTGGTCGAGCCACCCGAATCGCTGCCGCGAGCTACCGGTAGCTTGCGAGCGACGGGTTGGCGACCACTGCGGCATAGACAATTCCCAAGGTTACTGGGAGGCATTAAAAAAAATGTTATCATATAATAATAATAATAATAATAATAATAATAATAATAAAATAATAATAATAATATTTCGTATCGATAAAATAAAACCCACACGCAAAAAAAACTAAAAAAAAACTAAACACAATCTAATCAATGTTTATCATGAGCTGTTACACACATTTTATAACATACAATTTGATATTGATATGTGAATGTTAGTACATGTGGGTTTTTTTGGCCTTTGAAACACCGATTTAGATTGTATTTTGTTTTCTATTTTTGTGTGTTGTTAAAATTATACATATGTTTAAACTAAATTATTTTGGGTTTTTATGGAAGATTGAAGCTCTTTCTGCCCCTCCCACTAACACCAAATGATACTGCCATTCAACACTGGTACAGTAACTTAGAAAAGCCACCCCCTTTTAACTCCTAACCCATCTAACAATCCATTGCATAAAAACCTAGAACCTTCATATAAACTTATTTAGTGGACTTCATTACGACTTTATGAGTAGAATGAGACATCTGGGCTGTCTTAATTACATATAACACACACAATTTGTGTCCCATTCAGAAAATGCCCAGATGCCCAGATATAGTTTTCTGCACTGAAGTATAGCCGGAAGTAACAAGATGCATACCATTAAAATGATAGAAAGAAGCCAGAGAGAGGCCTTATCCCCGCTTTGCACAATTTATCCGATTAACCCAGAGACAGAACAAATTTCTCCCACCATACCCATAGACTGATGGGATACGGTCACATACCTCCCAACATCTGGGACCCCGGTGGGGGCGGGGCCTGTCTGAAAGGGGGCCACGCTCTGTGAGCTGCTGGCCAGCCCCTCTGCCTGCAAGAATAGACGCTGTGTGCATGCGCACAGCGTCTATTCACAGACTACAGGGGGGGACTCCCAACTGCCCTCCCCCGCCGCGGGACACTGCCGGCGGCGGGAGGGACGCGGGAATGTCCCAAAATATCGGGACATTCCCGCTATAAGCGGGACAGTTGGGAGGTATGCGATCGTATTGTCTTAGGTCGACATCGTTGGGTCGACAGGCAACAAGGTTGACGGGGTTCTAGGTCGACATGGATGAAGGTCGACAGGTGTCTAGGTCAACATGGGACAAGGTCGACATGGTTTTAGGTCGACAAATGCGGTAGGTCGATATGGGTTAGGTCGACATGGGTTTTTTCACTGTTTTTGAGCCGACTTGTGCCAACCTGTTGACCTAACCCATGTCGACCTAACGCATTTGTGGACCAAAAACCATGTTGACCTAGTCCCATATCGACCTAGTCCCAAGTCGACGTAGACACCTGTCGACCTTCATCCATGTTGACCTAGAATGCTGTCGACATTGCTGCCTGTCGAGCCAACGGTGTCGACCTAATGACTGTCGACCTAAGTCTGGTCGACAATACGATCAACACCCAGACTGATATAGGAGTTGCAGATAGAATTAGTCTATGAAGGTGAGAAAACTTTATCACAAAATGGCATCAGCTTTACCAGGCTATGGTGCATACTCACCTACTTTTGAAAACTAATTTCAGGGAGATTATAGTTGGTAGCATAATTTTGCTCAGCACCCCATTGAGGGGGCGTGTCATTCTCCACTTAAAGGGCGTGTCTAGTTCCATTGTGAAAAGATATTGTGAATTTGGCACCTAGGGTGTGTACTGCTACATCTGAGAGGAATCTTTTAAAATGTAGATGAGCCCCAAAGCAGTTAGTAAGAGCTACTATAGCTATATATACTATATAAGTGCTGGGAAATGGTGCTGATAATTAGATGTAAATGTATCTATCTCCCATTCCTTTTTTTCCCCAAAAAATATAACAGTGTAATGTGGGCTAGTAGAAATGAGGGAGATTGCTAGACTAATGAGGGAGAGCCGGAGATTGCTGCTATTTCAGGGAGTCTCCTGCAGAATGTAGGAGGGTAGGCAACTATGCTATGGTGACCAGTGGAATTGTTATATGTGTATGACAGTTACATATGCAGGGCTTCCAAGAGTGGGGACAAGACTGGGTACTCAAGGAACCGTGGCCAAAACTGGCAACAAAAATAAACAATTAATTCTCACCGCTGCCGGTGCCCTCCGCTGCTCGTGCTGCAGCCGCTCCAAGGCAGGGGCTGAGGCCACTCTAGGGATGGCCATCGACCATCGATGATTAGAAATCATCAATGGTTTATGACCAATGTCAAATAGTTTTGACATCGATGGGGGAGAACCAGATAATTTCCCACCATCGATGTCAGGCTTAACTGAATAGTTTTGTTTAAATTTTTTCATTAAGGGGCTGGGACACGGAGCATAGCTCTGCCCCCAACACCCACGAAGCTCCGCCCCCATGTTTTGATTGGCCCACAGGCCAATCTTTCAAAGCAAATGGATGACCATCGATATGTAAAAACATTGATGTCATCCATTGCATACTTATACACCATCGATGGCCTGTTGCACTTTTGCCATCGATGGCAATCATCGATGGCAAAGGCAACAATGGCCATCCCTAGGCCACTCCCAGGCCAAAGCTGAGGCTGCTCCTGCTCTCCGTGCTGCGCTGCCTTGTGCACAGATGCGGCCAGCACTACCCACAGAGCCCCACAGAGGGCAGCATTTAATTGTATGGACACGACATCATGATGGGGTACCACATGATGTGGAACCCACCCCCGCGCATGTGCAGTCACAGTTTTCTCCATGGTGCTTAAAAATCCGAGAGGATCCAGTCTATTCCCATGAGACCGGAAGGAATTATCAATAAGCGGGAGACTCACGCTAAATTCGGGAGGGTAGGGAACCTTAGATTACATATTGCTTTGTAATGTTAAGTATTTATTGGACATCTAAAGGCACAGCATCCCCCAAAATGTGAATGCTACTGCTACAAGGCTATTTAAAATTGAGTCATGTGACAAAAGTGACATCACACACGATCTATAACAACTGATAATTGCATGGCCTAAAATGCCCCGCCCACTCCTCTACTTACCTACAGCTCCAGCTGCCATGGCGTAGATGTGACCGTCCAGGATAGTAAATCAGCTTTGCCCAGGTATTACAGTGAGGCAGCAAGGGGCTTTGGTAACGCGGAATATGCTGGATCCATATTACTTGGATTGATATAATTTACAGGAGTGGTTTACTTCTATTGATGTAACTTGTATAATATTATAAACTAATGAACTGGTGTGCTTTTAATCTAAATACATTCATAGTTCTGGCTTAGCCCCAGCTGTGCTCGTACAGAATTTCTACAGCAGCTTCTGTGGATATTTAGGATGAGCGTTAAACATGAAATGATTGGATTGCACTTTTCATGTACAAAAGATGGCGATTACAATAGCCGGACCTTTAACACGACTCAAGGAAAATCATGGGCTAAGAGCTGGAAAAAGTCCTGTACAGGATTGGAGTATAATAGTTAAGCTGATATACTTTTGTAACATTTATCTTCAGTTCTGCGGATTAGTTTGAATTGCTTCCTGTAGCTAAATATTCCTTAATACATTTGTATAAATTATTGTAAATGTTATGTAAAACCCGGATTTATTAAATAAATCAGGTCAGTGGGAAGAACAGTAGTCTGATCCAAATAAGTCGGAGCAATTGCATAATTGAAATATTTTAAATTTATTTCTACATGGGGTAACCCACCATACAGTAAGGCCGACTGCTGAGCATGGTGGAAGAATGCGGATTTCCCTAACCAGTCATAATCCGTTTGGAATATGGCGAGTCGTGTAGCTTTTCTAATGACACATTTTAAACATATAGCATCTTTAGACACTGTGTCAATTCAATTAGGGCTGTCCCCATGAATCTTGATTGTGTGAACTTGGGTTCAGAGACCTATGTGAGCGCCGGTGGAAGGAGCTGAGCAGCGGAAGAGGGATCTGATTGGATCCCTCTTCTTGAATGGTAGTTTAAAAACAAACGCCATCTGAAGATGGCAAATCTGCCTGCAGTCAAGCTCCAAAAATGTAGTACTTCCGGAGCTAGATGACTTTGCTAATCCCCATACTAGTGTATGCGGACAGCGAGCCTGATCAGGGCTGAAACATAAGGAGTTACCTTTATCATGAAGGGCATTGACTCTTAAGTAGGTTAAGTATTCACTTTTATATAAATTACGTGAGAGGAAAAGACCCTTTAATCTTTAGTTTCCAGCCATTAACTAATGTTTGGAATCAACCTAAATCTTAGTTGCCAACTATTTATTTATTTAACTCATCTGTTTAAGAAGCCAGGAGGGCAGACAGGTACATCATTAGGCAAAACCCCTGCCATTGCAAAATTGCCATGGTTCACAGGTTAGTGGTCAGAAGCAGGGGCAACCCAGAACAGGACACTCCCCGGACCAGACACTACAAGCTCCGGAATGCAGAGATTGATGTCCGGTCCGGCATTCTGGGGTCTTGTCTGGCCCGGGTCCAGTTTTTATCCATTCCCATAAGTTTGTCAGATAAACGTAATTTCCCACAAGTTCTGTCAAGTCAGCTGCGACAGTAATCAGGATTTTAGGCAAGCAGGCTCCCCAAGTTAGAGTACACAGTATACATGTATGTATGTCCAGCAGCTCCATCCTACATCATACAGATCAGCTTGTCCAGGCCTGACTATGCACACAGCACATTCTCTTAACCCATTGAGTTCCAAATTTGCTGCGAGAGAATGAGAGATGTGCAAAACATCCACTAAAATGCCAGTTTCGCTCACAGCGACTTTTTTTCTTGGCGCAATGTTTAACAAAACTTCAACCAATTGACTTCAGATCATTTGCCGGCAATAACTAAAGCGATTCATATTCCTCGACTTCCACCCTGGCATTTTTAGCGGATATTTTGCACATCACTCACAGCAACGTTGGCATTTAAAGGGTTAAAGCTCCAGGTTTCACCTCCTTACGTTAATGATTTGTCATCATACTACAGCGACGACTTTCTGTATACTGGGCATTATCCTTAGCCCTCAATAATAGATCATTATTTCACCTTCAGTTTCATGTCCAAGGTGGGCGTTTCTTACAGTCGGGTCTGTTGTCCGCATGGTAAATGAAGCCTTTAGCTTAGCTATGACGATATGGCAGTCAGGCACTTACAGTGACAGAGAGGGCTAGCTAATGCATGCAGTGCTGTGATGTGTCCTGTGAGTGAGGTCAATGGATCTGCCACTTTGAATGGATTGCTGACTATTATGTTACCGTAGCAGAATACTGACCAGTGGAATGTAATAGTAATTGAGAAGGAGATGATCAATGACTCTTTGTGAGCAATATTTTAGGTGATGGCTTCAGTGACTGAGTGTCTAGAAGTGCAATCAATGATGTCCTCAATATAACGGACATGTATTGTGATCATACAGTATATTGTGGAGCTCATGATAGCAGGGCAGTACGGATGGTGTAATGGTTAGCATTACTGCCTCACAGCGCTGAGGTCATGGGTTCCATTCCCACCATGGCCCTAACTGTGTGGAGTTTGTATATTCTCCCAGTGCTTGTATGGGTTTCCTCCGGGTACTCCGGTTTCCTCCCACAATCCAAAAATATACTGTAGCGGCTGAAATCCACCCCCCCCCCCCCCCTCCATCCAACGTGTGGTTGCAAGGATGTTTAGTACATTCTCTCTTAAAACTTTTACTAAGAGTAGTGCTTTACTGATTTGCAGGAAGCCCTGGAAAAACAGCTGCATGTAGCAGTAGCAGGTCACCACCTAGAGGAAGGGGCATGCTAGTAACATTTTACCCAGATGTACAGTAAAAGAAGACGGAATAGTCAGTTACACACTTACAGTACAATGCTACAGTCTCCCCCTTATGTAATAGCCTGCCGGTACTGCCTCCACAGCTTCCTGTGCTCTGTGCAGCTGCACCACCTACACTGTACTATATACGGTCCTGGTGAATGCAGAAATCCGTCACTCATAAAATGCTGGGCGTTCCCATGGCCCAGCACCGCCATCGCCCCCGTCTGCCCCATCCCTCCACTCTGCAAACTGCCTGGCGAATGAGCAACACATTGCGGCCGTTAGCAGTCAGGGTTTACACATGCGCAAACCCCAACCATCGGGACAGGGGCTGAATTTGGGTCACTATGTGTGATCCAGAATCGTCCCCTTTTATGGGGAGTATTCAATCTCCTGCCGCTACTGGGGAAATAGTGTTGGGGCCCCATTCAATGCTGTCTTTACCGACAGCATTGAACAGGGTTCTCGGCAGGACGAGCCTAACTTTAGAAGCAGTCGGGCCCGTTCTGCCGAGAACAGGCATGGGTTGTCCAGCTCCCGGTCACAGCTCAACGATCCACGGCCATATCTCGGCATTGAATCCCACCTGCCGATTACCAGTCGAGCCGGCCGAAAACAGGATAGGGTCACGGCTATCGGGCCAGCCTGACCGTCGTGACCCCGTATTGAATATCCCCCTTTGTATATATTTTTTGCCTGATAAAAATGTTAATGTGGAAAGTTTTTCATTTTCTCCTCAGTAACTGAGAACCTAGGTCATCCTAGTTATACAGAATGTATTCGGTTCTGAGGAAAGCAACATTGTGTTCTAGTTATGTACAACATTTCTCAAAATACTCTTTTGGGTCTGTGTGCTGGATTCCCGGCACTTTGGTCTGAGAATCTTTTTAATTGAATTGACTTACTGATTTTAAATAAAATATTCAGGTCTCATATACTGTAATGTTGATCTGCTTTCAGAGCCGTATTAAAGGCCCATATACACTGGGCGATTTTGAGCTGAAAGTCGCTCAAAACAGGAGGTTTGAGCGGCTTTCAGCTCAAAGCCGGCCAGTGTGTATGCCCTGGCGATAAGCGGTGAGCGCTGCTGCACGCTCCCACAACATCGCCGGGAAAGCCGTTCATCTGCTGGTTATACCAGCAGATGAGTGGCTTTTAGGACGGCTTTGCCCCCCCCCCCCTCCATCAGCACCGGGCAGGGGGAAAGCCGCTTAGTGTGTACGCACTGAGCGGCTTTCCCCCCAGCGATGATAGCAATCATCGCTGTCCATATACACTGGGCATAGTCACCCAGTGTGTATGGACCTTTAGATCCCATAGGGCCTTGCTTACGATTTCTTCCATTTTACTACTTTTTCCTCCATTGGGCATCTTAAGGGCCCCTTACACTTGTGAGATTTTGTCAAATTTGACCCAAATCAGATGGATTGGGCCAATTTATCTGACAAAGTCTGATGTGCCTGATGTGTAGGACCCAATGCACAATCATGTGCGCATTGGGTCTAACCAAGAGATTGATCCTCCTGCACATACGGTAAATCTCAAGTCAATCAGGTCCAACTTGTTGGACAAGTGTTAGGGGACCTTTAGTTTACAAGTAATATACCAAGTACTTATGATTAGTTTTTGTAGCAGATTAAACATAACAAGGTATGGCACAGGTCCACTGGCAGATTTATAATGGGTGCAGTGCATAGGCGAATCTAGGGTGTAGTCCATTTGTAGCTGAAGGATGGGGCTTTCCAACGAGCCTAGCCCTGTGTCTCTAGCCCCCTGTGAACCGGAGATACTGCCAGGCAAAGCTGGAACGTTTTCCCTATAGGATAACATGGGACCCGCTAATTCCAACCCCCACCCGGTTCAACGGCTGCCAGTTCCCCCTTCGGCATCACTGAAGCTCGAGGTTGATATCAGTTGAACCCGAATCGCTGGGCCTTCAATCTGATACCAGGCTGGATCCATATGGGTTAATTGGTTCCAGGGATATTGAGGTAAACCCGTTTTTTTTTTTTTTTTTTTCATTTCTTAAATTTAATTTCATGACTGTTTATGTTCTTTGAGGGCAGATTTCTCTTGAACCAAACAGCCCAGTTTCATGGGACCAAAATCATTCTCCCCATAGAAGCAGCTGCACCGCTCTGCATCTCTCCCTGCAGCAGCAGTGAAGGCTCATATAAAAATTTACAGTAAGTGGCACTTTTGGGGGCATTGCTTAAGGGACGCTACAAGTGGCGGTATGTGGGGGCATTACGCATAATGTGTGGCTTAATGTTAAAGGGGCATTATGGTGTGCAGCATCATGTGTAAGGGGCATTATGTGTGCAGCATCATGTGTAAGGGGCATTATGTGTGCAGCATCATGTGTAAGGGACATTATGTGTGCAGCATCATGTGTAAGGGGTACTATGGTGCGCGGCATCATGTGTAATGGGTACTATGGTGCGCAGCATAATGTGTAATGGGTACTATGGTGTGCAGCATCATGTGTAATGGGTACTATGGTGCCATCAGGCAAGAACCCCCTAGCAATGAGCACATAGGTAAGCAGCACTTATGTGGCAAATATGTAATGGGCATTACGGTTTGTTATATAGTATGTAATGGGCATCATGATGTGTGGCACAATGTGTAATGGGCATTATGGTGTGTGGCCTTATGTGTATTTGGCATTACGGCGTGTGGCTTTATGTGTAATGGGTATTACAGAATTTGCTAAAATGTGTAATGGGCATTACTGTGTATGGTCTAAAGTGTAATACCACACCCCTTTTTGTGATGCCACACCTCCTTCCCATGAGGCCACGCCCCCTTTTGCAGCGCGGCTACGCCGCGCAAAGGTCCCGCTGCTGTTATGTCTAGATCTGGGACCACCCATTACCATAATTCTAGATTCACCTATAGTGCAGTGTTTGCAGTACAAATGGGTCAAATGGGTCACACCGCACACCCTGCACCCATTTTTACAATACTTACCTCCTGCAGTCCTGCGTAGTTAGCAGTAGAACCGCAGAAATCAACAGAAAAATGGCTGTCATTTTCATATATTGCTCATGTGCAGTATAAGAATGACTAGGAAAATAACAGCCACATCATTTTCCCGGAGACTGGTGCATGCGCAGTACACTCTGGGACAGTGCTAGGGTCCCCTAGTGACCTTAATGCCTGGAGTCTACAGCGCTGCCAGCTAGAGAGGAGGGGTTTAAGAAAGGCCTCCTCCTCTTGAGAGGTGCCATTGTCCATGTCCCTGCTATTGGAACTGTCCTTTACCGGTTTAACCAAGATTGTATACTCTTTGACACTTTTTCCTTAATTATACTACAATTACGTGTCTTAGCTTCCATATAGTATACTAGATATGACTAAGTAGCCCGGTACAAGGCATGCTAAACAGGGCTATTCAAGCATACAGTAGCTGTATATGTACAATATTTTCCTAACCTTTCAGTTAGACCCTCCCCAGTGCCTAATTAACCAATAGGCTGGTGATAAAGGTGACTGACAGATGGCTGTGCCAATGTAACTCATTGATGGATCCATTACTTTATGTACATTGTGCTATAGAGCCAGCTGGCAGCCTAAAGCCAAAGTCTCCTTCACACGCCACAAGCATTTGTATAACCTTCATTTCATGCACATGGGCAGTATGACTAGCGAGTTCCTGCAAGTCCATACACGTGTGTTCAGCAGCATTACAAGGGTAGCTACATGTGTATCAGCCTAGGGCACCTGGAACCTTTTAATCAATCCCTGAGCCTCCAGGTCCCCTGGAAAGTCGGGTAAGTCTCCTGCACCAACGCTAGCCCCCCCAGAACCCCCATTGACTGCTCACTTGTGCTCTACAATGGGTGTATCTACGGGGGACCCGATGACGCAATTGATCTGAATCTCATCATCATAGCCTTGCCCCCGCTACATAGTGCCTGGTTTCCAGTGCCAGTGCCTGCAGTGCCACAGTGACGTGCTCTTACCTGCAGATCCCCTGAACTGCCCGGAGAATGGGGCAGCAATATAAGCAAGTATTATGTGGGCACATCTATACATACCATACATATTTAAACTAGAATATCATTTTAATAATGTAATTTTGTATGATCGCATTCTGTTAAGGGATATTATTACCTACATATAAAACATGTACATAGCGTGTTACAAAAGATCATGGTAAAAGCAAATGAAATTAAACAGGGGATAATAGATATTGTATGTACTGTAGCTTTAACAAGCATTGATCCACTGCAGCAAAATATTACGCTCAAACGTTTATTACACTAGAAGTCATACAGGTTTGTTGTTGCCAGGACTTGGTCTTCGTCTCCTCCTGTGTTAGTTCTGTGAGAGACATTAAGCTTATATGACCGTGAATTCATTCCTGCGGGCTCCATGACATTGACAGTACCACAGAGATTTCATTCCTCCAGCATGCGGACTGCAGGGCAAGTCATGTGCCTACACTGCACAACCTCCCATATGCTTGTATACAGAACTGTGGTATTACATGATATTTTTTATTCTTTCACATTCAAACATACTCACATTGATAGCTATCTGCAGCAGGCACAGAGAATAAAGACGCTCTAAACCTCCAAGGCCCATGCTACAATTCAGGTCAGTGGTGAAGGACAGTGAATGCACATTCATCCCTCTTGTTCTTCTTGACCGTGGTGCAGCATGTGACATCGGTGATGCGGATAATTCGGTATTTGGCAGATCATCTTGCACAATTTCACCAGATGTACAAGATGGATACATGCCACCAGTGCATCTGGGGATGTGTTTGTTATGGGGTTCCTCTGTGTACAATGTTGTAGAGTGAAGGAAGTTTCTATAATTAAGTTAAAAAGTTCTGAATATGAAAAAATATTTATAAAACAAGCTAAGTTGTACAGTGTATATAGACTGATCCAGGTACTGCTTGTCCTGTACTGCACTTTGTATGACCCACACCTTAAATTAGCCCATTTCTCCAAATCTCCTTATCATAAATGCCTATGGGCAGGGGCATTTAACAGAGGGGAGGTCCTGTGTGCAGACTCAGGTGGTCCTCTTCTTGGGGTGCTCGATGACGCTCCAACAGTCTCTGACATCAGAATCCCGACTGCTGAATGCCCAACAGTCGGGATCTTGACTGACAGAGGCTATTTTCCTTCATGGGGGTTCACGACCCCCATAAAGGGAGAATACAACCTGTGGCTAGCACAGCGAGCCACCGAGCCTACAGTGTGGCGGACTACTGACAGTTTGGATTGCGATGGCTGAGGAATGACTGTTGGAATACTGACTGTCGGGGGTGCATACCACACCCCTCCTGCTGTGCAGTATCCGGATTGGGACTCTGGGCCTTATTCACGGAGGACCGATGTTGTGCGTCTGCGCAGGCTCGTTTATGCGCATGTGCAGACATAGGGTGCATTCACCCACAGTGAACTTTTGGTTCGCTGGGTGCACCCACCCTACACGCACACCCAGGGTGGCGGAGAAGGGCGTGGAGTGTTGGGCAGCCCCATTACCATATGGGAACGCCCACTGGACAATCGCCGGGTGGGGTTTGGTGGACGTGCTGACCTGTTTGAGAGCATGGCTAGAGTGATCGCCTCATTTTAGCCACACTCCCGCCATGCAATGCCAGTATTTCAGGTATTGCACTGTGGGGGGCGGGGCTAAAATGTCACAATCGCATCATATGACCCATGGACCCCCGCCGAGGGGTTATTACTGCCTCTCCAGGAAGTGTAAAAAGGGAGACCGTGGAGAAGTCCGATTTCTCCAGCAGCGCCTTCGTCTTCTGTTAATAATGCAGACTCTGCCTTAGTACTATGCGCACTTACTATACTAAATGATGAATAGTTGTTGCTTGCCTACTAACATACAGTAGTTCATGTCGTATCGGTGTAGACATTGTGGCAATGTCTACACTATGGGGGTCATTTGGACCTGATCGCACAGTCGCGAATTTGTGCGGCGGATAATTATTGATACACTAAGCAGTCATGCCGCCCATAGTATGCATGCGCCATAGTATGCAAGGCCATCCTGTGATAAAATTCACGGCCATGCGATCAGGCCTGAATTACCCCCTATGTCCCTGTTGACATTGTGACTGTTAATATTTTGTCTATGTTTACACAATAACTGCATATTTGCATATTAACCCCGTGAGTGCTGGGATTTGCTGGGGCAGGACAAACTTACCAGGGCAGGTTGGGCCTGCCCCAGCAATACTCACCACTCAAGGGCAGCAGCCAGTTCCGACTCCCCCCGCCTCTGTTTCTGACCTTCGCCCTCCTGCAAACTTCCCCACCTCCATTTGCACTGCAGCAGTGACCAGGTGGCAGACCACGCTCGGGGAGGTTCGGGGTGGTGTCGGGGAACTCTGGCGCCCGAACTCCCGAGCGTTCCCGATTCCCCCCGAACCTCCCTGAGCAGGGCCTGCCACCTGGTCACCGACGCAGTGTGAATGACGGCGGCAGCAGTGTCAGGGGAGCTCCGGCGTACGATCACCAGAGCACTGAGGTCATTAGCGAACGACAGGAGAAGGCGGGCAACAGGAGGATGCCTCTAGAAGTGGTGTACCAGTGGTGCAAAGCTGGAGGCACCACTGGCGCACACCTTCCTACCGGTGGTATGCCCAGAAATTTTCCGGGACAGCCCGCTGTGGCAACGCAGCTGAACCTGGAAAATTTCCGGGCATACCACCGAAGTAGTTAATAATACTGGAAATCACACATATAGATAATTTATTTATTATAGTATGTTTTTGTAGAGTTTATTAGTGCTTTCATTTTTAGTAAAGCCATTAATTTCAACATAAAAACTAAACCGTGCACAATATAAAACGTCTATGCAAATGAAATATTTATTGTCAAATGTGATAAGTCCCGGCCAGATAGTGGGGATGTTTCAAGACTTCCATTCAGAGAGAACAATGTGAAATGGATAGGATTGGTGCACATTTGTCCTTTTGTACGCTTTAATCATTCTTTCACGGATCAGTGGATCTGGTGATACAATCACAGCTAATACTCTCATGAAACATTGATTCACATGATGAGCTAAATTAAAGAGAATCTGAAAAACAACTGCAGCAGCAAATCACAAGCCAAAAAAACTAAGCAGAGCATCGACGTGTGCATTTCCTCTGCCGGCCTGGGGTAGTGTACGTGCCTTTGGGCCTTGTTATTTTCAGCATTATTTTAAACTGAGATTTCAAAATCAATCTGGTGGCCTTCCAGCACTGGTTAGTCTGGGGTGCTTAGGCTCTGACACAGGGGAATGGAGTTGCTAACGTACCCTGTCTTCTAGGAACATTTTTTTTAATGGTTTTGCCCCTGCTGGAAATATTCACCTCCTTCGTAGTTCGTACTGGGGCCTGGCTTTTTATGGACTTCTTATCGATTGGTCGTTAGTGTCTAGGTCAGTGTTTTTCAACCTCTGTGCCGTGGCACACTAGTGTGCCTTGAGCTGTTCTCAAGTGCGCCCCCAGATCTAGAGATGCCCAAACCAGTTTACAGCCACCACCAGTTCAACTGTTATTTACTGGTCTCTTCTTTTCATGTAAAGGGCCAATATATTTTATTTTTGTTGCCTGTGGGGATCAGTGTGATTGTTTTTTTTACATGGGGGCCAATGTGTTTTGCCCTGTGGGGATCTCATGGTGTGCCTTGGCAATGTTAATCTTATTTAGTGTTCCGCAAGGTAAAAAGGTTGAAAATCACAGGTCTAGGTCAACCACTATCAGTCTATAGGCAATAGGTTTACACATGAAAAAGGTTAACATTGTCTAGATCAACATTGACAAAAGGTTGATACTGTACAAGCAAAATGTCAACATGTCAAAGGTCGACACAGAAACAGCTGATAAAAGTTTTTCATGCTTTATTTTAAACCAACTTGTTGTTACTTCAAGATCCCAGTGGGCATTGAGTGAGAATATAAGCGCAGCAAGGCACTGAGCGGCACACTAATACAGTGTTTATGTTGACATAGACTCAAAACAGTGAAACACGCATGTCGACAATTTACATGTCGACCTTTTGTTATGGACGACCTATAACATGTCCACATTTTTCGTTCGTTGACCAATTGCCTTTCGAACTAGAAATTGTCGTCCAAATAATCCGCACCCGCTAGAAGTGCTCCAATTTTTGCATATGATTGTTTTCCCCAGAGCAGACTGTGTGGCTGTAGCTCTGCTCCGCAATCAGATGGGCCTTGTAGGGTCTCCCTCCCCATCTGCTGTTCAGTTTAAAATAAAACATTTAACATTACCATTGGCAATAACAAACGGAGCAGCTCCCCATTGCGGTTGAAGGAACCACAATAAAGACAAACACTACAGTTAAAACGAAAAAAAATATATATATATATACAAATCTTGTGTCTGTGTGTGGTGTGTATAGAAATCGTGCATTCCTTACCCTTCCTGCAGCTAGGTTCTATAGTAGCTGCTACAGTATAATATAATAAGTACTGTGCTTACTCCATAGTTGCCTACCCTCCTGCATTCTGCAGGAGACTCCTGAAATAGCAGCAATCTCCCTCTCTCCCTCATTCGTCTAGCAATCTCCCTCATGTCACCTAGCCCACATTACACTGTTATATTTTTGGGGAAAAAAGGAATGAGAGACAGATACATTTACATTGAATCATCTGCACCATTTCCCAGCACTTTACCAAGTATAGTATCTCTTACTAACTGCTTTGGGGCTCATCTACATTAGGTTCTAAGTAATTTTAAAAAGATGCCTCTCAGATGTAGCAGTACATACCCACGCTTCTAGGTGCCACATTAAGGCTGGTTTTACACACTCCGGCTCCTGCCGGATGGCGAAAACCCGTACGGCCAGGAAGCCGTGCAGCGCACACTAGTTTATCATGGAGGGGATGGCCACAGCCCGGCAGCCGCATGCTGCAGAGGCAAGATCCGGCTGCTACCCGGCGGCCGCACCGTGACCGTCCAGTGTGAATGGACACAGAGCTGTTCATCACACACTGTAGGGGCGGCACGGCTTTTAAGCAGGAGCCGGACTGTGTGAAACCGGCCTAACAATCTCTTTTCACAATCTCTCCATATATGGAACTAAACACACCCTTTAAGTGGAGCATGACACACCCCTTCAATGGGGAGCTGTGTAAAATTCTACTACCAACTGTAATCTCTCTGAAACTAGTTTTCAAAAGTAGGCAAGTGTGGCTTACTCATTTCTTTGAATGTGAAGACTCCAGTCTAATTGCATATGTAAGAAAGCACTGCGGTACGATTGCATTTCAGTACTGTGCTATTGTGCTGTTTTTGCAATATACATGCATTACTGTACATTACAAAATACTTGCCCACCTTCCTAGAATCTGCAGGAGGCCCATGCTGCCCTAGAAGGGTAGGTGGCGTGACTCCCCCTAAATATTGTCTTGACATTTGCTAGAGAAGCGGGCAGGATTAAGATAAACACACGTTGTTGTGAAGGGGCGGTGCTAAAACTTAAAGAGGTATTTCCCTGCCTTGGGGGGCAGGGGTAATGATACAACAGTCTGTACGTTGCACCCTGAAGTTGTATGCTGCGTCTCCTCTTAAGGCTTCTAGTGGACTATGCGTTATGATGATTATAACCAGTATATCTGCCTTATTTTACTGTGATGTCATCTACAAAATTGGAAGCTGGCTGTTAAAGTATTCATAATAAAAGTTCTGTAACACTCAGTGCCCAATAACATATTTATCATTAATTTGTTAACAATATATGATTTTATGATATGATACCACTTGTGTACTGAGAGAATCTGACATATATGGCTAAATGTAATAGGGTGTGAGAATCAGAAAGTGAGAGATTTTGGGACAGTTTTCCTATTTTTTAAAGCGGCAATCAATTATGTGGCAAAATGTTTTTTTGTTTTTTTTTGGTTTCCAGTGTAAAGCATTACTGCTGTAAGCATATGGGAAAACTGTCATAAAATCTCTCACTTATTGATTGTCACCCTGTCAGTGGCAAGTGAATTTGTCAAAATTGGTGTGAAAATTGCCAAGCAAACATTTTTATTCATCATAATGACCTGTAATGTTCACCTTATATAGGAAATATAATCTGTTATTACACAACATTTTTTATTTGAATTTATATAACAAATTTGAGCGACGCTGGCATTTTTAGGGGACATTTTTGCGCATCGCTCACAAATCGTCCATGGCGTGCTTCTGTGCATTGCTCATTGAATCTTCCCATCTGCCTTACATGATCATCAACTTGATGATATTGTCAAATTGCGCGATGTTTACGCACTATCTGACACGTATACATATATACAGATGGAGCCTATCTCATCTGAGTGGCTCCCATTGTGTCATCCGCCAGAATGGGGCGCATGCAGGTCAAGACGCTCATGTGCCCCAATCTCGGCAATGGACATGCGAGTGTGTAAGATGCTCGCGCATCCATGTCTGCCAGCGCCCGCCCTCTGCCAGCGCCCGCCAGCTACTGAAATCTGGCGCACTAGCGGCAAGGCGGAAAACCGGCTCCTACTGTATCATTAACGACAAAACAACCTAATGATGCATGATATATATCCCTAGGTCCAAGGGCCCTTTAAGAGAGGAGGAAAGTATCTGTCCTCCTCTGTGCCGGCAGCAGGTTCTTGCAATAGGGTGTAAGCGCTAGATGGAACCAGACCTCATGTTCCAGTGAAGGTTATATACTCTAACATATATACTTTATCATCACGGTCCCACGACTTGCCATAACCCCATTTCAAGTTCATGAGCTTTTATTTTTGTGGGCGCTGCTTCTTTGTTTTTGTCTTCATTTCAGTCTTATTTAAACAAAAAAAATAAAGTATTATTTTTACTCGCAGTGGGGCAGATGTATTAAGCCTTAACAAGAGATAAATTCAAGTGTGATAAGGAGAGATAAACGTCCAGCCAATCAGCTCCTTACTGACTTTTTAAAACACAGCCTGTAACATGGCTGTTAGCAGGTGATTGGCTGGACCTTCATCTCTCTTTATCACCCTTGAATTTATCTCTTGTTAAGGCTTAATACATCTGCCCCAGTGTTACTTTTAGTGAAAACTCTTATTAACAAAAGTAACACCGCAGTGGATCCACAATTGTGCCAGTGTGCACACCTACCGGTCGGCCGTATTGCAGGCCCATTGCGATATGTTTATGAATGACGTCGTTCACATGCATATTGCTGGTACACACTTGCTGACATGTCCAAAATATAGTGAACGATCATTGTAATAGCCGATATATAGGCCAGTGTGTACCCAGCATAAGTGCTCATGTAAAGTTAATTAAATAAAAATCGCCAAAATCACACGTGAAAATAACATTGCACCCAGATGCTGAGTGTGCAGCATCACGACATGCTTCCAGCTCCTCAGCAGCAGCATATGTGCCGGGTTTATGAATCAGAATCAGAATCAGAATCAGAATCAACTTTATTGGCCAGGTGTGCTTGCGCACACTCGGAATTTGTTGTGGATATACAGTGCAGCATCAAGCAGGGATAAAGGGGGGGGAGAGGCATTACATAGGTTACAGACACATTTCTTGCTGGCAACACATGCTCATCGAGTAGCACAGCTGTATAGCAGGGACAGTACAGTATACACAGAGAATATGTACCCGCCAAGCTGCACAGCGCCTAGGCAGCCATCAGCGGCGCCACTGGTCGCTGCAGCAGCCAGGTAGGTGACAATATAAGCAGGGACAGTACAGTGTCACACAGAGAACATATACCCACCAGGCTGCACAGCGCCTAGGCAGCCATCAGCGGCGCCACTGGTCGCTGCAGCAGCCAGGTAGGTGACAATATAAGCAGGGACAGTACAGTATCACACAGAGAACATATACCCGCCAAGCTGCACAGCGCCTAGGCACCGCACAGCCAGGTAGGTGACAATATGAGCAGGGACATTACAGTATCACACAGAACATATACCCGCCAAGCTGCACAGCGCCTAGGCAGCCATCAGCGGCGCCACTGGTCACTGCAGCAGCCAGGTAGGTGACAATATAAGCAGGGACAGTACAGTGTCACACAGAGAACATATACCCCCAGGCTGCACAGCGCCTAGGCAGCCATCAGCGGCGCCACTGGTCGCTGCGGCAGCCAGGTAGGTGACAATATAAGCAGGGACAGTACAGTATCACACAGAGAACATATACCTGCCAAGCTGCACAGCGCCTAGGCACAGCGCAGCCAGGTAGGTGACAATATAAGCAGGGACATAACAGTATCACACTGAACATATACCCGCCAAGCTGCACAGCGCCTAGGCAGCCATCAGCGGCGCCACTGGTCGCTGCAGCAGCTGGGTGGTAACAGTATGAGCAAAGATACCGCAGTTATAGCAGGGACAGTACAGTTTTCACACAGGGGAAACACAGGGTACACAGGGGGTTACATATGCTGAGTGCACAGATCCTAGGCAGCCATTTGCGGCGCCAGCTTCCTGTAGGGGAACAGCGTGGAGAGCCAGCAGGGGGGTGGGGGAGGGGGGGAGAAAGAGTCACTGGGGCCTGATGGAGTCAGTGGGGCCTAGGGCTGGAGTTGGGCCCTCCCTGGCTTGAGATCCAATGGACCAGACATACCTCCTCCCTGGAGGGCGACGCCAGAGGCATAAAAAATGTCTTCTGCAGCCTCTGGTGCTGGGGATCAGCAGCTGGGGCCTGCGGCCTGATCGCTTCTCATATGTGGGTCAGCCGGGCGGGGGGTCCGCAGCCGTCTTCGTGATCATGCCGCCAGGTCCTCCCTCCTGAGCCCTGAACCAGCGTCTTCCCGGGGGCCAGCTCCGTGCCGCGGGTGTCTTCGGCGGCGGCGGTGGTATTTGGTCCGTCTGTGATCGATCGGAAGCTTCCCTAGCTTCCCTGGCGCTGACCTCGCAGTAGAGGTCACGCTGCTGTGTATCGGTCGTGCCGGGCCATGGCGGTGCGGCCGGGAGGGTGGACACCGTGACCGTGCCGTCGGAAGCCGGGTAGCTGCCGCCAGGTCACCTTTCCTCTTCCCCTCCGTCCTCCCCCGTCTGCGTCTCCCCGCTGCTCTGGGGGCCGGGGATGTAAGCTCCGGTGGATGGGAGCTCGCGTGTGTGCGACCATCCCCGGCCCCGACCGGAAGCATAATGTGTCATGCTCACTTACACTCAGATACACTTACACGCACAACAAGGTCATAAGCAAATCACAAAACGTGTTACAGCAGGTTTTATTTTAAGAAAAAGATTCATTGAAAGTACGGCAGTAAAGTCATATATATATATATATATATATATATATATATATATATATAGATAGATCCAATTAAGAAAGCATCCTGGGTAATTCCACAATCAGCCAATCAAAAGCACCTACAGCTAGTGCTGGTCACCATCTTCATCAGCATTGATTTCCACCAGCCCTCAGGAACACACATAATACAACTACTGACAGACAAGCATTATGTCTGCCTCAGTTCACGATTATGCAAACAAGCCCTTGCTGTACTCTGACTTTGTTTACATGCCTATCTCTTGTCCTGTTGCACTATCCTACTGTCCATTCCCATACACAGTGCATTGCAGACACCTGCACCACAATGAGCAAACAATTGTGGTGCAGGTGGAAGGGAGGTGAGGGTATAGGGCCGATCCCTAAATGTGTCCCATCGCAGCTCTATAGAGAGAGTTAGATTTGTGTGAGTTATTTTGTTTCTGTGCAGGGTAAATACTGGCTGCATTAT
The DNA here is from genome assembly GCF_055691185.1 of Crinia signifera. Classification (NCBI taxonomy): domain Eukaryota; kingdom Metazoa; phylum Chordata; class Amphibia; order Anura; family Myobatrachidae; genus Crinia; species Crinia signifera. Next base: position 235,817,083 of record NC_139222.1, on the reverse strand, counting down.
TTTTACACTGCAATTTAGATTTCAGTTTCAACACACCCCACCCAGATGTAACTCTCTCTGCACATGTTACATCTGCCCCACCTGCAGTGCACATGGTTTTGCCCATTTTGAGAACAAATTTGTACTGCGATCAGATCTGAATAAGGGCCAATGTTCACTTAAACTCTATTAAATTACTAGTAAAACTGCTTTGTGCAGCTACTGGTGTTGTCCAATGTCTGTCCTGATCCCACAGTGCTGAGACTGCATTACTGTGCTGTGTCTCAGTGTGGCATATATGCCAGGGTTGCTTACCCTCCCGGAATGGCCGGGAGTCTTCCGAAAATTGGGTCCCCCTCCCGGCCCCCCCGGAAGGGTGGGCAACCCTCCTGGATTCAGGGGGGACCCCTGCTGCGGCCCCCGATCGCGGCATTTAAATGCCGCAATCCGTGGGTCTCAGAGGAGGGGGCGGAGGTAAAATGGCAAAATCGCGGCATTTTAGCCCCGCCCCCTCCACGGGGATACGCAAATTCACCTGTTTACCGTCATGGGGGCTGGGCTTAGTGACGTCATGCTCAAGCCCCGCCTAACGAGCAGCTGCTGAAACTCTCCTCTCCGGGCTTCTCCCGGAGAGGAGAATATTAAAGTCGGCAACCCTGATATATGCTTAATGTAGGGTTGCCACTTCATCCCTTTAATTCCGGACACATATTCATTACACATATTCATTACGCAGTTTAAAACCAGGTGAAATGGAGTCGTGAAGTCAGCCAGCCACAGAACCTGTGTAATTAATATGTGTCTGGAATTAAAGGGATGAGGTGGTCACCCTAGCTTAATGTGGCATTTATGTGTGCTCCTTATCTGAAGTCAGTCTAATTTTGGCGCCTAAAACAAAGGTCACAGGAAAGACCTGCGTGATTTAAACCATGTTCTCATACATTAAAGCAGTGACTTATGAGCAGCTACTGTACACTACAGCTCTACAGCTCTCCGCTAGTCCCACATGCTCTGCATTGCAGAAGTTAACTCTTTGTTGTGATGTCTGCTGCGACAACTGAGGGATATAAGCTGTACTGCAATGAATACAATACCAACATTGGGAAAGCCCTAGAAATTCTAATGCCGTAAATAATCCGGTTTTATCAATTTAGTGAAATACGACTAGTTTAAATGTTTCATGCATATTACAGACCTGTGATGGGAAGCCCTCATCTTCTCAGTGGGACACAAATAACACTGTCACAAATACCTAGTTGCATACTGCCCACGTTATTGCATGACAGCGTGGTACACACTGGTTAACCTCTCCGGGTAAGGAGCGTATTTTCCTTGTCGGTTGCTAAGAGGGGGCAGATTCTCTGGTCACAAGTCTGCACCGCACTTATCAGCAAATTCTGCAACATTTCTAGTTTCAAATATCGAGTCTCATAACTGGACGTCTGAAAATTGGGCACAAATATAATATACAGACACATTATATAATATAGCGCTGTGCAGCATTTCTGTGAAAAAGTGAGCTGTCTTCCCAAATAATTTCCCCTGCATCTCCTATAAGGTCACTGGGTAGACAATGTCTAGGTCGACAATCACTAAGTGGACCACTAATGGTCGACAGTCACTAAGTCGACACCTTGAAATGGTCGACATACCCAAGGTCGACATTGAGAAAAGGTCGACATTGAGAACAGGTTGACATAAGCTTATGGTCAACATAGACATGATTGACATTAAAAACGTTAACTGGAGTTTTTCCTTTTTTTTTTTCAAGTGGGGATAGAGTGGGAATATAATAGTGTGGCATGTGCAGCGAGGCACCGTGCCCGAAGCAGAGGGGAACGTTGGGTACACTTATACGGTGCCCATGTCAACATAGACACCCAAAACCTTGAAAGACCCATGTCGACCTTGTTCATGTCGACCATGTCTATGTCGACCATAAGTGCGTGTTGACCAATGTCAAACTTGGGTATGTCGACCATTTCAAGGTGTCGACCTAGACATTGTCTACCATTTATACCCTATCCCTGTTCCCGTATTCCCTATCCTCCTGTAATATGGGAACACCTACTGCTGTTGCACTTAATGGTTCTATAATAATAAGAGGTATGGTTCTATAATGGGAGGAGGTAGGGTTCTATATTTTTGCAGGAGGTATGGTTCTGTAATGGAAGGAGGTATGGTTCTATAATGGGAGGAGGTATGGTTCTATAATGGTAGGAGGTATGGTTCTATAATGGGAGGAGGTAGGGTTCTATAATGGTAGGAGGTAGGGTTCTATAATGATAGAAGGTATGGTTCTATAATGGGAGGAGGTAGGGTTCTATAATGATAGGACGTATGGTTCTATAATGGGAGGAGGTATGTTTCTATAATGGTAGGAGGTATGGTTCTATAAGGGTAGAAGGTATGGTTCTATGATGATAGGAGGTATGGTTCTATAATGGGAGGAGGTATGGTTCTATAATGGGAGGAGGTATGGTTCTATAAGGGTATAAGGTATGGTTCTATAATGGGAGGAGGTATGGTTCAATAATGATAGGCGGTATGGTTCTATAATGGGAGGAGGTATGATTCTATAATGATAGGAGGTATGGTTCTATAATGATGGGAGGTATGGTTCTATAATGGTAGGAGGTAGGGTTCTATAATGATGGGAGGTATGGTTCTATAATGGTAGGAGGTAGGGTTCTATAATGATAGAAGGTTTGGTTCTATAATGATAGGAGGTATGGTTCTATAATGATAGGAGGTATGGTTCTATAATGGGAGGAGGTATGGTTCTATAATGATAGGAGGTATGGTTCTATAATGGTAGGAGGTATGGTTGTATAATGGTAGGAGGTATGGTTCTATAATGGGAGGAGGTATGGTTCTATAATGATAGGAGGTATGGTTCTATAATGGTAGGAGGTATGGTTGTATAATGGTAGGAGGTATGGTTCTATAATGGGAGGAGGTATTGTTCTATAATGGGAGGAGGTAGGGTTCTATAATGGTAGGAGGTAGGGTTCTATAATGGTAGGAGGTATGGTTCTATAATGGGAGGAGGTATGTTTCTATGATGATAGGAGGTAGGGTTCTATAATGGGAGGAGGTATGGTTCTATAATGATGGGAGGTATGGTTCTATAATGGTAGGAGGTATGGTTCTATAATGATGGGAGGTATGGTTCTATAATGATGGGAGGTATGGTTCTATAATGGTAGGAGGTAGGGTTCTATAATGATAGGAGGTATGGTTCTATAATGGAAGGAGGTATGTTTCTATAATGGTAGGAGGTAGGGTTCTATAAGGGTAGAAGGTATGGTTCTATGATGATAGGAGGTATGGTTCTATAATGGGAGGAGGTATGGTTCTATAATGGGAGGAGGTATGGTTCTATAATGGGAGGAGGTAGGGTTCTATAATGATAGGAGGTAGGGTTCTATAATGGTAGGAGGTAGGGTTCTATGATGATAGGAGGTATGGTTCTATAATGGGAGGAGGTAGGGTTCTATAATGGTAGGAGGTAGGGTTCTATAATTGTAGGAGGTAGGGTTCTATAATGGGAGGAGGTATGGTTCTATGATGGTAGGAGGCATGGTTCTATAATGATAGGAGGTGTGGTTCTATGATGATAGGAGGTATGGTTCTATAATGGTAGGAGGTATGTTTCCAATATTGGTGGAAGTTTGGTTCTATGATTGGATATATTTCTGTAATGTTAGCAGGTTTGGTTCTGTAATTGTAGGAACCGGAGGTATGGTTCTGTATTGGTAGGAGGTTTGGTATTATGGTAGTAGGTGGTTTGGTTTTATATTGGTATAATGTTGTTACATATGCCTCCCACCTGCAGCTTAACCCTAATGGTAACATTTTCATAATACTGACATATTGCCTGTCTGTAGACACAACTTTATTGTTTTTGCCAAACTTTTGACATAAACCCATTTTATGTGATGTTCACACAGTGTGCAGTGATATTTGTTTGACTCCTCTGTACACCTAGGTGCCCGCCTAGCTTGGAGATGTGATATTTGATATTTGTTTGGCTCCTCTGTACACCTAGGTGCCCGCCTAGCTTGGAGATGCAGGAGGTATGAGTAGGTATGCTTTGCAAATGATCAGTGCCGCCAAGAGAAATCCTGGGCCCTGGTACAACAACTTCCTGGGGCCCCCACAGATGGAGCTCCTCTGCGGACCTGTTGTTACGCCACTGCTTCCAAGGTGGATACAGGGACAAAAGTTTACACCGTAATGTCTATTACACATGTCACACACCCATTACATATTATACCACATGCCATAATGCTCATTACATGTTATGCCACACACAGTAGTGGGAAGTACACATTATGCCATACACCGTAATACCTATTACATATTTTACCACATGCCATAATGCCCATTACACATTATTCCACACACCGTAATGCTCATTGCATATTAGGGGGTTAACATGCTCGTTGCCATGGGATTAACCTGCTCTACCAGGTGTTACATGCTCTGCCAGGGGTTAACATGCTCGTTGCCATGGATTTACATGCTCTGCCATGGGTTAACATGCTCGTTGCCATGGATTTATATGCTTTCCAGGGGTTAACATGCTCGATGTCATGAAGTTACAGTACATGCTCTGTCAGGGGTTACATGCTGACTTCCAGAGTCGGATCTCAGCCTAGGGTTACCACCTTTTTGTTGAGAGATTCCCGGACATTGGCCCGCCCCTTGACACACCCACTGACCCATCCCAGCCCCACCCCCAGACCCGCCCCCAGACCCGCCTTATGTTGATTTTTTTTTAAACCTTTGCTTCCATTTCATTCTTGATTTTGCATACCATAATTCCAGTTACATGTTATATCACATACATTAATGGCCATTACAAGTTATGCCACACATCGTGATGCTAATTCCGTGTTATGCCATATACCGCAATGGCCATTACACATTATGCCAGGACTCAACAGAATTTTTGCACAGGATGGACAACATGGACAGTGCGCGTCGTAGGCGCGCGTCAACTTTTTGACATATTCCCGACACACCGCAAACCCATTATATAGTATACCACATGCCATAATGGCCATTACAAGTTATGCCACACATCGTGATGCCAATTACGTGTTATGTAATGTACTGCAATGGCCATTACACATTATGCCAGGACTCAACAATTTTTTTGCAAAGGATGGACAACATGGACAGTGCGCGCCGAAGGCGCGCATCAAAATTTTTGACATAATGCCGACACACCGCACACCCATTATATAGTATACCACATGCCATAATGGCCATTACAAGTTATGCCACACATCGTGATGCCAATCACGATGTATTATTCCATGTACTGCAATGGCCATTACACATTATGCCAGGACTCAACCAAATTTTTGCACAGGATGAAAAAACATGAAATTTTTGTCATAATGCTGACACACCGCACACCCATTATATAGTATACCACATGCCATAATGGCCATTACATTTTATGCCACACACCGTAATGCCCATTGCACGTTTTAATGAACTTTGTAATTCCGATTACTCATAAGCCCACACATGATGCCCATGACATACTATATAACACACCGTAATGCCCATTACATACTATATAACACACCGTAATGCCCATTACATACTATATAACACTGCAATGCCCATTACATACTATATAACACACCGTAATGCCCATGATATACTATATAACACCGCAATGCCCATTACATACTATATAACACTGCAATGCCCATTACATACTATATAACACTACGCAATGCCCTTGACATACTATATAGCACCGCAATGCCCATGACATACTATATAACACCGCAATGCCCATTACATACTATATAACACTGCAATGCCCATTACATACTATATAACACTACGCAATGCCCTTGACATACTATATAGCACCGCAATGCCCATGTCATACTATATAACACCGCAATGCCCATGTCATACTATATAACACTAAGCAATGCCCATGTCATACTATATAACACTAAGCAATGCCCATGACATACTGTATAACACACCATACACATTTGACACATAAGTGCCACTTACCTATATGCTCAATGCCAGGGGCTTCATGCCGATGCCAAGGTGGACTGAATTTGCTCGTTGCCGAGGGGGATAGATCTGTGCCTCTGTGCTCGTTGCCGAGGGGGATAGATCTGTGCCTCTGCTCGTTGCCGAGGGGGATAGATCTGTGCCAGTGTGCTCGTTGCCGAGGGGGATTGATCTGTGCCAGTGTGCTCGTTGCCGAGGGGGATTGATCTGTGCCTCTGTGCTCGTTGCCGAGGGGGATTGATCTGTGCCTCTGTGCTCGTTGCCGAGGGGGATAGATCTGTGCCTCTGTGCTCGTTGCCGAGGGGGATTGATCTGTGCCAGTGTGCTCGTTGCCGAGGGGGATTGATCTGTGCCAGTGTGCTCGTTGCCGAGGGGGATTGATCTGTGCCTCTGTGCTCGTTGCCGAGGGGGATTGATCTGTGCCAGTGTGCTCGTTGCCGAGGGGGATTGATCTGTGCCAGTGTGCTCGTTGCCAAGGGGGATTGATCTGTGCCAGTGTGCTCGTTGCCAAGGGGGATAGAAACCCCCTCCCCCGCCTGCGGGAGGCAGACAGGCTTGTCAGTGTGCCTGTGCCTGCCTGCCCGTCCCCTCACGTCTCCCCCGCTGTATTCGCGGGAGAGACGTGCTGCTGTGCTGTATGATTTTAACATTTCTAACTCCCGCTGCTGGACCGCTAGCCAATGGCCGTTCGCGGTCCAGCAGCCAATCAACTGGTGGCTGCTGGACCGCGAGCGGCCATTGGCTAGCGGTCCAGCAGCATATGCAGCACCGCAGCAGCACGTCTCTCCCGCATACACAGCGGGGGAGACGTGAGGGGACGGGAGCAGGGCAGCGGGGGAGCGGGGAGACGAGGGGGCGGCGGCGGCGGCGGGCGGGTTATTCCCGGACTATGTATAGTCCGGGAAAGCCACCCGCCCGGACTCCGGACGCCGGTCTTAATTACCGGACTGTCCGGAGTAATCCCGGACGGGTGGTAACCCTATCTCAGCCCCAGCAGCATGCAGGGAGGCAGCAGACACAGAGCAACCAGCCACCCACCTTCCACCTTGAAACACAGTGACCTGGACATGGGTGGGGAACCAGGTCTAGGACTGCTGGGCTTGAGACATGGCACTGGCACCTGCTGCTTCTGGTGGCGGCTGGGATGGGAATGTGGGGATCGGGGAACAGCTGACTCCGGCGCACTCAGACCCGGCGTACTCGCCACCAATTTTTTTTTTTAAACTGTGTGTCCAGACCAGGGCCCCCCTGACAGGCCCGGGCCCGGGTAAACTGTACCTGCTCCCCCCCCTCTCTCGGCACCCCTGCAAATGATGTCCGGAGTTTGTAGCAGAGGGAAGAGCATTATAGATCTACAATATAAACTTTGTACTATAAATAACCCTGGCAGCCCTTAGAGGAATGGCTTCTCTGACCTAACCTACACAGATAAGCGTCAGTATCTGCATGCATCCCACACATACCTTTCAGCACTGTGTGACGCATACTGCACTATGTTCTCCAAAGAGTCGTAGAGGGGAGTAGGCAGAGAGAAGAATGTTATTTTTGCTAAGGACCAAGCAGAAGCTGTGAACATGCAGGACAGTATAAGGAAGGAAGGCATAATGTAGTACTTAATACAGTGCATAATACAGGTAGCATAGTACAGTGCTTCCGACTATTTAAAATTAATGATGGACACTTAAGATCAATGTAATGTAAAAGCTTGGGGTATGGGTAAAAAAAACGGACCCAGACAAGACCCCGGACCACCGGAACAGACATCAAAATATGCAGTCCGGAGCTTGTAGTGTCCTGTCCTGGGGGTGTCCTGTCCGGGGGGCTTCACTTGTAACAGCTGTCACCAGGGAGAGGAAGAGGGGGAGAATAAAGTATCCCTGTATGGTCCGGGAATGTAGCTGTAATCTCCCCTTCCCCATGTCCCTGGTGAGAGCTATCACAGGCATTCCCCTGGACACGACACCCCGTGGACCGGACACTACAAGCTCTGGAATGCAGATTTTGATGTTCGGTCTGGGGTCTTGTCCGGGTCCGGTTTTTACATAAAGTTTGATTTGGGAAGGTCGACAGGCAGTAGGTTGACAGGGACTGATGGTCGACAAGGTCCTTAGGTCGAAGGTCGACAATGCAGAAGGTCGACACAGGTTTTTTTATTTTTTTTCTCCACTGTGGTTCCAGAACAGGCAGTAGTTCATGGCCTACCATCCACTAGGGCATGGAGGGAGAGTATAGTGTTCCGAGTGTACCGAGGCACCATGCCCGAAGCATCGTAAACGTAGCGAGTGATGCGAGGGGCTGCCGTACACTCAGACAGTGTCCACAACTAAACGTCTACATCTAGACGGTCAACCTAAGGACCCTGTCGACCTTCAGTCCCTGTCTACCTTCTGCCTGATGATCTTCTGGTGTCGACCTAAGGAGTATCAACCTTTCTTGGGTCGACCGAATGATCCATACCCATGGGTATCATAGCTTACTCACAGCACTGAAGTCATGGGTTCGACTCCAACCAAGGGGGGGGTATGGTCATTAGGTCGACCCTATTAAGGTTGACATGCATTGGGTTGACCACTGAACGTCAACACCTGAAACCGTGCCTGAAGCATGGCACGTGCAGCGTGCCCTGCGAGGGAATGTGGTACACTAAGATGGTGTCCATGTTGACTATGTCGACATTCAGGACAAAAAAACATGAAAAACTCATATCAACCTTTTAACTGTCGACATTCCCATTGACGACCCGATGCTTATGTCGACCTTCCGACCATGTCAACCTTAGCCATGTCAACCTATTTCAGATATTATCCTACTAAGGCCTGTCGACCTTCAGTGGTCAACCTAATGCATGCCAACTTATATTGGGTCAACCCAATGACCCATACCCACCCAGGGCAACAGTTTGTTTGTTCCTCACGTGGTTATATTTTCTCTGATACAGTAATAGTACATTTCCCCTTATTTTGCTTATTGCACTCACCTTTCTCTATCAGTCTTATTCCTACTTACCTACTTATCATGTCTCCTCTCTGGGAGAAGCCTGTGAGCCACTACAGGGCTAGAATGGGCTATTACATCACTAATGCCACCGCAAATGCTGCAATTTGTGGGTCTGTGGGCATGGAGTTGGGGACTACTTGAAAAATTGGGAGTTTCCACAACTTTCAATGCTCAGTACAGAAATACGTATATTTGCCCACAGATATTGACACATGTCCAACTGTACTATAGCCTCTACCTGATCCTTACAGCGGGGAGTATACTTGGCCTGACAGAGGTGCAGCTACAGCCCCACGATGGTGGGGCTAGGCCCCCTCCCACATTTTGAATTAACTTGTGCCCATAGCCCATCTCATGGGCTGGCTGGTGCCTCCAGAGCTTCTTCAGAGGCACCAGCCAGCCAGAGGCAGGTAGAGAATGCTGCCCATTTGCCCTGACTGTAGCAATGGGGCGGATGGAGCTTCAGCTTCAGGCTTCCACATAAAAGTAGGCCCATCATCATGACCGTATGGTGATAACAAGGCACCTAGCTGGCCACACAATCGGCCATAAATCAGCATTGCAATCATATTTCCTCAAAATTCTGCAATTTATCTACAGGTATTTTTATGTAATTTGTGAGACAGCAGGTCTGATAGTGTAGATGTGTACACACCCACACAGCACTGGCCACACCCACACAGCACTGGCCACACCCACACAGCACTGGTCACACCCACACAGCACTAATCAAACCCACTCCCCTTTTCTGTATAGCCCTTCTCAGGACCTACTGTACAATGCTGTAAAACATTTCCAGCCCCAGGCCCACAAAGCTCTTCTTCTGGCCCTGTATTGCGTTCTCTACCTGCAGCCAGACAGTGCGTGTGTATTGGTGGATGGCTGGAGCTATGCTGACAGCCATGTACTGCATGGAAGCATGTAGAGATGGTGCGGGATCACAAGAGGAGTTATGATTTTTATTCATTCCGGTGAATAAGTGGGTAGGGGCCCCAGTGCATAGGACCTACCGTGCTGTAGAGACAATGGGTGATCATTATATTAAGTGGGGTTAAAAAGAGGGAGAGAAAGATACATTTACCGAAAATAGGTAAAATATCACAAACTGTGGGAAACTTGTTTGCATCTCATTTAATAATGTGACGCACTGTTCTATTTCTTTTGTTTGAAACCTGCATTGATTGCTTGATGCGTTATGTAACCCTGGAAAGCTGTGAAATATTTTGGTTAATGAACAGAAATACAAAAGGGATCGTTGTGGAATTTTAAATACAGTATATGAATAATTCAGGTGTATAATGAAAGAGGTGTTTTCAGTAAGCTGAAATCGGGTTATTTCCATAGTTTCTCTAATTATTTCTCCATGTACATTAGCTTGGGGGCTGGTCCTCTCTGGTGTCACAGGCTATTAACTAATGTAACAACAGTCTCAAGAAAATTTAGGGTCATTTTATACCTGGGAATGTAAAGGTGTGTTGCACTGTGCGATTTTGCTTGCTTGCTGGTTAGAATGAAAATCTGGACATCTCTGTGAACAAATTACAACCAACCGTTTGCTCCCAAATGCTGGAAAATAAACAAAAGCAGTCATCTGCATAAATGGATTTAACCAATGAGTCTGTAGGACCAATCTGTGTCTGTTTTCAATGTTTGGGAGCAATTGTCATTTGCTCCCAAACAATTCCAGATTTTCATTCCAACCAGCCAAATTGGAAAGATAATCTTTTATTGTCCATGGGCCACTGGTTGTGCAAATCATGGTTTACATAGAACATTATAAAAATGGCCATGTGCGTGAGGGTGCTGTACAACATTTACAAGGAAGGCCAAATTTTGTAGAATTTTATTTGGATTTTACTTTCGTTTTATCGGGTACTGGGCACCTTTTGTGGCTACTGTAGTGATGTATTAATCTGGCTGGTAGACATTTCTGAACAGAAGTACAGTTCTGGTAGAGATTTCGCCAGCATTAATCATGCTTTTTAAATGATGGCAATTTGTGTTTCGTGAAGCAGTAAAGGGAATCTGGAACAGGGCAAGGTCAGCACATCTGTAGACTTTATACTTTAATAAACACTGCAGTATAATATTCCATTGTGGTCAGTGCCAAATTATTATTGGACAATTTCATCAGTTTGTATTCCAGATGGTGCTCCAGGACCAGTACCTTTTTGTTTTGTAGTGGTGCACAATAGCAGCACCTTTTTATTCATCTACATTTTAATTATTAAAATTAGTTCAAGTAACAATAAATGAGTGTAATCATCTCAGAAATAAATATCTGCGCATTTATCCAGAAATGTGGAAGCCCCTATGAGGAAGGTTCAGTTAGTAATGGGGCTTACTGCGGACAGATAGCCTCAAGCATTAACACACTAAGGGCCTGAATCAGATCCGTTCGGTACGCACGGTACGCGGTACGGTTGTGCGTCTGCGCATGCGCAGGCGGGTATCTGCGCATGTGCAGGCGTATGGTGCGTGCACCCACGGCGACCTTTTGGGTCGCCGGGTGCACGCACCCATGCCGGCGCGGGGGGGCGGAGATGGGCGGGGGGCGCCGGGCTGCCCCATTACCATATGGGAACGCCCAGCATTCCATGGGCGTTCCCATGAGAACGCTGGGCGTTCTCATGGAAATGAGGCAGTGACGCGGGTGTGGGGGGCGGGTGGCTGACATCACCGGATATCAGCTGCCCGGCCGTATCCACGCCAGCGTGCACGCATATATACGCAACTGAAAAGTCACTTATATATGCGTGCACGCTAAACATCATTCGATGGTCGGTGACCATCGAAAGATGTGGGCGGTTACCCGAGCCATGCGAATAAATGTTTATGCAAAACATCCATTCGCAGCTGTTCGGGCGAAGCCGCACTTTGAGGGGGTGGCAGGGGGGCGGTCGTTCGCCGGGCGGGGTTTGGTGGACTTGCAAGGCTGCGAATTCCCAGCCTTGCGAATCAACCTGAATAACCCCCTAAGCTATTTAATTGTATGCTTATTTCCTCCCATGGTAACCCCTAAACCTACACTATGTACAATTGCCCAGAATTATTAGTTAACTGGCACACAGTAGGCACCGTAAGGGCACATGAGGCAGATGTGTAATAGAAAGACCATACCTCTCCCAGTTACATCTCTGACCTTTTCTCCCTTTACAGTCCTGTCTGCCCTCTTCCCACATTGCCTCTGCTGCCTACTGATCACCTCCTCTGACTCCAAAACTTTGCATGTGCTGCTCCATTTCTCTAGAGTTCTCTACCATTTCTCTCCCAATCAGACTCTCCATCTCTCTACAAAACTTCAAACAGGCTCTCAAACCCAGCCAACTTTCATCCTATCCCTCTGTTCCCTGCTCACTGTCTACCCCACCTGTGTCTCCCCCAAGGGCGCGTAACTACCATAGGTGCAAGGGGTGCAGCTGCTATGGGGCCCAGAGCTGAAGGAGGCCCATCTTTGCTGTCTAACTAATATGTTTTACAAACATTTATCACCATCAGATGCTAAATAGGGGCCCCTACAAACATTTGCTATGGGGTCTACTAATATCTAGGTACGCCTCTGGTCTCCCCTGACAGTCTGCCCCTTCCTTGGGAGAGAATGCTTGTGAAAGAATGTAAGCTCTCACGAGCAGGGCCTTCTTCCTTCATATGCTTTTCCTATCTTATTTAAAATATATTCTGCTCCATACTCTCTTTAACGGCATCTTATCCCTCGGTTCTATGCCACCAATACCTATTTCACTGTCGTTTGCTGAAGAAGCGGACCCTATATACCCTCTAATTGTCCTACATTGCCCTGAACTGTAACTCATTATGGGGCAGATGTATTAAGCCTGTAGAAGAGATAAAGTAGAGATAAAGTGAAAGGAGATAAAGCACCAGCCAATGAACTGTGTGTTTGAAAATGACAGTTGGGAGTTGATTGGCTGGTGCGTTATCTCCTTCCTCTTTATCTCCACTTCATCTCTTCACCAGGCTTAATACATCTGCCTATTTGTTTGCGATTGGTATGGAATCCCGTCGGTCAAAATCCCGACGCCGGAATCCCAACCACTGCAATGCCAACAAGGGGGATGGGGATCGCCACTAAGCGGGCCCAGTGCCTCGCTACGCTCGGGCACACTAATTTATTCTCCCATCGTGGACACCCATAGAGGGAGAAAGTGACGGGATTGTGGCGGTCGGGATTCCGGCGTCGGGATTTTGACCGCTGGGAAACTGACTGCGTCCCAATTGGTGCGGTGGATCCATTGTGGTGCCATATAAATATAGGATAATAATAACACTAAACTGCCCATTTAACCCTAATTTCTACATATGTAAAATGGTGGTAAAATGTAGAGTTTTGCATTTTATTGTAGCTCTGTTCTCCAGTTTTATTGCTGCAATTTACTAATAAAGCCAGGACAGATGAGCAATGTTCACGTCCCCAGCGATGCAGTAGGAAGATCTTTCCGCTATGCCAGCCAGTGTCACTGGGCTTTGCTGTTTGACACCCATACTTACTATTTGCTCTGAGCTGGACTTCCAGTAGAAGATTCACTTAAATATTAATAATATTATTTGCAAAGGAAAAACATATTTTAATCATGAAGCAATTTTTCTATTTGGAACCATCTGCTACCACCATCCTGTGATAGTGCTAGGATGATAGCCGGCAGCACTTTTACAGCCGCTGTGCTTTGTTAAATTGACTTAAAACAAACTTTTGTAGGCGGTTTCCAGAGGAGACTGTTGCTGGCCGGGGAACTTAAGCAAGGAGAAGCCTGGCTCTGATGAAAACAGCACTTTTCTATGGATTCTGGGCTTTTTCTATGACAAATAGACAGCTTTGATGTGATTGAAGTACGGAGAACATTGGGGTCATGCTGTATTCCCATTAATTCCACAAGTCTCTCTCTGTAGAATTTGTACATAAGTAAATGCCTTCTGCTTCTGGGAAGGTTTCCGGAATATTACCTGTTATTTCTCATTGCGATGGTCTCTCCGAGCAAACATTTTATTCTGCTAATTTAGAGATATTTCTTTTATGTCCTTAGAATTAGAAGTAGCTGATGTCTCCTTTTAAGTGCTGTAAAAAATGAGGACAGTATTCTGGGTTTGCAAAGACTTCCACATTATGAATAATACCTCTTTTACACCAAAATCCCAGATCCGACCCGGTATATGGAACACGGTTCCAAGCCAGGTTGGATCTGGGATTTGCTCCGTTTACACTGTGGTGCTGACCCGCAGTGTAAATGGCGGCAGTGTTTGTAGAAGACATCATCTCCAAATGCCGGGACTGATCGCAGAGCCAGGGCCCAGGACTGCCATGGTGGGGGCAAGCCGAGCACCAAGGTAAGCTTCTGGGCTGCCCCCAGCCCCTGTACACCCCCCCTAGCCCCCATCCACACAGTACAGCAGACAGCAGTGGAGGCTGTGTGTGCCCCCTTCCCAACCTCCATACTGACCGTATCACGCTGCGGTCCGGAGGTTGAGCCTACCCATTGCGGTAAACGTGTGTCTGATGACCCGGCATACCTGTTTACACTGCCCCCCACCCGGGTACTCCCCGTGTTCCAGTCTGGTCAGGACCAGGGTAGGATTCGCTGGAAAATGGACCCACCTTTTTTTTAGCTACCCCTTTTACACCAACGTTAACACAGGTCCACCCTGGGTTTTTGCCTCGGTGTAAAAGGGGTATACAGTAAGAGATGTCTCTGTTCCATTGGTGGGTAGACAGTGGTGGTATCTATCATAGGCTATTGCTGCATAGTGCATATACAGTACACAAGCAAGTACCTCCACTATTTACCATGTTGGAGATGACTTGCAAATACCGATAAAAACATCTTTCTGTTTGCTAATGTTCTTTTTCTGGCATCTTCATACCTCCTAACTATCCCGATTTTAACGAGACGTCCTATTTTTTGGAATGGTCCAGGTCGGTGCTGTTGGGAGTCCCCCCTGCCCAGTGCTGCTCTGGGGAATAGACGCTGTGCACATGTGCACAGCATCTATTTCCGGAGACAGAGGGGCTAGGGCAGGGGTTCCCAATCTTTTTCTAATCACGGCACCCTAGAGTATCAGAATTTTTCCAAGGCACCCCTAGGCCCCCAAAAATATATATCATTTAAAGTAGATTGTGTTTATATGAACGACCAACCCGAGGCACCCCTGCAAGTGTCCCGAGGCACCCCAGGGAGCCTAGGCGCAAAGTTTGGGAACCACTGGGCTAGGGGCATGGCCAGCAGCTCACAGAGCCACTGGCGATGCTCCCACATCGGCAAAATGGGGCATGGCCTTGCGGGAGCCCAATAGCTGCTAAGCCACACCCCCAAAGTCCTGGTTTCATTTTTTTCACATTTTGGGAGGTATGCATCTTAAGCAGCCCATACACGCTGCTTTGTGGGCGTGCTGTACTAGCACGGATCACATTGCATTGCATTGCATGTGCATCCGTTGTGCATGCAATGCGATGCAATGTGATGAAGCCTAAGTACAAAAAGTATGTGCAAGCACATACTTTTTGTACTTAGGTTTCATCAAATTGCATCGCATTGCATGCACAACGGATGCACATGCAATTCAATGCAATGTGATCTGTGCTAGTACAGCACGGAAAGCACGCCCTCATAGCAGCGTGTATGGGCTGCTTTATACTAGTATCCTAACACTGCAATTCGAGTTGTAAGAAGGTTTAATCCCAGGTTGCCCTATGTATAATGGGTGACCTGGGTTTAATGTGAAAGCGCTTGACCCTGGTTGAAGCTGGGTCTGACTCGGGACAGAGATCCCTGATCCAGCCCGGTCTTACGATATGGAAGGGGTACCTGTGACCTGGAGAGAGAGATCCAGTGTAGACTCTAAGACACCTCTTGAACCCATACCCTATATAATAAAAGCCTAGCGCTGCTCCTCACCACTATGGGGGAAGTTCAAGTGTTTTGCTTGCGCACTAGATGGTACCCGATGGAGCACTTCAAGTGTTGCTCTGTTCAGGCGCACACAGCTGACATCACTGTTATGTTGTTCCATCATGTTGATGGGCTGGTAGCTAGTTAAGCATAATGGCATTGCTTTTTGATGCTTTTTGCCATGTCTAGAGTGGTAACATTCTGATTTCTCCTGTGTATACCCATTACTAAATTGGACGAAGTGCTGCAACAGCCATTCTCCAGAGAAAAGGTCCATCTTTAGCTGCTCGCATATTACTAAATCATCTAAATAAATTAGACCCCACTGTATGATAATTTAGCATAATTTAGCATTACAACAATACAGCAGTGAAACACACAGGACATCTACATAATCAGGGTTCAATTTGGCATTCTCTAAATTAAGAATATTATGCAGTTTCAGTAATCTTACTAGGTAGATTCAGATTAGAATTTTGGAAGTTTTTTTTACATGCTAATAGTATATACAGGTTGAGTATCCCGTATCCAAAATGCTCGGGACCAGGAGAATTTTGGATAACGGATTATTCCGTATTTTGGAATATTTTAATATTTTAATTATGTATTTTGAAGTATCTTGCATGTATGCTGTATAAACACATAAAATACACACAAATATATTTTATTACCACATAAAATACACACAAATATATTTTATTTGTTCAAAAAACAAGGTTTCAAAACATGAAACAAAATTTGTGTACTATCTCAGATATTGAATTTGAATGCCAAGCAATCATTTTCTTGCACATATATAGTGCCAGTTACATATCATGTCACCAGTAGTGCTGTTACAAATGTCCCCAGTGAGTTTTTAGCAAAAAAAATATTTTTTTTTCACTTTCTGGAATGTATGGTTTTCGGAATAATTCGGATAACGGATACTCGGATACGGGATACTCAACCTGTATTGCTAATCCAATAAAGATATTAGACTCACATTAATTTAGCTTTTGTGGGATTTAAATGTATGAATTATAGAAAGGAAAGAGGATTAGATACAACTTCATATGCTAAACCGTTTTACTAGATCACTTCTCTCTTCTAAACTTTGAAGGACCCCTTCTTACAGTATATACAGTATTGCTTCTACAATCATATATTAAAGCCTTCCCGGATTCATATTTAGAAGTAGTTCTGCTCTGTATTACAGAATAATTCTGCTTCCACAGCATGCTTGCCTACATTGATAGTCTCCTCTCCAGTAGATACCAGTAGAAGCAGGTGGGCGTCAACGGGGGCAGAATTGCATCATTAAGCCCCACCCCTCATGGGAAAAAGGCCTAGATTTTAGACCATGTTTTTGGGAGGACCATCCAGGTATTGGGAGACCCTGGATACTGGGATTTAGGCACCAAAATTATTGGGATTACATGGGAGCCTCCGATCCTGGGATTTTGGGATCAATTTTGAGCGGTTGACTTATTTATGCCAGGCACAGATGCTGCCTAGCAACCAGTTTGTGTGCAGCCAGGCACTGAGCCACCACTTCAGCAGCGCCTGCCCCTCTTCAGCCCAGGCAGAGCACCCGCTTAATGACTGCTTACAGATTGCTGCACAGCTGTTACCAACATGGCGGCCAATCCTGGGTATCCATGACAATTCTGCTGATTAATTCCCTAGGAGCCAATGACATCCCTGAGATTTTCATACTCCCTACTATGCAGTATGGCATTCCATGGAGTATGGAAGACGTTATTCTTATTATGCTTGACTGCGACCATAAACATTTTTTTTATCACTGTGTGAAAATAGATGTTGTACTGCAGTATATTAGATTGAAGTCGCCCTGATAGTACCCTGTACAGTTTTCTCTTGTGGAGATAAAATTTAGTCCGGCTTGTTTGCTCATGCGGGCAGCCCTGTCATGCCTGCAGGGGTGGAGGTTGGGGAACCTGTGATTACCATTGGTCAGTGTATTGCAGTGATCATAGGGGCTGCCCAGCTGGTCGTGAGTAATGGGCACGCCCACAAAATTATAAAAATGGGTGGACGTGCTGTGAGGCCATGCCCACCAGCTAAGACCATGCCCCTTCTCATCCAAGGCCCTTCCCCCTTTTCAGGTGTGCTTTGATAGTAGCCCAAGTAAATTGATTGCTGATCACATAACTTTTTTCTGCGGGACTCTGGCGGTATATTGACCCCTCCTACAACTGTATGGCAAATGGCATCTTTTTATGGTATAGCCGCCCCTACAAACATATTGGGACTTGAACTGTGATAAGAAACCAGGGAATTGTAGCAGATGTCTCCTAAATCTATTGCGGAACCCCAGTAATACATCCAAGGGGCACTTTTTTTGCTATTTCCCGAAAAAAAAGTTTTTTAAATTGATATGCCCCTAGATGGTGTGATTCCATTTCTATGGCTATGGAGGCTAGATATCACTGCCAAGCCATTATGAGACATTGTATATTCGACTACTTTATACTTTTATTAGACTCTTCCTTTTGCCTGCCTGTATAAGTGCATTTTATGTTTATATATATTTTTTTAAATCTATCATTTTTGTTTATTAATATGCTTTAATATCAATACAGAAAAGACATACCTATTAGTGTTTTTGTTCCGTAAGTGGCTTTTTCCATAGTTCTTGCTGTTTGATTCATTATACTAAGCAGGCTTGGTTACAGCTGAGAACGCTGATAAGCGAAATGACAAAAGCCTGTTCAGAGCCCTTCCAAGCAACTGTAGGGAAGTAGCCAGCTGATTCTGCTGCTATTTTTGGTATTCCACATATCATGGTTACATATACAGAGAATGATTGGAGCTTACAAATATGGTGAGCCAGCCAGGAATTCTCCAGTGTGGACAGTGTTGTTTGGAAGTCTTGTGAAGTGTATAGTGGAAACCGTAGGACGTCACCTGGAATTTTGGGGCTGTGACTTGTCGGAATTACGTTTTCCTAGATTTTCTTTTTTTGTCTTCCTCCTGGGATGCGGAGTTGATCTATTATATTATCAAGTTTCATTGTAAGCAAGAGAAAATGGCGGTGGAAGAGGAAGAACGCTTTTTTGACCAAGTAAGGATACCTGCGTTATTTCCTAAGATATCTGGAATAGGGTTCCTTTATTTTTAGTGTAACTTGCGAGGAACAGATGTAAATGTTTACACGTAGCTGCACAGGACGTCTGCATTTGCCCTTGCCTTCAGGTTAAATGGAATCAGCTACAAATTCCCCTGTTCTCCTTTGCTCTAGATGGAAAACACATATTCAACATAGAAAATGCTTTTTAAATAAGCAAAAACATTAATAGTTTTGCTCATTTATCATTCATAATCGTTTATTGCATTCATATTTGTGATGCTTTATTGATAAAAATAATTTCTATTTGTATATGCAAAGAATTTATTTCTATAGTTGCTAAGGTCAAATATTACTGCCCTCACCTATATATTGCAAGATCATATTGCCATAGAATTCATCCTGAAGGTCATTTCATAATATTTTGATTATTGTTTTGTTTAATCTGATATTTCGGTAAAACAGCTGATGCTGTGAGGATACATTGTCAATGTATCAGATTCAGCTTGTGTATTTATATTAGAGGTGGCTATTGTGTTTATTAGTACAAAAAGGTCAAATAATTGCATAGATTCCACATAAAAATATATTCACAATGATATGGAATGAATGTTTTATGTAAAGTTCTATTATTGGTAAACTGGCACCCAGGATATAATGTGCCTTTGTCCTGAGACCCCCAGAATAAGGGTACCACTGTCCTGGGACCCCAGTGTTAGTGTGTGATTATTCTAGGATAGCATGTGTCAATGTGCCATTGTTCTAGGATACAAGTGTCAGTGTGCCATTGTTGTAGGATATAAAGTGTCAGTGTGCCATTGTTGTAGGATACCAAGTGTCAGTGTGCCATTGTCCTAGGATACCAAGTGTCAGTGTGCCATTGTCCTAGGATACCAAGTGTCAGTGTGCCATTGTCCTAGGATACCAATTGTCAGTGTGCCATTGTCCTACGATACCAAGTTTCAGTGTGCTATTGTTCTAGGATACCAAGTGTCAGTATGCCATTGTCCTAGGATACCAAGTGTCAGTGTGCCATTGTCCTAGGATACCAAGTGTCAGTGTGCCATTGTCCTAGGATACCAATTGTCAGTGTGCTATTGTTCTAGGATACCAAGTGTCAGTATGCCATTGTCCTAGGATACCAAGTGTCAGTGTGCCATTGTTCTAGGATACCAAGTGTCAGTATGCCATTGTCCTAGGATACCAAGTGTCAGGGGGTACACACCAGGACGACTAGGGTCCGATCCCATCAATTTAGATCCAATTCTGACCGAATTGTGTGGTGATCGGGCCCTATTCTGTCCTGGTGTGGACCGATACCGATCCGATGCGCGGTCCCGCGGGTCGGTCAGTCGTTCCTCAGATCCTACCTACTGCAGGTAGGATCTGAAGGACGACCATACTCTCGGGTGCGGGTCGCCATCGGATCGGACCCGCTCACGGTGCACATCGTGAGCGGGTCGTGGCCACCGCGTCATCATGAGCGGGTTGGAAGAAAACACTGACGACCCGCTCACGATGTGCATCGTGAGCGGGTTGTCCTGGTGTGTACCCAGCCTCAGTGTGCCATTGTCCTAGGATACCAAGTGTCAGTGTGCCATTGTCCTAGGATACCAAGTGTCAGTGTGCCATTGTTCTAGGATACCAAGTGTCAGTGTGCCATTGTTCTAGGATACCAAGTGTCAGTGTGCCATTGTTCTAGGATACCAAGTGTCAGTGTGCCATTGTTCTAGGATACCAAGTGTCAGTGTGCCATTGTTGTAAGATGCCAAGTGTCAGTGTGCCATTGTTGTAAGATGCCAAGTGTCAGTGTGCATTTGTTGTAAGATGCCAAGTGTCAGTGTGCCATTGTTGTAAGATGCCAAGTGTCAGTGTACCATTGTTCTAGGATACCAAGTGTCAGTGTGCCATTATTGTAGGATACCAAGTGTCAGTGTACCATTGTCCTAGGATACCAAGTGTCAGTGTGCCATTGTTCTAGGATACCAAGTGTCAGTGTGCCATTGTCCTGGGACTAAAGAAGTGTTTGCTTGTTTTTTTTTGTACAAATGTATTGCTTATATTACATTCTGGGAACCCCTTTTGTACTCCAAAAAATAATAATCTGGTGCTCCACTTGAAGTCTTGATACAGTTTGTACATCTTTTACTTGTTTGAAATTGGTATTTGTGCTCCTATCTGAATGTGATTTTAATTCTTTCTATATAAACACTGCAAATCTCACCTGTCAGCAAGATTTAAAACAAAGCTGCATAGCTTCAAGTTTCAGCAGCACATAGCAGATCAGATTTCTTTAATTATACACAATTAATCAAAGGTGTCAGGCATAAATTTACAGACAATACCCAAAGACATATTTATTGCAAATACTATTGTGTTTGGTCTCAAATGTTACAGCTGAAGCAATTAAGAAATTACACAGTTGTATAAGACATATTGTACAACAGTATATAGGCCATTTAAGTTGCAATCCTATTGAATAACTAGGTGTATATGTTTTATCGTAAATCACTGTGGTAGGCTGTAAGAAGTATCTTGATAATTACCATTTTCGTTGTTTTTCTTCAGGCTGCTATTTAATTATTCATAATTCTGCAGAGTTTCCACAGTGTCATGTGACGTTCACATGTCACATGATCAGAGAGGCTGTAGAACCCTCATCTTCTCCCCCCCTCTCTTCCATCACATAGCAGGCAGAGAGTCTGAATGTGTGTGTGACTGGCAGCCATACTCCAGAGAGATTTTGAAAAGGAGATTTTCATAGCTCTCCTTCTACAAATGTTAAAAATGTATTTAACATCAATTTAAATAACAAAAAAAATAGTTTGGGGGGGGGGGGGGGGTTAACAACACAGTTTTTTTTTTGTTTTTTTTTACCGCATTTTCATATTCACTAAAGCCCCTCTTGCTGGGCTACCATTGCGTCATGGATGCCTCCCAGCATGCCCTGCGGCTGGTGTCATCACTCTGGGCATACACTGAGGGATTCCCAGGTCTAAGACCCGAGCTCCCCTTTGTGTTAATAGTCCCATATGTTAGTGCATATGCGATTATTAAGAATGCAGCAGCCAACAATTGCCGGCAATGTGGGGCGGCGGAAGTTAGAAAACACCCCCCCCACACACACACACACTATCTGTTATATTACTAGTAACAAACATTTTTGCCAAAAAAACTGGTAGAGATAGTGTCGACGAATAATAAACAGGCATTTATATTTTTTGAACCTTGTCATTGTTAATAAACTTGAGGGCTTGTAAGGCAGTATTTTTATTTCATGTCCTTTGTCGTCATAACTAAATAGCTTACAGTCATCCAAAAGCAATGCTGTTGGTTATGGACCTGACAGATTACTGTTGTCTGATACATAGAAAGTGGAGGCAAGTTTCTACCTGCAATCTCTTTCACTATATTGTACTGAATTAGACTGTTAAAGTGTATTTATAAATATCACTTCTATCCAATACTTGCCCCATCGAGGTACAGGGGAAATCTCCAGTTGGACCCTCTGTCTGAGGGCCACCTCCACCTCTAGGGTTCAAGTTCCTGAGCATTCAATATATACACTGTTACTCTATTAACCCCTTCACGACATTTGACGTATATATACGTCATGGCCGGGAAGTACTTCCCGACCGTTGACGTATATATACGTCATGGCTTAAAACTGTCACTGCGTCTAGAGACGCAGTGACAGAGGGACGATGTCTGCTGTCCCTGACAGCAGACATGTCCGTGCATGCCCAGGGGGGGCGGCGATGCCGCCCCCCCGTCGGCGATCGCTGTGATTGGCTGTTCATTGTGAACAGCCATTCACAGCGTTTTCTGTGTCACCGGCGAATAACGTTCGCCGGTGACACGGGATCGGAGGTGATTGGTGCTGTAAAGTACAGCACCAATCACCGCGGGGTGTAAGGGTGACACTGGTGTCACCCCACCTCACCCCTCCCGCCCCCAAAGGCCGTGATTGGTTCGTCGGACCGACGGACCAATCACAGCCATGGAGGGGGGTTTAAACTAACGGTGACTGCACTGCAGACGCCATTCCGGTCTGGAATAGCGTGCAGTGCGGTCACCGTGCCCAGCTGCCGCCTATACTGACCAGAACCCATCCAAAATACTAACCTGATCATTGATATTGCTTATGCTTGTGACATCTTGTGACATCCTGTGACATCTTGTGCTGCTGCGATTTATTAGATAGAGAGAGAGTTAGAGAGAGAGAGAGAGATAGAGAGAGATAGAGAGGCCTAGTGCTATATTTTGTGCTGCTGCAGTGTGATAGAGCTATAGATAGAGAGATAGAGAGAGATAGAGAGAGATAGAGAGAGAGAGATAGAGAGAGAGATAGTGACAGATTGTGCTATTTATTTTTTATATAACTGAAAGAGATAGAGAGAGATAGAGAGAGATAGAGAGGCCTAGTGCTATATTTTGTGCTGCTGCAGTGTGATAGAGCTATAGATAGATAGAGAGAGATAGAGAGAGATAGAGAGAGAGAGATAGAGAGATAGTGACAGATTGTGCTATATATTTTTTTTATAACTGACTGCTGCCCCCCCTTTTGTGCTGATCAGTATAAATTAACTGATCAGCAACTTTTTGGGGGCGCAGGTTTTTTTTATATATAGATATACCTGTCAGTGCTGCTGCTGCAGTGTCATAGAGTGATAGATAGTGAGAGATAGAGAGATAGAGAGAGATAGTGACAGAGAGTGATAGAGAGTGCTAAATTTTGTGTCTGCTGCCCCCGCCTTTTGTGCTGATCACTATATCTGAGGTGATCAGCAACTTTTTAGGGGTGCAGAGGTTTTTTTTTTTATATATACCTGTCAGTACCACCAAAGGTTGTGCACCTGCTGCCCCTCACTGGTAATCAGTGTCGCATCACTGATCACCTTTTTTTATTTTTTGTGAGTGCTGTGGGGTCTTTTTTACATTTATTTTTTTACACACACTGTGATTTTGTGTGTGTCCTGTGGCCACTGTGCGCTGATCAGTGACGGACGTTACTGACCAACATCTGTGCTCAATTTTTGGCGCAGGACCTTTTTTTTTTTAACCCCTTCCATTTTTTTTTTTTTAACCCCTTCCATTTTTTTTTTAACCCCTTCCATTTTTTTTTAACCCCTTCCATTTTTTTTTTTTTTGAACCCTTCAATTTTTTTATTTTTGTATTTTTTTTTTCTGCACTACATTCATACACACTACATACCCCCCGGGTTGAAATAAAGTTTGTACCCCCCCCTACACTATACACGTGTTGAAACATTTCACTACCAGTAACACAAAAATATAAATGGCATCCCAAATGTCATCCCAAATGTCGTCCCAGTCATCCAGGAGAATGTATTCGGTGGAGGAGGCATATGCCATGCTTGCCTCTGACTCTGACACAGCCAGTGAGGCAAGCGGGGAATTTGAAGGATTTGTCTTAAGCTCCTCTTCCTCCTCTGATGATGAGGGACCCCCTCAAAGACGCCCCCGTAGAGCAGCTGAGACCCCCCCCCCCAATAATTGATCTCGTATGGACCCCACCACCAGACAATTTTGAGCCCCAGGTTCCTGAGTTTTTGGCCATCCCAGGAATCCAATTTGATTCAACAGGTCTCAGAGAAATTGACATTTTTAAATTATTTTTCTCTGATGATTTTATAAATTTAATGGTGGACCAAACTAATTTATATGCCCAGCAGTTTATTGCTCAAAACCCCACGTCATCATTTGCTAGGTGGACCCCTGTAGATGCAGTAGAGATGATGACGTTTTGGGGTCTGGTGTTACATATGGGCATAGTAAAAAAGCCACAAATTAGGCAATATTGGAGTACAGATGTTCTGTACAGCACCCCATTTCACCGTATGGCCATGCCCCGGGCTCGTTTTGAGGCAATCCATAAATTTATACATTACACCGATAATGCACAGTGCCCACCCAGAGATGATCCCACCTTTGACAGGCTATTCAAAGTCAGGCCGGTCATTGATCATTTCAGTGCCAAATTTGCAGAGCTATACATCCCTGATAAATGTATTAGTATCGACGAGTCCCTTATACATTTTAAAGGAAGGGTTAAATTCCGCCAGTACCTTCCCAGTAAGAGGGCAAGGTATGGGATAAAAATGTATAAGCTGTGTGAAAGCACCACAGGGTACACCCACAAGTTTAGGGTATATGAAGGGAAGGATTCAAGAATTGAACCACCAGAATGCCCCCCCTCCCTCGTAGGTGTTAGTGGAAAAATTGTCTGGGATTTAATGCACCCCTTCCTGGATAAGGGTTATCACCTCTATGTGGATAACTTTTACACCAGCATCCCCCTGTTTAAGGCCCTTGGTTCAAGAGGTACAGCAGCTTGCGGTACTGTGCGCAAGAACCAAAGAGGCCTCCCCAAAACGCACATTGCCCAAGTAATGAGAAGGGGTGAAAGCAGGGGAATATGCACCGGAAATATGTTGTTGGTCAAATATAAGGACAAGAGGGATGTCCTTATACTGACAACAATTCATGGAGACAGTACCACCTCCATCCCTGTACGAGGTACCAGTACCCACACCTCAAAACCAAATTGTATCCTAGATTACAATAAGTACATGGGTGGAGTGGATCTTTCAGATCAGGTACTGAAGCCGTACAGTGCCCTGCGGAAAACAAATATCTGGTACAAGAAGCTGGCCGTGTATATCATCCAGATGGCACTGTATAACGCTTACGTGCTATTCCGTTCTACCGGCCAGAGGGGGACATTTATGCACTTTCAAGAGGAAGTCATAAAGAGCCTAACATTTGGGAATCAGCAGGCAGAGGGCCCCAGTACTTCTAGTACTGGCCCCCGTATTGTACCAGGGCAGCATTTTCCCAACGAAATCCCCTCCACTGCAAGAAAGGTCAGGACACAAAAAAGGTGCAAAGTTTGCTATAAAAAGGGAATAAGAAAGGAAACTATTTTCCACTGTGAAACTTGCCCCGACAAACCCGGCCTATGTATAAAGGAGTGTTTCAAAATATACCACACATCTATGGATTATTAGGTTCATCATTTCACCGTGCTTCGGGGGTCTTGCTAATGCCACATAGCACCCACCATTCATTCCACCAGAATCTGAGCTGCAAAAACCAAAAATCACTCCTTCCCTTCTGAGTCCTGCCATGCACCCAACTGGTATTTTTTGGTCACATGTGAGGCATTGCCGTACTCTGGAGAAATGGGGGCACAGATTTTGGGGTGCTTTGTCTCCTTCATTCCTTGTGAAAATGAAAAATTTTGAGCCAGAAGTACATTTTTGTGTAAAAAAATGTATTTTTTTCATTTTCACTGCCCAGTTGTACCAAAATTGATGAAACCCCTGGGGGTTTGAAATGTACACTATACCCCTAGATGAATTCCCTGAGGGGTGTAGTTTGCAAAATGGGGTCACTTGTGGGGGGGTTCCACTGTATTGGTAATGCAACATAGCACCCACCATTCATTCCACCAAAATCTGTGCTGCAAAATCCAAAAATCACTCCTTCCCTTCTGAGTCCTGCCATGCACCCAACTGGTATTTTTTGGTCACATGTGAGGCATTGCCGTACTCTGGAGAAATGGGGGCACAGATTTTGTGGTGCTTTGTCTCCTTCATTCCTTGTGAAAATGAAAAATTTTGAGCCAGAAGTACATTTTTGTGTAAAAAAATGTATTTTTTTCATTTTCACTGCCCAGTTGTACCAAAATTGATGAAACCCCTGGGGGTTTGAAATGTACACTATACCCCTAGATGAATTCCCTGAGGGGTGTAGTTTGCAAAATGGGGTCACTTGTGGGGGGGTTCCACTGTATTGGTAATGCAACATAGCACCCACCATTCATTCCACCAAAATCTGTGCTGCAAAATCCAAAAATCACTCCTTCCCTTCTGAGTCCTGCCATGCACCCAACTGGTATTTTTTGGTCACATGTGAGGCATTGCCGTACTCTGGAGAAATGGGGGCACAGATTTTGGGGTGCTTTGTCTCCTTCATTCCTTGTGAAAATGAAAAATTTTGAGCCAGAAGTACATTTTTGTGTAAAAAAATGTATTTTTTTCATTTTCACTGCCCATTTGTACCAAAATTGATGAAACCCCTGGGGGTTTGAAATGTACACTATACCCCTAGATTAATTCCCTGAGGGGTGTAGTTTGCAAAATGGGGTCACTTGTGGGGGGGTTCCACTGTATTGGTAATGCAACATAGCACCCACCATTCATTCCACCAAAATCTGTGCTGCAAAATCCAAAAATCACTCCTTCCCTTCTGAGTCCTGCCATGCACCCAACTGGTATTTTTTGGTCACATGTGAGGCATTGCCGTACTCGGGAGAAATTGGGGCACAGATTTTGGGGTGCTTTGTCTCCTTCATTCCTTGTGAAAATGAAAAATTTTGAGCCAGAACTGCATGTTTGTGTAAAAAAATGTAATTTTCCATTTTCACATCCCAGTTGTACCAAAATTGGTGAAACCCCTGGGGGTTTGAAATGTACACTATACCCCTAGATGAATTCCCTGAGGGGTGTACTTTGCAAAATGGGGTGACTTGTGGGGGGGTTCCACTGTATTGGTGCTTTGGGAGTCTTGCTAATGCAACATAGCACCCACCATTCATTCCACCAAAATCTTTGCTGCAAAATCCAAAAATCACTCCTTCCCTTCTGAGTCCTGCCATGCACCCAACTGGTATTTTTTGGTCACATGTGAGGCATTGCCGTACTCGGGAGAAATTGGGGCACAGATTTTGGGGTGCTTTGTCTCCTTCATTCCTTGTGAAAATGAAAAATTTTGAGCCAGAACTGCATGTTTGTGTAAAAAAATGTAATTTTCCATTTTCACATCCCAGTTGTACCAAAATTGGTGAAACCCCTGGGGGTTTGAAATGTACACTATACCCCTAGATGAATTCCCTGAGGGGTGTACTTTGCAAAATGGGGTGACTTGTGGGGGGGTTCCACTGTATTGGTGCTTTGGGAGTCTTGCTAATGCAACATAGCACCCACCATTCATTCCACCAAAATCTTTGCTGCAAAATCCAAAAATCACTCCTTCCCTTCTGAGTCCTGCCATGCACCCAACTGGTATTTTTTGGTCACATGTGAGGCATTGCCGTACTCGGGAGAAATTGGGGCACAGATTTTGGGGTGCTTTGTCTCCTTCATTCCTTGTGAAAATGAAAAATTTTGAGCCAGAACTGCATGTTTGTGTAAAAAAATGTAATTTTCCATTTTCACATCCCAGTTGTACCAAAATTGGTGAAACCCCTGGGGGTTTGAAATGTACACTATACCCCTAGATGAATTCCCTGAGGGGTGTACTTTGCAAAATGGGGTGACTTGTGGGGGGGTTCCACTGTATTGGTGCTTTGGGAGTCTTGCTAATGCAACATAGCACCCACCATTCATTCCACCAAAATCTTTGCTGCAAAATCCAAAAATCACTCCTTCCCTTCTGAGTCCTGCCATGCACCCAACTGGTATTTTTTGGTCACATGTGAGGCATTGCCGTACTCGGGAGAAATTGGGGCACAGATTTTGGGGTGCTTTGTCTCCTTCATTCCTTGTGAAAATGAAAAATTTTGAGCCAGAACTGCATGTTTGTGTAAAAAAATGTAATTTTCCATTTTCACATCCCAGTTGTACCAAAATTGGTGAAACCCCTGGGGGTTTGAAATGTACACTATACCCCTAGATGAATTCCCTGAGGGGTGTACTTTGCAAAATGGGGTGACTTGTGGGGGGGTTCCACTGTATTGGTGCTTTGGGAGTCTTGCTAATGCAACATAGCACCCACCATTCATTCCACCAAAATCTTTGCTGCAAAATCCAAAAATCACTCCTTCCCTTCTAAGTCCTGCCATGCACCCAACTGGTATTTTTTGGTCACATGTGAGGCATTGCCGTACTCGGGAGAAATTGGGGCACAGATTTTGGGGTGCTTTGTCTCCTTCATTCCTTGTGAAAATGAAAAATTTTGAGCCAGAACTGCATGTTTGTGTAAAAAAATGTAATTTTCCATTTTCACATCCCAGTTGTACCAAAATTGGTGAAACCCCTGGGGGTTTGAAATGTACACTATACCCCTAGATGAATTCCCTGAGGGGTGTAGATTGCAAAATGGGGTGACTTGTGGGGGAGGTTCCTAACTTTTAGCACTTATGGTGCCTAGAAACCTACATGGTGCCTAAAAAAAAATCTCATAAAAAGGAGGCTCCAAAATCAAGTAGGTGCTCCTTCTATTATGAAGCCTGTGGTTTGGTCAACGTGCACACTAGGGCCACATATAGGATATTTTTGAAAACAAAAGAATTGGGGGAATCAATTTTTAGTCACATTTCTCTAGTAAAATCTACTGTATTCGTTAGAAAAATGTATTAAAATTGAAACTCTGCAAAAAAAAAGAAATTTTGAAATTTCACCTACACTTTGTTTTAATTCCTGTGAAACACCTAAAGGGTTAACAAACTTCCAAAATGCTGTTTTGAATACTGTGAGGGGTGCAGTTTTTGAAATGGCATCATTTATGGGGGTGTCTCACATACAAGTCCCTCAAAGTCACATCAGAACTGAACTGGTCCCTAAAAAAATCAGTGTTTGAAATTTTCATGAAAATTTGAGAATTTGCTATTCATATTGTAAGCCTCCTAGTGTCCAAAAAAATTAAAAGGAAGTTGAAATAATGATGGAAACATAAAGTAGACATATGGTCTATGTTAGTTATTAACTATTTTGAGTGGTATGATTATTTGTCTCACAAGCAGAAAATGTAACATTTTGCAAATTGCTAAATTTTCCATTTTTTCACGATATTTTGGTATTTTTCACAAAAAAACACAGACTGTATCGACGAAAATTTACCACTAACTTGAAGTACAATGTGTCACGAGAAAACAATCTCAAAATCACTGGGATAAGTAAAAGCAAAAAAAAGTTATCCCCACTTAAGTGAGACATGTCAGATTTGAAAAAAAGGGCTCTGTCATGAAGGCACAAACTGGCTCTGTCATGAAGGGGTTAATGGTAAGATTACCTGATGGAGCAAGACCTCTGATAAACATTGGTGCTTAGTTTTCTTCTATAGAATCTACATCAAGATTTGCCGAATGGTTACCAAGAGTCTGTGGTGTTTGGCCAAACTCCCTCGGGGAACTGACCAAATCCCATAAATATAGGCCACTTCTGCATTCCCTAGAGGTGCCCTTCATGCCCAATTCATCCCTGCTTCTCTAAGGCCTCTGTAACCCTTCCTCAGTGCCACACGAAACACTCCAGTAGGGCTATCACTCTGAAGAGGAGCATGCTCTGTAAATGTCCCCTTGGTACTTGTGTACTATCACGGCGCCCATAGCATCGCAGACCATATCGCATACGATGCGATATTGCGCGATGTTCCACTATGTCATACAATTTTAAAATTGTATGGCATTGTATATGGCATACAATGCCATACAATGCTATGGGATGCGATTATAACTTGTATAAGCACCCTAATGGGTGCTTACAATGTTAAATGCACCCCCACGCCACCCCCCGAGTATAAACGTGAACCCGAAGCGTAGCAAGTGCAGCGAGCCCGCGAGGGGCGGCGGTACGCGTCCTACGACCTTTTCATACCCCCACTATCCACGTCGGCGTGGAGTTGACATTATATAGTGTGGCGAGCGCAGCGAGCCACCGAGCCCGAAGCGTGGCGAGCGCACGCGCATAACTTCACAGGTATCCGCATCCCCTCGCGGGGCTCGCTGCGCTCGCCACGCTTTGGGCTCGGTGGCTCGCTGCGCTCGCCACACTATATAAAATCAACTCCACACCGACGTGGATAGTGGGAGTATGAAAAGGTCATAGGACGTGTACCGCCGGCGCTCGCCACGCTTCGGCTTCACGTTTATACTTGGGGGGTGCATTTAACATTGTAAGCACCCATTAGGGTGCTTAAAAGCACCCATTAGGGTACTTATACAATTTAACATCGTATATGGGGCAAAATCGCATCGCAGTGCATCGGGTGTATGGCATGCGATGCGATCAAAAATCGGGCAACTAATTATCGTGGGCGCCGTGCTAGTACACAAGTACTGTCCCCTTTGTGCTGTTTTCAGTATGCCGGACACGAGCCACCACACAAGCATTGCCAGGCCCCTGTCTAGGTTTTGCAGTAAGGCCCAGCAATGCATCATTCTGCTTCCATCCATCTTTGCTATAATTTGCTATACTATACATACTGTAAAAGCAGAGTCTATTTACACTTATTTTTGGTACTTGTGTACTTTCACGGCGGCAGCTGGCCGCCCGCTCCTTCCGGGTCCGTGTCCTCGCGCGGAGCTCGCCCACACTTCGGCTCGGTGGCTTGCTGCGCTCCCCACACTTTATACAATCAAGTCTACGCTGACGTGGATAGGGGGGGTATGAACTATCCACGTCGGCATGGAGTTGATTGTATAAAGTGTGGTGAGTGCGAGGGGACGCGGACCCGGAAGGAGCAGGCGGCCAGCTGCCTCCGTTAAAGTACACAATTACCTTATATTTTTCTGCGGACTCTGGACTTGTCCTTTCATTAATCCCTGATTACTTGCTAATTTATTTTCTATTAACAACCAGACAGTGATTCACTTTCCGCTTTGGCTTATATGCTCAGCTCAGTGTAAATATGCTCATTGGCCAGTTAGACGATTTTAAACTTATTAAGCCACACTTTGCAATGGGTGAAGACTGCTGATCCTGATCTACATCTTAGCAAGAAACTTTAGAGAACGTTAAAGATGAACGCTAGCTCATTATTGGGCGCTATTTGACCACACTGCTGTAGTTGTGGCTATGGATTTTGGCCATATGACATAATAGTCCAGCAGTTGAAGATTGATCCAGTCACTTATACCACTATCGCATCGCTATGCCGGGTCAAGATCCCGGATTCCACCTGGGTCCGGCACTTTCACATTGAACCTGGGTTGCCCATTATACAAAGGGCGAGGACCCGGGCCTATTATGAGAAGTGGAGGAGGTGAGGCCAATGTCATGTAGGCAAGTAGAACCCATACACACAGAGACCATATAAGCCCCAATGTCTCCCTAAACAAAACAAAAAAAATGCATAAATGTGTAAAATAGGAATGCAATTATAATATTTATGATTTATGGCCAACCATGTGGCCTGCTGGTATCTGGTGATCATTATGCTGTCATTCTGATGGGCCTATTTTTATGTGGAGACCTGGAGCTGCAGCTCCATCTGCCCCATTGTTAATCTGGCCCTACCTCCGATCCCCACACCCTAACCAAAATGCAAAGCTAATATTGGTGCTGCAAAAATCCCATTCTCTCCCAGTAGATTACATCTAGAACACCAGTGCTTACTATACTGTTACTCGGGTTCTTTTATTTGTTTACCATGGATCAGGTCTGCCACTAGAAATTGTGGGACCCAGGACTGCCAAATAGACAGCCCCCCCCCCCCCCCCCCAAAAAAAAGAAGAAAAAAAAAGAAAAAAGAATTTAAAGCATGCCGCCACATTGAGGCTGCCACCTTATAACTGGTCACGGCACAACAATGGTTGACAAAAAACTGCACTACGGTATAAAAAGTAACCACACCTCCTCCCCTCCGTGAATCCACTTGTGCAGCAGCTGCAGCTTCAGTTCCACTTGTCTTCACTCGTCTCGCCTGTTTAATGAGCAGCAGCCAGCCCAGGTCAGGAGGAGCCAGGAGGGCTAAGTGCAGCAGAAGGGATGGAGGGCTCCTCAGGCACAGGAGCAGAGGAGAGTGGCAGCCCTGTATCAACGTCCCGGCAGTGGGCAGCAGGCGCTGTGGAGTTGTAATAAAAGTAGGAGCTGCTGCGCTCTGGCCACAGGGCTTTGTATGTGTGGCTGGGTGGCCTGTAGACTAACCGCTGCCTGCCGCTGTTGAATGGGGGGGATGGTGGCCGCCGCTGATCAGTTTACCCACTGGCGCGGTGGTAGCTATGTAGTCAAATGAAGAGGTGTTGGACATGCAGGAATAGAGCTGCTTGTGCCCTACCCTCGGTCAGAGTGGCCGGGCCCGGGACAGTTGTCCCCATAGCACCCCTCTGATGGCAGCCCTGCCATGGATTACCAGAGTCAATGTAAAATTGACTGAGAAATTATTTTCTCTTGGCTGCCCTATGCCCATACATTGTGCCCTGATATGAAGCTTGCATGGAAAAGTCGACCACCTGGTCCAATTTGTCATTACTAGATGGAAATGCTCTTTCCTGATGTATACTGTTTATTACTTCTTTCCTTTGATGCTGCCTGCTCTCTTTGGGCTCTTTAATATCCATCTGCTTTGAATATTGAATGTATAATAATAAATTATATTAGGGCATTACTACTCTGTATCATATTCTGGAGGTGTAGATTTTTTTTAGTTTTTGGATATAGAATCTGGATGGCTGGCACAGTGCTTAGGTTGACTCCAAAAGGTCCCCATGCACTAGGTCAACATTGACAAAAGGTTGGCAGTGGTTGACACGTGAAAAGATTGAAATGAGTTTTTCACATATTTTAAAATCTTTTGGACTTTCTCATATTTTACAATCCATGTGTACTCTGATTGGGAATTGTAAAGTGTGCCGAGCGCAGCAGTAGCGAAGTGAGGCACGTGGTCCAAAACATGGCGAGAAAGCCATGTGAGAGTACGCAATACACTAATTGGGGGTCTACGTGCTTAGGTGTCGACAATAACACCAAAAACTTGAAAAAAACTTTTCAATGTCGACATATGACTTGTGTCAACCTTTTATCAATATTCACCTTGAGCATGTCAAGCTTCTGCTATCTGCTTAATGACTGTCAACCTTGACAAGAGGCCTAATACAGGGGCCTAGATACAGTATATACAAATGTAGAGCTTGTGCACTGAGCTTAGCTAGACTGCAGCAGGTACACCGATAGCAAAAGGCTACTTACTGTATTTATCATGTGTTCATCCAGCAGTATGACCTCATGCTGCAGTGTGTAGCTGTTCCTGTGATCGTTATGACATCTGATACCAGTCATGTTATTGCAGTTCATTTGTGTATTTGCAGAGATAAGATGGAAAATGCATTCAGGGCGAGTTCTTTGCAGTTGTATTATATGGGTTGTGTCCATATGCTTTATTCTTTATTGCTGTGATAGCGTACCTGTAAAATCCAAAGGGACCACACATCATTTTTCATCTCAGTAATATGTTAAAACAATATGCTTAATCACAGCAAGATACATCTTTCAAAACAGAACAGCATTCATTTGACACAGTATAGCATAATGCAACATTTAAATAAACTGACAATAAGGGCAGCCATCAGGGGGGGACTGCGAGGACTCTAGTCCCTGACAGACTCCGAGCCCCGACAGAAAGGGGCCCATGACTGGAGTATATATAAAGTATAATTTCCCTTGAAGCAATGTGGAGGTTGAGTAGTGTGGCCAGTGCTACAGACACCGGTCTCACCAGGTATTCCAGGTGATCGAGAAAGGGAAGGGGGGCCCTGCCTATTTTGTCATCCCGGGCCCCATAAAAGCTGGGGACTGACAGTGAGGACTAATGATTGCTGGATAAAACTTGTAAATCCATATATATATATATATATATATATATATGTCGATGGAGTCGGCCCGGCACTCTCCCTCTGGGGCAACTGCCCAGGTGCCTTCTGGAACTGAAGGATAGTGATGCAAAAGGAGACAGCAGCGGCACTCAAACGGGAACTTTTCAAACGTGTTTATCACAGCATAAAACGGACCGACGTTTCGGGGATTACACGCCCCTTTGTCAAGGTGTAGCAGTATTGACTGCTACACCTTGACAAAGGGGCATGTAATCCCCGAAACGTCGGTCCGTTTTATGCTGTGATAAACACGTTTGAAAAGTTCCCGTTTGAGTGCCGCTGCTGTCTCCTTTTGCATCACTATATATATATATATATATATATATATATATATATATATATAACCTCCGATACACTAGGCGTCACTCCAGGTCTTAGGTGAAAAAACGTGATGTTTATTTATCCTTCTAACGGTCAACGCCGTTTCGGGCAGTCGCCCTTCGTCAGGACCAGAAGAAACAAAATTCAACAGTGCAACAGTGAATTTTGTTTCTTCTGGTCCTGACGAAGGGCGACTGCCCGAAACGGCGTTGACCGTTAGAAGGATAAATAAACATCACGTTTTTTCACCTAAGACCTGGAGTGACGCCTAGTGTATCGGAGGTTGTATCAGTGGCTGCAAGGCTACTTGGGAAGGCACCTGGGCACGTTTATGTGGTTGAGCGAGGAGTGCCGGACACCCCATATGTTCTATATATATATATATATATTGCACATTCTGCTTGGCTGCATAGTTCACTGCAGTTTTCTGTTATTCTTATCAATAAAATGATGTACAGTAGCATAAACTTTAGGGTTCCTTCCAGGAACTGGGCAGGGCAGGGCAGTGCTGCATAATGGTGGTGGACCGGGCCCGCTGGCATCACCATTGTGGACGGGCTCTGGCTGCTGATGTCACAAAAGGGGGCCCAACGTCATGAAAGGGGGTGGGCCCATCCACCGACATTACAAAAGGGGGCGGGCCCGGCCATTACCGCCTCAAAAGAGGCGGGCCTGGCCACGCCTAAGTCACTGCTGGGGAAGCACCGGGCATCTACGGCGGCGCTGGGGTTCCCTGTGCGCACCGACGGGGACAGCAGCAGACTAATTTAGCAGGGCGCTGCTAGAGGGGCAGGGCGCATTTGCCCTTTAAAAATCGGACAGGGTGCAGTGTCCCGCTAAAACAGCCTAGCGTGAACACTAAACTTCATATGAATCCTGGATTTTATGTCTATACTATACTGAAAAATGTTCAATCTGTGATTTGAGTTGTAAAAAGTTATTTTAATAAGCAACTTCCAATCGAATTGTACCTGGGGCAAATGCCAAAGTGCATGGGTTTGGGGTATGAGATGGCATTATCGGCAGGAAAGCAGAGGAGTAAATAGGTCAAAGGGATATGGATCATTGGGTACAGTATACCCATATTAGGGCGACATGCATTTGGTCGACCACTGAAGGTCTTAGGTGGACACATGAAAAAGGTTGAAATGGCCTACAAGGTTGGAAGGTTGACATTCAATAGGTCGACATTTTTTGTCCTGAATTTCGACATAGTTGACATTGACACCGCCAAAGTGTGCCATGACTCCCGCACATCGCAAAGTACAA
This sequence comes from Crinia signifera, assembly GCF_055691185.1. Classification (NCBI taxonomy): domain Eukaryota; kingdom Metazoa; phylum Chordata; class Amphibia; order Anura; family Myobatrachidae; genus Crinia; species Crinia signifera. Next base: position 235,780,875 of record NC_139222.1, on the reverse strand, counting down.
AAAGTTTTGCGCAGCCAGTACTTTTTGTACTAGATCATATCATCTAGTTCATATCGCACACTGTTTTAGCATATCGCATGCTATTTATACCAGATGCGATGTGGTCTAGTAGAAAACGCACACCGCACCTACCTTGTAATTGCCTCTGTGTTTGTGCATGTGTGAGAGAGAAAGAGATGTAGTTTCACTCGCGGCCAACAGTTGGCTGTGTGTCGGAGACACGCAATCAGATACTAGACCAGGCATGTCCAACCTGCGGCCCTCCAGCTGTTGCGAAACTACACATCCCAGAAGGCCTTGCCACAGTTTTGATATTAGGGAATGCTAAAACTATGGCAAGGCATGCTGGGATGTGTAGTTTCACAACAGCTGGAGGGCCGCAGGTTGGACATGCCTGCACTAGACATTTATATAGATGATAATTACTGGGAGGAATTCTTTTATTTTGTGACGTCAGATGGTGAATGGTCATTTTTACGGCACAAAATTGTTAGTTAAAGTGGTATGAAGGTAGACTTTGATGTGAATAATAGGCGTCTCCAAACAAATCCCACAAAACTGAACTAAAAACATTTATTTTCTGCCAATGGATTTTGAAGCACCAACGGAACATGGGATATTTCTGTGACACAGAGGTGATGGGGAGGGGGGGTTAATTGTTTATCAGTCCCCCACAATCCTGCCTCCCCATCCTAAGTGATGGGAGATCATGCGTCAACATTCTGTTTATTGTGTAAATTAAATTTACACAAATTTGTGGTCAGTTGTAGCCGCGCATAGCTGGTAAATCCGACCAAATTAACAGATGTGATGACACAGAGCGTCCCATATAGGAACTCAAATGGGTCACTTTTCACTCACTTCAGCTCCCCAACCCAGAGGGATACGAACTGAAGCGCAGGCACTGCCAGACAATTTTTTAGTAGGCACATCGTGCATATCGAACCGGGCGTGAGAACGCCGCCAGTTGCAGTTATGTGAAGTTCCACAAAACTGCAACTGACTCTGAAGCAGGCCCAATATTTTCAGTGTTGTTACTTGGGCCAGATGATGACTTCTGTGGTCAATGATGCCACCAGTCTACACTTGTAAGAAAGCATTGCTGCCTAATCTCTACTCAGTCCTCGCCCCAATCCTGTGGCTTTAACGACATTTCTATATTTATGCTCAGTGCTTGCTTTTGGTACTGTACTAAAATATCTGGCCAAGAATATGCGTCAGAAGGGAATAATTATGCAAAGAACTTCAATGTTGTTGGCACCAAGAGAACACTCAAAAATATCTCATTTTAAAGCAGTCTCCTTACACACTGAGTCTTCCTGAGGGATAAGAAATAGTAATAATTATTGTCCAGTTGCATTATATAAAAAACACCAAGGGGTTGAATCCAATTGAGGGTGAACTTCTCACATCTGCAAGTTAATGTGCAGCAATAGCCACACTTTATGGCAGCTTCAATTCACACAAACCTGATTGCAGAGGGTAGAGGCAGATTTAGACTTCAAGGAGCCCTAGGCAAGATTCTGGTTTGGGGCCACCTCCCTCCAACAATCCGTAGCGCTATGGGGGTTATTCTGATTCACTCGGAAAGGCACAATCACTCTCTAATGGACAAAACCATGTGCACTGCAGGTGGGGCTGATGTAACGTGTGCAGAGAGAGTTAGATGTGGGTGTTTTATTGTTTCTGTGCAGGGTAAAAACTGGCTGCTTTATTTTTACACTGCAATATAGATATCAGTTTGAAGTACACCCCCCACCCAAATCTAATTTTCATGACAGTATGCAATGCTCCTCGTAGAATGTTTTGGGCAGCCAGGATATCTTTATAGGGCCCCTTTGGGACCTGCTCGGCCCTAGGCAGGCGTATAGGTTGCTTTGTTTAAAAGCTGCCTCAACAAGCACAGGAGCAGTAACCAGAGTTTACTTGGCAGCTGCGCAGACCTGACACATTTAGAACATTCAGTAGCTTGGTGTGCATGGCAACTCTTTGTATCTCTTATAATCCTTTTACATTCTTGCTACCATGTGGTTTCTGTTACATACAGTAATGTTGCTTTATCCCGACTGTATTTATTTGCTGCTGCCATTACAGATGTAGCCGCTCCCTCAGTATTGCCGAGCGCTCGCCAGATCCACCTAGCTGAGCAGGCAGATGGGGGCGCTTGATCAGCTCACGCATCCCATTGCCGAGAATGGGGCGCAAGAGCGGCTCGTGTGTCCCATTCTGTCACACGGCACTAGCTGCCAGTGGTCCTATGGCCGGGAGCTGCTCTAATGAGAGCGGCTCCCTCTGTATCTTGATATTGTTGCTGATTTTGTTTCCATTTTGTGTAATCTGGTCTACTTCACCTCTTTTTTCCTTTTGGTTATTTATGCGCAGTCTAGCTGTGAAGGCAGGCGCAGGGCCGCCTTGTTGTAGGTCTCAGTGGTTGTGATTGATGTCACCAGTCACCACAACCCACCCCGCAACTGTTTATTTTACAGTTTAAGTGCTCGCACTGCCATGGGCTCACATGCTCAGATTTCAGAAAATTGCCCTATGGCCCATGCATAAGTGGAACTACCAATGTTGCAGCAGGTGCCATGCACCGGACCCCCTGCGGACTAAGGGGCCCTCAGCTGCCCCTGTCATTCTCTTCCTGTCACCCTCTGTTCTCCCTGTCATACTATGCCTCCCCCTGCATCTTCCTGTCACCCTCTGCCTCTCCCTGTCACCCAATGCCGTGGTGAACTTGTGTTGGGGTGGGGCCCAAAATATATATTTGCACCTGGGCCAACCACCCACAAGTTCAGCCACTGGGCCCATGTAAGGTATACATCACATACACTTACTAATATGTTTGTTGCATTTGCTTATTCACTGTTAGGCATCAATAAAACTATATTTATATATAGCAAAAACACACTCTCCACCTCAACTACGGGAATAATAACTCGTTTAAACACACGAAAAACATAATATATGTCTAAACAATAAATTATCTAACTGCAAGCTACAAGTAATTGTACGAAGTACAATTTTTTTCTTTAATCCTAATATAAAATGAATGTCACCTCTGATGAAAGTACAGCACAGTAGGTACGACATTTCCAGATTGCTGAATGTACTGTACCAGGGAGAGGGGGAACCGTCCCACACTGTGCTGTAGATAACATATTGCAATTATTAATCTAGTCATAAGTGCAGTGTAGCAAATATTGCTATTCTAGAACTCTGGTGCGTAACTCCAGTGGCTTTATCCTAGGATACAGAACACTGCAATTCCTAGGCAGCCCTAGCAGAGGTGAAATCATGATGTGTCCACTGCTGTGGATTTAGGAGTGTGCTGAGTCGGATTATACAACAATGGGACAGTATTTACTGTGTTGCCCAGGGGGGATTGCTAACATTCGTTTGGATACCCTGCCTACCGATGGTTTTATCTCGGGTTTGTCAACTTCAATGGACTAAAATATGGAAGCGAACATCACTATACTGGTACTGTATATATATAGCGTGATGAAATACAGACTGATATACAGTACTGTATCATTTAATCCTGTCTAACTGCTGTGTACCTGTTAGAGCACTACTTTTGTTACCATAGTAACTTTCTGACCTGTTATGTAACATTAGTTGTGCTCTGTGTGTGTGTGTGTGTGTGTGCGTGCGTGTCATTACAAATCATGTGCCCCGAACAATGGATGGAAGATTGAGAACATACTAAATTAATGTTCAGATAGATACATTTTACATTGTAGCAGCTTCTGGTTAGACCTGGTCTAGGTCGAATTTGACAAAAGGTCGACACGTAAAAAGGTCAACATGGGTTTTCCTGATTTTTTTTTAAACTGACTTGTTCTTACTTCACAATCCAAGTAGGCATAGAGTTAGATTAATATAGCGCACCAAAGCGCAGCGAGCCAGGCGAGGGGACGTGGGTACACTTATGCAGTGTCAACGTCTGCAGATTTTTATATAGACACCAATAAAAGTGATAAACCGTTGTCGACATGTTGACCTTTTGTCAATGTTGCAGTATAATGGCTGTGAAGGGAAGCAGGGGACTACCTAATCTGGCCTAGTGGGAAATTTGAATAAAACGGAGAACCCGACCCGTCTGCGTACATTACTCAGTGAACCACCCTTGTATTTACCTGTAGGTCTTTTAGTGACAGCTAATTAAATATTTTGATTGGAACCCCAATGTTTGGCTGTGTGCCTTATGCTACCCATACACTTATGCCATAGGATTTGATGCGACATCGAAGTGTGATGAAAACTTGCCCCCTTTCAGCCCCAGATGTCGCATGTCATCTAGAGATCTCGAACAGATGCGATCGCTCCTGCAATTGTATAGATATTATGTGCAGCTCATAATATCTATCGACGTGACATTCGACGGCGTTCCAGCGCATTGCGTTGAATTTTCCCTTTAAAAATGCATACAATCATTCCATTTATCGCCCAGATGTGGTCAAAATCGAACGATTGCCTGAAATATCTCACAAATGTATGGGTAGCATTATACTGATATCGCTTGTTTTGCTCTATTAGTTTAAATGTTACTTTCCACATACTAAATAATTCGGCATTGGGGATTCACGAATGGTACAAACAATGGCCCTTATTCAGATCTGATCGCAGTACAAATTTGTTCTCAAATGGGCAAAACCATGTGCACTGCAGGTGGGGCAGATGTAACATGTATAGAGAGAGTTAGATTTGTGTGTTATTATGTTTCTGTGCAGGGTAAATACTGGCTGCTTTATTTTTACACTGCAATTTAGATTTCAGTTTCAACACACCCCACCCAAATCTAACTCTCTCTGAACATGTTACATCTGCCCCACCTGCAGTGCACATGGTTTTGCCCATTTTGAGAACAAATTTGTACTGCGATCAGATCTAAATAAGGGCCAATGTACAAACCTTTTATCCTTTATGTTCAAATCTTTTACCATAAAGGGTAAATGTCTCAGTTCACGAATGTAACCCAATTAATTGCAGAAGTTAATGCATTTATTAGTTTGCTTGTAAGTCTATAGCTGCGTTATAATTTTCGCTCTCACCATTCTAAAGGTCACAACACAACAACGCACGCTGTAAGTGTTCTTGCAGTGCTTTTATTTGGCCATTCTGTAATCAGTTTAAAAAACTAAGAAATTTGAGAAAATGATTTTATTCCTTTCTATGCACTGAGACACCTAACAGTAAGCATAATATGCTGTAAGGTTACGGTATAACAGACAGACAATATCTATATATGCATGACTAGGTCGACACCTTGAAATGTTCAACATACCAAAAGTCGACATTGACAGAAGGTCGATACAAGCTTACTGTCGACATGGGCATGGTCAACACCCACAAGTTTGACATGCGGTTTCTGTGTTTTTGGTGTCTATGTAGGCATACATCGAAATGGACACCGTATAAGTATACCACGTCCCTTTGCATGTCTTGCTGCGCTCGCCATGCTTCGTGCACGGTGCCTCGCTGCACTTGGCACACTATTATATTCTCACTCTATGCCCACTCATAGTAAAGTATGTATCAAGTCGGTCTACACAAATAAACGTGAAAAACACATGGTGACCTTGTGGGTTTCGACCATGCTAATGTCAACCTTAAGCGTGTGTCGACCTTTTGTCAATGTCGACCTATGTTGTGTTGACCATTTCAAGGTGTCGACCTAGTCACTGTCAACCATTAGCCGACCTAGTGACTGTGGACCTAGACAGTGTTGACCAGGGACCGCATACCATGCTGTAATCTGTGTGCTGGATCTTTGTACTTCTGTCTGTATCTGGCTAGTGTCAGCACACACCATGCTATCACATAGAGTGTTCTATGCAATACCAGGGGACAAGCTGTCATCATTTGTAAAACAATGTCATGTCCAAGTAGAATGCGCAAACTCAATGAGCTCAGCTGAGCTTGTTGAAGTCTCCAACTGCACTGGCTTAACTGTGACTTCCTATTGGAAGTCCTACTACCTGTCAATCACCCACATAAATGAGGGTGTTTCCTCCCTCTGGGACTGCCAGTCCAGGTTGCGATTAGCAGAGAGCTGGTTTCCTGTGTGAAACCACTGTTGGGCAGCCCTATACGGCTCCTATGGGCTGCAGCATCCATAGATGCCACTAATGTACATGTACCAGTCGTGGAACCTACCAGATCCATTGCACGGGTGCCGGGACCCAATTGTCTTCTCGTATCGTCAGGCTGATCAAGGTCGGAGCTGAGGTCACACACCGTGTCTGAAAATGGTTGGGCATGCCTGCTATCTCCTGACACTCCCAGAAAATGGCCAGTTACCATCCTCAAACGCAGACTGAGGTACTTATGTAATATCTGGGCTCCCGTTTTTCTTATGAGACCGCGTCCCTTCGCGGGGCTCGCTGCCCTCGCCACGCTTCGGGCACGGTGGCTCGCTGCGCTCACCACACTATATAAAATCAACTCCATGCGTAGTTGGATAGTAGGGGTATGAAAAAATGGGGTGCATTTAACATGGGAGCCCAGATAATACATAAGTACCCAGACTTCCAATCAAATTGATTTGTAATTTGGTATTTCCTATTAGGAGTCTGTAGTGTTCACTGAATAAAAACAACATCATGGACAGGATTTCAGAAATTTGTATATAAACCAATGGAAATATGTGTTTCAGGAAAAAATTACATAACAATCAATTTCAGGTTTACTATCATGGAAATAACGACATTTATCAGCCATAAATTAAACTCTCTCTGTTATATGGTTAATTATACAGGTGATTCCGTTACTATAAAGGTAGAATTTTTTTGTTCTCGTAACATATTGAGATACCTCAAACTTCAGTATAATCATGCTCATTGGCCACTTCGTGATTCTGTTACTTTATTTCACAATGTGCTAAGAATACAGAAATTGTCATACATTTACCATTTTGCAATAACATTTGTTAAATCTGGAGTTAAATTTGAGAAGCTGAATTTAGTAATTTTATGTATACATGTAAAACAACATGTCTCATGAATACCCACCAATGCCCACGTTCCAACTACTTAAGTGAAAATACGGAAGCGGCATCTTAGACGTTTCACATCCGCCACTTGCATTAAGTACAAGGATGTCTTCTTTATTCCCCTTGATTTTGTGACAGGCATACTCAGTGCTTCCCGCCCCAACTATTCTGTCAGTTGAATTTGTAGGCAAAACTCTTTCCGCCTCAGCCAGCCTACCTTGCTCAGCTGATACTCCGTACAGGCAGCCTGCCTGATTTATGAGATGCCTCCCACAGCACTGGCCACCAACCAAATACTGCCAGCCACAATCCGCGGATGTCAGTTGATTGGCTGGCAAGCCGACATGATATTTGAAAGGGGTAGGGACCAAGGAGTATCATAAGAACACTCTTCTCCTCTTAGAGATGGACAGTATCAGTGTTAGCAGGGGATGCCCAGCAGCAGCAGTCACCCAGAATTGGTGGTGGAGGAGGTGGTCAGAGCTGGGGCAGTGAGTACTACTGGGGTTATTATTTCTAAGGGGCACTACTGGGGGCATTATTTGTAAGCAGATGTACTGGGGGTATTAAGTATATAGGGGGCACTACTGGGGTATTATTTTTTAGTGGCATGACTAGGGGCATTATGTGTATAAGTGCAATGTCTAGGGTGGGCATTATGTGTGCAAGAGGACAACTGTATGGCATAATGTGTATAAGGCATACTATTGTGTGTAAATAACTGGAACTACTCTGGTGTAATGTGAAATAGATTGCGCTACCATCTGGCATCATTTGAATGTTGTATGGCCACACCCCTTCATTACAAGACCACACCCTTTATTTGTGGTGCATGCCTTCGACACGCACTGTTCCTTTTGAGCTATGAGGGGTAGGTCACACATTTATAATTTGCAGGGGGGCACCAAACACTCTAGCACTTGCTCTGGGTAGGGTAGGTGGCATGGAAGATGAATTCCATCCCCCTCCATGACCACTTTAGGCACTGGGCAGTTGTAGAATGAATAGAGTTTATCACTGTACTAAGGTGATTCTGTTACTTTGGAGACAGCTTCACTGGTCCAGTCACTTCACTTGACATCCTGGGTACCTATGGGTTACTCAGATGACCGCAGTTGATGTGATGCTTCATCTTCGGACCCAGCAGCGGATCACAGAAAGTTTTACACACAGCCGCTCTGTACAAAGTCTGTGCTGTAGCGTTCACCTCTGAATTTACCCTGCAATGGGCTTTGCTATTTGTGCCTTTTTCACTTACTCAATCCAGGCTGTGATGCCAAAGGTGAAATTGCAGTTACTCTTGCATGCGGGGAAAGTACTGCCTGTACTGCAGTGCATGTAGCGCACATATACTGCAGTATACATGGCTTATGCCCTTATTTCAGATGGTTCCATCTCCTCTGCACACGGCTCTTATTTTAACTACACATTTTACATTTGCCCCCCTGCAGCTCAACATGATTTTGCCAATGGCTAAATCGTACCATCAAGCTGGATTTACTCTTAACGGTAAATGGGGCCAATAATGTCCATCCTAAAGGCAAAAATATTTTAGGCAGAATATTACATTTGAGATATTTTTATTTCTTTTTTTTTACGTTCCGTTAAACGACAGCATTTAGAACATATGGTGATGCTAACATGTCCTTCTTACATGTCTGTCTATTTATAGAGCATTGTAGCAAAAAAGAAAAAAATATATTTTTACAATTTTTTTTTACATTTGGTGTAGTTCTATTGCATTGCCATTATAATTATATTTGCTTTTCTTCGCTTGTGTAATTAACTGCATATAATAATCGTCATTGTAATGATTGATTTTGGCTGATCTCTTGTAGAATAAATGCCACTCTTGTGAAAGAAAGAGTCTTGGCAGGGAAGACCGACACAGAACCATATGACACAAGATTGCATTTACTTACGCTTTACAAATTAAAGTCAGTCTTCAATACTCCTCTGACCCAGTTTGTGATGTCACCACCATCTGTGCACAATTAGTTCTGAGATAGATAAGGTGACATCTTGAAGAATTGGTGCATGTGATGTCCTTTCCTTTAACGAGTCATATACAGAACATGCTATGAATATGTGACATGTATGTTCTATAAAATTGTATCCTATACAGCATTGTTTTTTAAACCAGATCCTCAAGGCACTTTAAAAGTCCAGGATTTAAGGATATTCTTGGCTAAGCACAGGTGACTTAATTAGCACCTCAGTCCATTTGATTATACTATGTGCAAAAGAAGGATATCCTTAGAACTCCAGGACTGTTATGGTACCTTGGGTACCTTGCTATATAGAATCTTTATAGATTTCTGTATTATATTATGAACTGATGACCCCTTGTATAGGAGCAATTCTGAAATTAAGGCTAGGGCAGTGGTTCCTAATTTCTTTTCAAATGATGGTGCTATAGAGTAGCAGACTTTTACGGCACCCCTAAGCCACAAATGTCTTGAGTAATTGGGTTTTTATGTGATCTTTCAGTCATACTTTCCTATTTTCTGACTGCCCTTTCTGGGTGAGGGCAGCCAGCTCAGGGGGAGGGGGGGGGGGGGGGGGGGCGCTGGGAGTGAAAAGGGGTGGAATGGGGCAGAGCCACAGGAGTGGCTACTTTTGGGGTGCATGGCCAGTGCAATTGTGCCATTTTAGTCACGCCTCCACAACGTGCAATGCTGTTTTTAAGTCATTGCACTGTGGTGGGCGGGACTAAAATGGCGTGATTCACGTCAATTGACCCTCGGACACCCCACTTCCTCCCATGGATGGGGGGAGGGGGGTCGCGGGAGCCAGTCGGCTTTCCGGGAGGGTTACCCCTCTTTCCGGGGGGCCGGGAGGAAAACCTGATCTCCGGGACCCTCCCGGCCATTCCGGGATGGTAGGCAACCCAGCTTTAGGTCCAGTTATGTTATGAGGGACAGGATTTGCTTCTGTCTGTTCACATACGTGAAGTGCCGTCTATTCCATTGACCATAAATAATTTAAATTGATCCTGGACCACCAATCCAGGGCACCCCTATAACTGTCTCAAGGCACACCAGTGTGCCATGGCAGACAATTTGGGAACCACTGGGCTAGGGCGTTTTCTGGAGAGATGGGACAATATATTCTTTTTTACATATTGTAGTGTAATATAAAGTCATCTGTTGTGATCATATCTTTAAGGGTTTAGGCAGGATAAGCCAAGACTTCACTCAGACTGCCATGTTTTCCTCAACGTCACTAAAATTGTCACTGCTCCGGCTCCATTTTGTCATAGATTAATATTTCACCTTCCACGACAAATGCTTTATAATGTTATTGGAAAAAATACAGCAAAATCTGTCCAGTGGTTCTGGAGATTTTCCCAAATAGTCAGGCATAATGTCCATACACACTGGGCGATTTTGCCCAGTGTGTATGGACAGCGATGATCGTTTTCATCAGTGGTGGAAAAGCCGCTCAGTGCATACACTATACACACACACTATGCAAAGCCATCCTCAAAGCCGCTCATCTGCCAGTAATACCAGCCGATGAACGGCTTTCCCGGTGATGATGCGGGAGCACGCAGCAGCGCTCATTGCCGGGGCATACACACTTGGCGGCTTTGAGCTGAAAGCCACTCAAACATGCTGTTTTGAGCTACTTTCAGCTCAAAGTTGCCCAGTGTGTTTGCTATACTGTGTATACTATAGAGATGAGAACTACATGACAAAGTTATCCATCTCGAATCTTCTCTGACATTTCCATTGTTGAGCATATTGCTATCCATGGCATGTGTTTTATGCAGCCCATACACGGTCCGTTTTCACCGGCTCCGTTTAGTACTATGTGATGCGCGCTCCCGCGCATCACATAGTATGGTACAAAAAGTATGTGCTGCACATACTTTTTGTACTAGGTACACATCGCATCGGATCACAGTGCATGCACAAGGCATGCACTAGGGATGCGATCCGATGCGATGCGTGCTAATTAAGTGCCGAACGGATCCGTTAAACGGACCGTGTATGGGCACCTTAACATCAGTCATAGATCTATTCTAGAAACAGAAAGAATAAACTAAATTAATTTTGCACGTGTACTACGGTTTAGCCCCAGTGGAATATCTTCAATAGCCTAGACAGGCATGTCCAAACTATGGCCCTCCAGATGTTGTGAAACTACAAGTCCCATCATGCCTTGCCACAGTTTGCTATTAGGGAATGCTAAAACGATTGCAAAGCATGCTGGGATGTGTAGTTTCACAACAGCTGGAGGGCAGCAGTTTGCACATGCCTGGCCTAGTATATGTTGTAAGGATTTCAGAAGTCCACAGGATTTTTGTGCCCAGAGAAAAGTACTAGGCTGTGCAATGAGTCCATAATTATCTCTACATAGGTCCTTAATGGGGTTGGCTTCCAGGATTGTCCTCTTCTAAGTAGATGCTGAATATAATGAGAAATATACAAAACCTCAGTCCATCCAATGAGGTGCGGCTATCTATCTCAGAGCTAATTTTGCTTTCCCAATGTGAAAGGCCCAAAGCAGAAAATCATAAATAATCCCTGTTCTCGTGCTGGCAGATATCCTGATGTTTGGGCTTTTGATGAGGCCGCATGCTTTTATCAGGGTCTCACAGATGCTGGCTGTTACTTGCGTAACACAGCAATTACTCCAGGATCCTTAATCCATTTTAAAACAAATCCATAATTGGAAAAAAACACAGTTTCACTGCCAGACATATGGACCATCATAGCCAGGGACACGTGACTTCAATTTGGAGAATTGTATCTGTTCTCAAACACCCCTTTTTTTATTAATAGCGAGCAAGTATAGTAATAGGTTTGGTGGTTATTCATTATATTACATATGCGCTCCTAATTTATAATATTTACAGTGTGATGGTTTTTAGCACAAATGTGCATCACTTTCTTATTTATTATTGTTTTGTTGTTCTTATTGAGGGTAATCGTCCAAATATATCTCTATAACGTGTTTGCAACTTGCAGAGCATGATGGGAACTGATGTCTGTAAACAAAGCAGCCATTAATCATTCCTGGCCACAGACGTTGTACGTTCAGTGCTTTTCCCAGCATCATTGTAAGACAACGTCAAGCCACTTCCTCACCGATTGCTGGCAGACAGAAATATTCTACTATATCCAGGCAGGAGGCTGAAGGACAGAACGTGTGCACTGTAACCCATTCCAAGGTTATATTCAGAGTAGTTAATGAGGTCATTTTACACCTACTTCTCCTACAGTTTTAGTTTTTTTTCCATATGTGTTCTGTCTGTGGTGTGAACCAAATACTGTCATTGTGCAAAACATTTGGATTTTGTACCAGCCTTCATTTCTTTTTATGGGGCTACTTTTATGCCTTGAGCAATTTTTCACCATAAGTAATGTCCCCTCACTACAATAATAAACTATTTATGTTTAAAAAAGGTTCTTTTATTGGAATTGCTGGTAATAATGTTGCTGCAGATTGGACTGGGCTATTTATTCCCCTAGCCACACTGGTGGATATTGGTTCCCCTAGCCGCACTGGTGGATATTCCCCTAGCCACACTGGTGGATATTGATTCCCCTAGCCGCACTGGTGGATATTTATTCCCCTAGCCACACTGGTGGATATTGATTTCCCTAGCCGCACTGGTGGATATTCCCCTAGCCACACTGGTGGATATTCCCCTAGCTGCATTGGTACTGCTGGATATTTGCTGGATATTTATTCCACTAGCTGCATTGGTGGATATTGATTCCCCTAGCTGCACTGGTGGATAATCCCCTAGCCGCACTGGTGGATATTGGTTCCCCTACCCGTACTGCTGGATATTTATTCCCCTAGCCGCACTGGTGGATATTTATTCCCCTAGCTGCACTGGTGGATATTTATTCCCCTAGCCGCACTGGTGGATATTGATTCCCCTAGCCGCATTGGTGGATATTTATTCCCCTAGCTGCACTGGTGGATATTGATTCCCCTACCCGCACTCAGGGCCGGATTATAATGGGGGCACAAGGGGTCAGTGCCCCTGGGCCCCCCTCTAGCTAGGGGCCCCCTGTGGTTGGCATGTATTTAAAAAAAATTATATTTTTAGATAAAGGTTTTGTGCATGGGGATGGGGTAGTGTGACAATGATTAATGGTGCTGAGCATTGGGAGCCAAGTGTGCAGTGCATTACTGGGAGTTGACTAAGTCCCATGACACTTTGCACCAGAGGGCAGAGGCTGAGACGTTTGTGCTGAGATCTGATTGGTGGAGCTCATTACATGCTTCTCAGGCCCATGGATAACAGCAGCAGCAGCCTAGTCATGGGAGGGTTTTTAATCAGATGCAGCACTGGGACTGTGAGGTCTCCTGCAGAGTAAGGTGCAGAGGGACAAACACAGGCTTTTCATGTTGTATGTATGTATGTATGTATGTATGTATGTATGTATATATGTATATATGTATGTATGTATGTATGTCCCCTGAAGTTACCCATTGACCAAGTTTATACTGCCTTTACTCTGTGTTTTGACAGTGTAATATTCCCCCATGCAGTTTGCGGCCAGTAATGACAAGTGCAAGGGGGCCCCCCTATCTAAAGTACCCCGGGCCCCCCGAAGGCTTAATCTGGCACTGCCCGCACTGGTGGATATTGATTCCCCTAGCCGCACTGGTGGATATTTATTCCCCTACCCGCACTGGTGGATATTTATTCCCCTAGCCGCACTGGTTGATATTTATTCCCCTAGCTGCACTGGTGGATATTTATTCCCCTAGCCGCACTGGTGGATATTTATTCCCCTAGCCGCACTGGTGGATATTGATTCCCCTAGCCGCACTGGTGGATATTGGTTCCCCTACCCGCACTGGTGGATATTTATTCCCCTAGCCGCACTGGTGGATATTTATTCCCCTAGCCGCACTGGTGGATATTGATTCCCCTAGCCGCACTGGTGGATATTTATTCCCCTAGCTGCACTGGTGGATATTTATTCCCCTAGCCGCACTGGTGGATATTTATTCCCCTAGCCACACTGGTGGATATTGATTCCCCTAGCCGCATTGGTGGATATTTATTCCCCTAGCTGCACTGGTGGATATTGATTCCCCTACCCGCACTCAGGGCCGGATTATAATGGGGGCACAAGGGGTCAGTGCCCCTGGGCCCCCCTCTAGCTAGGGGCCCCCTGTGGTTGGCATGTATTTAAAAAAAATTATATTTTTAGATAAAGGTTTTGTGCATGGGAATGGGGTAGTGTGACAATGATTAATGGTGCTGAGCATTGGGAGCCAAGTGTGCAGTGCATTACTGGGAGTTGACTAAGTCCCATGACACTTTGCACCAGAGGGCAGAGGCTGAGACGTTTGTGCTGAGATCTGATTGGTGGAGCTCATTACATGCTTCTCAGGCCCATGGATAACAGCAGCAGCAGCCTAGTCATGGGAGGGTTTTTAATCAGATGCAGCACTGGGACTGTGAGGTCTCCTGCAGAGTAAGGTGCAGAGGGACAAACACAGGCTTTTCATGTTGTATGTATGTATGTATGTATGTATGTATGTATATATGTATGTATATATGTATATATGTATGTATGTATGTATATACCCTGAAGTTACCCATTGACCAAGTTTATACTGCCTTTACTCTGTGTTTTGACAGTGTAATATTCCCCCATGCAGTTTGCGGCCAGTAATGACAAGTGCAAGGGGGCCCCCCTATCTAAAGTACCCCGGGCCCCCCGAAGGCTTAATCTGGCACTGCCCGCACTGGTGGATATTTATTCCCCTAGCCGCACTGGTTGATATTTATTCCCCTACCCGCACTGGTGGATATTTATTCCCCTAGCCGCACTGGTTGATATTTATTCCCCTAGCTGCACTGGTGGATATTTATTCCCCTAGCCGCACTGGTGGATATTTATTCCCCTAGCCGCACTGGTGGATATTGATTCCCCTAGCCGCACTGGTGGATATTGGTTCCCCTACCCGCACTGGTGGATATTTATTCCCCTAGCCGCACTGGTGGATATTTATTCCCCTAGCCGCACTGGTGGATATTGATTCCCCTAGCCGCACTGGTGGATATTGATTCCCCTAGCTGCACTGGTGGATATTTATTCCCCTAGCCGCACTGGTGGATACTGATTCCCCTAGCCGCACTGGTGGATACTGATTCCCCTACCCGCACTGGTGGATACTGATTCCCCTACCTGCACTGGTGGATACTGATTCCCCTAGCTGCACTGGTGGATATTGATTCCCCTAGCAGCACTGTTTTAATGTTAGAGGTGAGTGCCAGGAATGCATTGCCTGGTTTTCGATGGTGGTAATTCTGCACATGCGTGAATATTCGCTTGTGCATTGCTTGTCCCCATAACAACGCTGGGTGTTCCCCTTGGAATGCTGGTGAGTCCATGCCTGCGTGGGGTAGGAGTCTGACGTCACATGATGTCAACGCCTGTCCTGAATTTGGACTGCAGCGGAAAAGTGAGTATTGCCTTACTTTTCAGACCAAAGGCTGCAGAAATCATTGATGGTCAGCGACCATCGAATGATTTCTCTCCCAGGCCACCTGCAGATGTTTGCGTACACATCCCCTCGCATGCTAGTGAGGGGATTCATGTGGTGGGGGGTCTGAGCATTCAGTGGGGGGGCAGCGCTTATCTGTTGGCTAGGCTGCGAGTATTGCAGCCTAGCGAACAGGTCTGAATCAGGCCCACAGTGTGCTTATTGAACAACACAACTGCGTAGAGCGTCGTGCTCTCTTCCTCCATACAGCCAGGGTAGAACTGGCCCATGGGTACAGATGACACCCCTCTTGGGTCCATGGTGTATTTTCTACAGTGCATTGCTATTATTAATTTGGCACATTATTAAGCAAGTGCTAGTAGTATTTACTACATACTGTTGTACATACACATTGATATTGCACTCTCTAGTAAGCTAAACCTCTGTGGTCCCTGGCCACACCCCATCTGGAAATTAGCCACACCCCCAAGCAAGGGCCTTTTCCCCGGTGGTCCCTTCATGTCTCAGTCCGACACTGCATATAGCTGCCCTGCACCTTCAATGCTAGAAAGAAGGGGGCAGCGAAGTGATGGGGAAGATGCCAGCCCTGAAGAGAGCCAAAACAACAAGATACTTGGCAAGGAGTATTATCGATCTGGCTTTAGGCACCAAACGTATGATGAGTGGGGCAACCAACTCTCAGTGGGACTTATTCATGCGTATGCAGATGCAATTGCAGTTTTCTAGTCTATGGAGCTGCTCATGCTAGACGGTAAAGCTGCCTCCCAGGGATGAAAGGAGTCACCCACTGGAGTCAGAAACTCATTCAAAATTGCGTATACATCCACCGCTTGTACGCAACAATAAGGAACAGCGGAGCTAAAGGTCCATAGGACCCCAACCTGTCGACCCATGGCTGCGGTTCACTTCCAACTGTGTCCATGTCGACTGTGTCGACATTCGGGTAAAAAAAACAGTGAAAAAACCATGTCGACCTAACGTCCTGTTGACCTAACACATGTCGACCTAACGCATGTGTCGACCTAAACCCATGTCGACCTTGTCCCATGTCGACCTAGACACCTGTCGACCTTCAAACGTAGCACACACACACACACTTTATCTAGTAAATAAACACGTTTCACTCTGTAAAGCTAGATTTAGTTGGCTGTGTAAGTGGGTTGTGCAGAGCTGGATTAGCTAAGCCAGGACTAGTCTATAGTGAGAAGAATGCCTTCTACAATGCTAAAAGTATGCTGAACTTCCCACAAAGCTAAACAGGAAGAAATTGCTTTAGCTAAGCTCCAGTGTCATTCCCACAACCTTGCCAAACGATCTCAGCGAGCTCACGCCCACAGATTGCTGAATGCCGTGCGTGCAGTCAGTCTGTGACTACTGCTGCCCTCAGAGGTATCCGGACTATTTGTCTACAACAAGAAGATAGACAGCCATTAGGTCGACACCATTAGTTCGACAACTCAATAGGTCGACATGCTTTTAGGTCAACATACCATTAGGTCGACATGCCATTAGGTCGACAGTGTCTAGGTCGACAGTCAAAATGTCGACATGGTTTTTTCACTGTTTTTTGAGCCAACATGTGCCGACAGGCGGTATTTCATGCCCTACCATCCACTAGGGCGTGGAGTTAGAGTATAATAGTGTGCCCGAAGCATTGCGAGCGATGCGAGGGGCTGTGGTTCACTTCAAACTGTGTCCATGTCGACTGTGTCGACATTTGGGTAAAAAAACAGTGAAAAAACCATGTCGACCTTTTGACTGTCGACCTAGACACCGTCGACCTAATGGCAGTGTCGACCCAATGGCATGTCGACCTAATGGTATGTCGACCTAATGGTATGTCGACCTAAAAGCATGTCGACCTATTGCGTTGTCGAACTAATGGTGTCGACCTAATGGCTGTCTATCTTCTTGTTGTAGACAAATGGTCCCACATCCACCATCAGATACCCTATGGGTGCTTATCATTAGCAGAGTTCTTTTAATTTGTATTTTGTTTCTTTTATACTGTAGTTTCTCTTTTTAGAAGAAACATTTTGTGTATAGTTTTGGGTTTTAATAAATAATTTTATCATGTGTGATTTTAGGAGAAATTAGAGTGTTCAAAAGTCCCTCAGAATTAGTTAAGCCAGTGGTTCCCAAACTGTGTGCCGTGGCACCCTGGGGTGCCTTGGGACACTTGCAGGGGTGCCTCGGGATGGTGGTCCAGGAGTAACTCACATTCAAATTGATCAGCATAATAAATAAAACTATTGTTTGCCAACAATATATGGATTATAAAATATGTGGACAAACAGCAGCTAATCCATTCCCTCACATAATTAACCATAAGGATGACCTTTAAACACAATTTACATTTTTTTTAATTTTTTTATTATTATTTCTCAATAAGAAACTTTTGGCCTAGGGGTGCCGTGAATAGATTTCTGATACTCTAGGGTGCCGTGATTCAAAAAAGTTTGGGAACCACTGAGTTAAGCTGAAGATAAATATAAATAGTTTATACAGTTCCTGTAGCATTTATTGGCAAATCATTGCAGTTCTTATAATCCTATATAATCAAAGACAAACGCTGCTCCTCACCTATGTGGGGGGGGGGGGGGGGATTCAAATGTTTTGCATGCCGGCAGCCACTAGATGGCACCAGATGGGGAATTCAAGTGTTGCTCCGTTTGGCTGCAAACAGCCACAGGCACTGACATTATGTTGTTCTGTCATTTTGACTGGCTGGTAACTATTGTTTCTATATATTAGACCTCCGATGCCAACTGCTTGTTGTCACCGCACATGTTTTAAGGAGATAGAACTGCAGTGTGAGGAATATGAGCCTCTTCCTTCTTAATGAAAGAGGATTTTGATAAGGAAACACGAAGAGGAAGGATTATAATTTAGCCGCCAGCCCGATGTATCAAGCTTCAAAATGTAATAAAATGGAGAGTGATAAACAGCCAGCTAATCAGCTCCTATCTGACAGGTAGGTGCTGATTGACTGGTTGTCTCTCACTCTCTGGTTTATCA
This sequence comes from Crinia signifera, assembly GCF_055691185.1. Classification (NCBI taxonomy): domain Eukaryota; kingdom Metazoa; phylum Chordata; class Amphibia; order Anura; family Myobatrachidae; genus Crinia; species Crinia signifera. The sequence goes on along the minus strand of NC_139222.1, from coordinate 235,762,373 downwards.
TTTGTTGAAGCTTGAGACATAATAGTGCACGACGCACGTGTTAATGTTTGCATGACTGGTGGCGGACAATCAGCCAGCTAAGCAATCATAACATCATGGCCAATGATATATAAGGCTCTAGGCCTCTTCCACCAAGTAAAAAATGAACTGCTACTGGATTTCTCTTTAATTTATGATTCAGTCGCCTGTGTTAACAACTCCCTTGCCATCAATTAACATGTTCCGCGCAGATGACTGCAATCATAAATAAAGTGTGAAGCTCAGGAGCAGAATCTGGCGGAAGGGGTCACATTGGATGGTATGGATCTAGTGTGCCAGGGATGACATGGTGAAGACGGGCAGGATTAGCAGATGACCAGGCAGCAGCAGTGTGGTGTGTAGAAAAAGCTCATATTGGGCATTACAGTTGCTGGTGGCCTTTTACTGGGTGTCATTGTTACTGCTGGCATAACACCATACCCTCCAACATCTGAAGGGCAGAAACCGATTCAAATTTGAAAAGGGGGCGTGACCATGGGTAAAGGAGGCGTGACCATGGGTAAAGGAGGCGTGGTCCGTCTCCCTTTCCTATACTTACAATGAAGAGTTGGAGACCCAAAAAAAGGTACAAAGCCCCTTTTGGCTGGTACAGGCCACAAAAAAAACGTCACTGTACTGGCCAAAAAGGTGCAGTTGGATAGTATGTAACACTACAGTTCTATCTTATATCTTACCAAGCATTACTCATTCAGATGGCTTATTACTGAGCATTAAATTTACTACTTACTATATTATGGGATACTTTAGCTACTGATGACTTTTGTTTTGACAAAATGTCTTTGTGTATTGTTATTATATGTTATGTATTGTTATTATATGTACCTGATCCTTGTATTCATTTATAGGGGAGAAGTCACACATAAAGTTTGGTTTGCAGTTGTTAGGCATGAGGAGCAATTTTCTGGACAAGTGTGTGTGTGTGTGTGTGTGGCCGGGGGGGGGGGGGGGGGGGGGGGGATTTGGGGGAGATGTAGCAAACATTCTAAAGAGTGCAGTTGGAGAAGTTGCACGACAAACAATAATTTATAGATGTAACATGTGCAGAGAGATTTAGATTTGGGTGGGTTATTTTGTTTCTGTGCAGGGAAAATACTGACTGCTTTATTTTTACACTGCAATATAGATCTCACTTTGAAGTAAAAACCCACCCAAATCTAATGATCTCTGCACAAGTAACACCTACCCCACCTGCAGTGCACATGTCCATTTGAGAAGGAATTTGCCTTTGTGTATGAACCAGAATAATGGCCATTATTCCAGTTGGTATATTGTTGGAAATAACTAGTATTCCGGGCATGACTTTTATTGTTGATATTATATTGAACACTGCTACTACTAGAAGCCTTTTGCTAGGCATTATTGGTTATAATAACGCACCAGCGAATCAGCCCCTAACTGTCATGTCACAGACCAGGCTTGAACAATGGCAGTTGGGAGTTAACAGGCTGGTGCATCACCCCTTATTTACTTCACCAAGCTTACTAAATCTGCCCCTAGTCTATGCCAGCGCTATGTAATGCCCCGTACACACGGGGGAGATATATTGCTCAGCAATATATTGCTGAGCAATATATTGCTGAGTGTCTCTTCTGTTCATCAGCGACCAGAGATGGTCACTGATAATCAGGAGACTCTGCCGGGGGAAGAGGCAGGGACCAGCGACCATCAGGGGCTGCACACGGGAGCGCGCACCTGGCGATTCATCGCCAACAGCACACACAAATCACTGGCAATATGGTCGCTCAGCGACCATATTCCCAGCGATATGTGCTGAAATTGCACCCGTGTGTACGCACCTTAAGAATTAATAATTTACTGTTCCTTGTGGCATATTACTAATTAGGTACTTGTTTCCTAGCACGGCGCCCCCGATTTTGATCAAAGTGCATCTTATCGCATCACATGCAAAATAGCGGCATGCGATGCGCTTCGATCTTTAATTGTACAAGCACCCTGATGGGTGCTTACAATGTCAAATGCAGCCCCATTGTCAACGCCACCCCCACTATCAACGCCAACCCGAAGCGTGGCGAGCGCATCGAGCCCGCGTCCTCCGACCTTTTCATACCCCCACTATTCACGTTGGTGTGGAGTTGTTCTTAGATAGTGTGCCCAAAGCGTGGCGAGCGGACACGGATTACTTTACATGTATTCCGCGTGGCTTGGTGCGCTCGTCACACTATCTAAAATCAACTCCACGCCGACGTGGATAGTGGGGGTATGAAAAGGTCGGAGGACGGGTACAGCCGCCGCTCACCACGCTTCGGGTTGGCGTTGATAGTGGGGGTGGCGTTGACAATGGTGGTGCATTTAACATTGTAAGGACCCATCAGGGTGCTTGTACAATTAAAAATCGCATCGCATGCCATTTGCTGGCATGCGATGCTATGCGATATTTCATTGTACAAACACTCCTGTTAATTTAACGGGAAGATCGCACCTCACGCATCGCATACCACTAAATACGTTATGCGATGGGCACCATGCTAGGAAACAAGTACTCTAAGTACTACTGCTGCTGATTTTTATTGGACATTTCTGTTACTGGTGTTTTATTACTATGTTTCTGTTGCTGACTGTATATTGTTGGCCAATGTTACAGTTGTTGGCCACTGTTACAGACTGCTCATTGGTATTACCAGTGGCATTACTGTTATTGTAGTTTCTGGGGAGACTGAGATGGGTGTGGATCGTATTGTCGACACCACTTAGGTCGACAGTCTTTAGGTCAACACTGTTGGGTCAACAGGTGTCTAGGTCGACATGTGTCTAGGTCGACACGTGTCAAGGCCGACACGTGTCAAGGTCGACATGCTGTTTACTGTTTTTTTTTACCCAAATGTCGACACAGTCGACATGGACACAGCTGGAAGTGAACCGCAGCCCCTCGCATCGCTCGCTACGCTCACAATGCTTCGGGCACGGTGCCTCACTGCACTATTTTATTCTCCCACCACGCCCTAGTGGATGGTAGGGCATGAAATACTGCTTTCCGACACTTGTCGGCTCGCAAAACAGTAAAAAAAAAACATGTCGACCTGTCGACCTAACATGGTGTCGACCTAAACCCATGTCAACCTAAACCCATGTCGACCCTGTCCCATGTCGACCTTTACACCTGTCGACCTTCACCCATGTAGACCTAGACACCTGTCGACCCAATGGTGTCTACCTAATGACTGTTGACCTAAGTGGTGTCGACAATACGACCGTATCCCACTGAGATCATGAAACTCTGAGCAGCTTTGTTCTAACCTGTTGTATTGGCAACAGCTCTGGCTGAGATGATGCCGGGGTAATTAGTACCTGCTCCCCTCCCTCTTGCGGCAGTGGCTGTTAGGATGTATGTATGGGCGGGCGTGGTACAGAAGATCAGCCCCATGTAATAGCCTCCAAATTCAGTGGCCATACGAGATGCTGACCGATCTCTGAGGTTTTATTAAAGGGACAATCATTTAAAAGGCCAAACCATGCCTTGCAACTGATTGCCTCCTTAAAAACCCATGAGATCGGCTTCTATCACTAGAAACATAGACCCCGTGTGCTGGTCCACGTGGATAGAAAATCAAGCAAATGTTGGGGAAATATATGACCCCCCCCCAAAAAAACAAAAAACAAAAAACAAACAAAGGGTCGACCATTTGTGTGTCAAAAACTATCATGCTGACCTTTTGTACCTGCTGATCTTATACACTGTTATCTTTTCATCTCATGACATTTTGTACATGTTGAATTAATGCATGGCGACCATAAGATCTATTGAATGTACCAATAACAGAGCATCACAAACTGTCATTCCATACTGGCCAATCAGGGTGTGGTACAGGGGTCCGACAGTCGGGTTCCCGACAGTCATTAGTCTGACGTCGGGATCCCGACTGGCCGGACCCAGACAGCATGGTGAGCGCAACTAAGCCCCTTGCGGGCTCGCTACGCTCGCCACGCGTGGACCCCCACGAGGGAAAATAGCAGGTGGCCGTCGGGAATGTCAGGTAAATGCCTGTCGGGATCCCGACTGTCGGGACCCGGCCAATCAGTGGTGGATATCACATAGATAAAATATGAAATCCTATGTCCATCTCTGTCCAGCCCATACTAGTTCGGTGCCCTCCTACCTCCCAACTGTCCTGATTTTTGTGGCTTGGTCCCGCCGCCCTGATTTGAAATAAAAGGTTGTAACCAGAACTTTGTGGTCCCAGTAGCCACATTTTGAAGGGGCACCTGTACCAATCCTTCTAGAGAGACTCCTCTCCATATCAGTTGTTAATTGTATGCCCCATAGTAGTGCCCTAGTTATAATTACATCCCATAGTAGTGATTTTGACAAGACCAAAATAAAACCATGCAAATAAATGAGAACCAAAATAAAAACAAGTGGGTCAGCGCACATCTCTAGTGCACAGGGTCTCAGAGTCAGTCCGGCTCAGTCACCCCCACAAGTACATGTTTTCCCAGTCTCCTCACAGAATCAAGTGAAATAAACAATTAGCGCCACCTGTGGATCTTTTAAAATGTGTCAGTCAGTAATGAGCGCACCTGGAAAACATGAACTGTGTGGGGTCCTGAGGACCGAGTTTGAGGACCACTGCTCTAGTGGAAACTACTGCTGTGTCATATACTGGAGCATAAAAGATAATAATAATAAGAAAAATACATAGACACAGCTACAGTAAACCATCCATGAATGGCACAAATATTCCATTTCTGAGTGAGGTCTGTCCTATACAGGCCATCCAGTCATTGTGTTCACTGTGCGGCTAACCTCTAGCAGCTTCTGTCTGTGCTGAGCAAGAAAACACATTGGCCTGTGTCCCAGGATCCGAGCAGTGCTGAACATTTGTTTTTTTAGAACAATTGACTTATTTAGATGGGGTGGACTTGTGTTACCTCAAACCATGACGTCTGGCACAGTGCAGTTGGTGTTTACATAAAAAACTATGTGGGCAGCGGCGCAGTACAAAATATACATATGCATTATCTATGTAGGGTATATTGTTTGCACGCTAATTGCCTGTGTAAATCATGTGCAGAATGATGGTGTGGGAGGAAGTGTGGAGCATATATGCTGCGAATGTCATTGTGAGATTCTATATGATTAGAACTTGTGATAACACGTTCTGACAATGTCTGACGTTTATTCCATGGCAAATATTCATTCACAATATTAGCAGTTTACAAACAGACAATGGTATTGCTGGTCACTAGATTATAAGAATGTGGAGGACCGAACCTGATGTAGAAAAGGCTCTTTTTATAGCAGATCCGTATGGGGAGGGGGGAGGGGGGGGGGTCATTTACAGAGGAGTTTGATGCCCATGGTGAGATTTTGGCTGGTGCCCTCTGGCAATGCCGCTAGTTCTACCTCCGACCCAGGAACCCTCTCCCAGCACAGAACCTATAGAACAGCAGCACAGATCACACCCATCACCCATCGCAGTTATTATTTTGGTGTCCATTGTGGGCAAGAGCATTGGTGCTCCCACCCAGCTGGACATGCACAGTAGCCCCCCTCCAGGACCGATGGCCTTTCATGCTACTGCCCACCACTGTCTTTTGCTTTATGTCCGGCACTCATATGACGTCAGCCGCTTGCCTAGTCTTCGTCCCGGCAGCCGCAAATAAAAGTCAGTCTCCACTGGCATTTCTTGGCGAAGCCAGGTGAAATCATTAGATGGTCCAAGAACATCGAATGATTTTTCCTGCAGCGGCGGCGGCGTCATGCAAGGGTATGTTTCTTCGTTACACATCCCCTCGCATGGTAGCGACGGGACTGCTACCAGTACAGTACTTACCTGCAGGTAAATAACTCCCAGAGGCAATGAAGCAACCTGCCTCCGGGCTCCAAACTGAAGGGGCACCTGCTTGTTCAGCAGCACATGTGTGGTTCACAGCGGGATCCGAGGGTGACCACTGCTCTTCCAATGGAGCTCTGTGGCACACTCACTGCAGAGTTAATCGTTCCTGTCCCACAAGCACTGGTAACACCTGGAATAGGGGACAGGATCCACGAGTGGTAATCACAAGTGTTTCATACAGCGAATGACGAACCGCCTTATAAAATGTGTTGTTCAAAAATGTTTCCCATTACTTAGGTTTAGTTACCAATATGCTGGATGCAATGTACTCAGATTATCAGTTATACCTGTGCATTGTGTTCTTGCAGATTTGCATATTTAAATAAATGGGAATTGTTATAGGAAGCCGGAATGTTCTTTACAGAACCGCAGTGCTTCTAGGAGGGCCATTATGTGAATAGCATATAGTAATCTCTGAACTGCAGATTATCGGAACAAGAGAACTGTCTTAAATTTTTGGGATATGCAATGATTAGTTAGACCGTACTGACGTCCATGTTGTGCAGGGTCTGTTCCTAGAATTGCCCCATCAACCTGGACAATTATTGTTTTTTTCTTGGTGCAATAAAGTCATCTTTCCATCCGGTCGTTATGTAAACATTTCCGGTGTAGCTAGCTAAAAAGCCAGCATGTTCCATGGGCCCTGGAAAGAAAGCCAGGCAGCATTTTAATTTATAGGATTGAAAAAATAATGACTTAAAAAATCTTTAACAGATTCCAAAATGTATTTCTTACTGTATTTGTGTATTGATTTCTTAGGTAATCATTCCCAACATGTTTTTTAATATTTGTGTTTTATTTTCATTCAGAAAATTCCTTTATGAGAAATGTTGTTAGTTATATGTCATTATTGGTATATTAACTACAGTATAGTGATACTGACCGGCCATTTGTGTGTTTTATTACAGCAATCTGACACTAGTGCAAGTTACCTGAGAGCTGCCCGAGCTGGTAACCTAGAGAAGGCTCTCGACTACTTGAAAAATGGGGTGGACATTAATGTCTGCAATCAGGTAAACCCTCTTTAGCTATATATGAAGATTGTTTTTCCTATTGTAAAATGTTTCACGTCCTCTAGTCTATTGGTGATGTCCTATTATCAAATGGCCACTGATATGGGAGAAAGGGGTAAAACTGCAAACCATAGCTTGTCAGTTGGTATGTGTGTCTAGGTCTATGGTGAAATGGTCGATGACTATTGGTCGATGGGCAGAAGGTGACACATGAAAAAGGTCGACATGCATTAGGCCAACTTGGTTAAATGGTTGACACAAGCAAAAGGTTGACGTGGAAATGGTTGACATGTCTTTTTCCTGATTAAACAATAAATAAACCGACTTGTAATAGAATAACCGAGAATATAATAGTGTGGCACCTTGCCTGAAGCATAACCTGCGCAGTGAGCCATGCAAGGGGACGCGGTACACTAATGCGTGTTCATGTCGACATAGACACAAAAAAATGTCACTAGTACTAGCAAATCTGAGCCTGTTCCATTGATTCCTTAGTTAATCCATTCCTCTCAACTGTCCCGATTTTTTTTTTCCCGGGACAGTTCCACTACTCCACCTGTGGGCTCAAATGTGCACAGCATCTATTCATGGGAGACAGAGGGGCTGAGGTCATGCCAGCTGCTCACATAGGGCCTTATTCTGATCGGTGCGGCCAAATGTGCGTACGTTCCAAAACAACGTACGCTATCCGTACGCGGCCGTTGGGGTTAAGTCCACCCACAACTCAGCCGCATACGTACGGCCAGAAACAACGTCGAAGGGGAGTGGCGTACAAATGTGCGTACGCCAACGTACACGGACGGGCCAGCCCTTACACTCCGACAACTGGCGTACAATTGAGCGTACACCACCGTTTACGGACGTCTCTCGTCCGTCTTCCCACCGACTTCTTGCGGCTATCTGAGCGTACGCCAGCTTGCACGGACGGGTCCCTATTGTTTTCAATAGAAAAGTCAGCTTATGTCACCGCTCGTGAGACTGAGCGTACGTCCGTGTACGCTGACATACCCTTCACATATATGGACCTGCAAATCTTGCCTTTCAACTATAATTATGAAAATTAATTAATTGATTGAATTAATTAATGTGCAAAATAGTGGCCATGGGCTTAAAACATTGCTGAAACATCCTTTGTAGGTGTTAGATGTGGTTTATGTTATTGTATCATAAATACAAAACCTATGTTTGTATTAGAGTGAACACGTTGACACATGTCGACTTGTGTAGATTGAGTGTGCTACTGTGTAAAGTCTATGAAAACACGTAGTGAATGTGTATAACTGTTTAACAAATACCTACCTTAGCATATATAAGCAGGTCTTAAAAAGATTCTTACCTTAAATTAAACAAACCTTTAAATGTAGAGAAGTATAGAAAGATAAGCTTCCAATGTGTTTGAGTGCTGTGTGTGGCTTGCAGGTAGTGAAATCATGGTTTGGACTTAATAGACTGCAGCATTGGTTATTACATTCAGGTGTATGTGTTTGGTAGTAAGCAGCGTAAATTAGCAAACCCAGGCGCACGCTGGCATGCGGTATCTGTAGGGGTGGTTTGAGATGGCGGTTGGCGGCCGCCTGTTTTGTTTCCGAAATGAACGGTGCTGTAGTCGATCGTGCGGTAGTAGCACCGCTCATTTTTGGTGCACACCCCCGTGTACGCCCATATTTACGCCCATTTTCCCTCATTATTTCGGCCGCTCCCCTCATCACGCCCCTATGCCGCCCCCAATGCCCGTACACTCGCGTATAGGTTTTTTCGCACGTAGAGACCCGTCCGTAAGCGTTGTGGAGTGTTCGCGCCTGCGCATTAGCGAATGTACGCATGCGCAGATCATTAAAAATCCCGGGACGTCCGCGTACGGCCCGGCCGCTCCAACCAGAATAAGGCCCATATTGCTGGTCAGGTCCCCATAGTGATAAATATTGGGGTATGGCTCGTGTCAGCAACACTAAGCCATACCCCCTTTTGACAAGGCCACATTCCCTTTTCAGGGCACCAACAAGCTTTGCCAAGCAGAAATCCCGATCTTTACAACATAAATGTTGGGAGGTATGGTTAAACAATTTTGATGTAATACACTTAAGGTTCGTACACACAGGTAGATTTTTTTTAAACAATATTACTCATTTTGTCACTTCTGAGTGGTATCGTTTAAAATATCGCTCAGTATGAAGACAGACAATGCACGCAATATAAATAACGATATAGGGCCTATCTCAGAATTGATCGCAAATGCTAAATCTTCTCCAAGGGGAGAAATCGCATCTGTTCCCCATTGAGCCACCCGGCACCTTGCTGGGCAGCAGGATCGCATGCGATGTCCTTCAGCATATGGTGTATTACATGCGATGCCGTTCACTGACGCCCGGAAAGGGTCCAATTCGGAAGTCAGATGTGCAGCTCTTCTGACCACCGACTCTGGTCGATGCACACAGCCCCACAATCGGATTGGATGTCATACTTATATGATTTGGCCTCTTTCACCCCTGATCTCATGGCCTGATCCGCCAGAATCTATTGAAATTGGGCCCAAATTTGCATAGTGTATGGTGCGGCAAATGTAACATTAGCAGAGTTAGATTTAAGGTGAGTTTTTTTGATTTTGTTTGTTTCAGTGCAGGGTAAATACTGGCTGCTTTATACAGTTAGATTTAAGTTTAAACACACTATACCCAAATCTAAAGGCCTCCTTACACTTGTTCAACTTATTGTCCAACAAGTTGGACCTGATTGACTTGAGATTTATCCTATGTGCAGAAGGATCAATCTCTTGCAATCTCTTGGTTATACCCAATGGCAAGGAATTGTGCATTGTGTCCTACACATCAGGCACATAAGATTTTGTCAGACAGGCACATCAGATCTTGCAAAATCTCACAAGTGTAAGGGGTCCTTTACTCTCTCCGCACATGTTACATTTGCCCCACCTGCAGTGCCCATGGTTTTGTCCATTTGAGAAATATTTGATATCAGGTCTGTGCACCTGCTCAAACGTTGCCCGGCTGCTCCCATCTCTGGCTGTGCGGCTCTGTATGACATGGTCAGAGGTCATGCTGCGAAGCCCACCAGCCCCACCATTGAACCCTCACACTGCCGCTCTGCAGCACACCGCTCCCGCCCACTCTGCAGGGGCAGGTTTTTTTATTAGAGAGTCAAATTTCGAGATTGAGCATTTTTCAATCCTGATTCCTGGGATTGTAAAAAATTGGCTTCCCTACCAAGTATATAATAGGTACATAGTGTGAGTAATGTACAATCAGAAAAATTGCTAGACTCTTTGGGGAGTCAGGTAGATTGATGCTATTTCCTAGCTTTAGCACCTGCTTTTCTTATGGAATCTATATATTTCTGGTTATCTTTGTAATTTGTGTTTGTGTTGGAGCATCAGAATTTATAGTCCTCCCTATTTCGGGAGGACTATTAATTCTGATGATCCACATTTTATATTTTATAAACTAGATATTATTTTGTGTAGTGTTGATATAAGAGAAATTGTGCTTCTCATGCCATATGTATAACATAAACCGGTAAGCAATTTATGAAATAGATTTCTTTTTTTTTTTTATATATGTACAATTGTGTATTTAAAGGACTTCATACCAGTCTTGTTCACTATAATTAGCACAGAGACTCTGGGCAGTATTCAATGAGCATTTTGGCAATGTGCAGCAAATCCTGTTTAGGATTCGCTGCACATTCGCCACTGCTCACTGCGTTCCGGAGCCTCGCCGGCTCCAGTATTCAACGAGTCAGGGGCTCGCTGCCCCTGACCGGCGAATTTTAACTCCTGTGGCGATGCCACAGGGAGCCCGAGGACGGCGGCAGGCAGGGAGATGGAAGTCTCCCTGCCTGCCCCAGAACGTTTGTGGGGGGGAGGTGGGCTCCCCGGGTGCCAGGCAGCACAGGCTGCCCCCCGGGGGTGACAGCAGGGGACCGGGTATATTCACTACACCCGATCATGCATATGTAATGATCGGGTGCAGTGAATATATGAATATCTAATGAGCGGCTCGGCTCCGGCCCCCTGTTGGCTGGTCTGTGTAAAAAAAAAAATATATATATATATTTTTTTTTTTATTAAATATATATTCATGTGCTTACAGCACATGAATAAAAATAGCATGCCCCTCCTCAGAATAAAATTCCTGATTTTTTTGACACCAAATGTAGAAAACAAATCACTTTATTTTAAAAGTTCACATTCCACTTTACCATAAAAAGATAGCGATTGCTACTCGGTGAATCATGGCGAAAAAAACCTTGAAATGTATTCGCCATCTGGTCATTGAATAGGGTGATTCACCGTTTTAGTCAGAAATTCGCCTTACAGCACAAAATCGCCATAAAAACCTGGCGAATCAGCCTCATTGAATACCGCCCTCTGTGTAATTATTGTTTTGTTTGGTACTTTTTGGAAAGGCATCTTAACATGCAATCACAAGCATATTAGAAACTCTGCAGCTCTAGACAAAAAAACATATATAAATATCTAAATTTAATGGAATACATTAGGACCTGAAGTAACTTGTTGTGATTGGTAGATCCTGACAGTGCCTAACCCCCACTTTTTAGTGCCTAATCCTATCCCTCCCACATCCAGCCTATCCCTACAGGAAATCCCTATTAGTGCGCCTGAAAGTCTGGCTAATTGAGTACTGTAATCTATGTGTTCAGTAGTAAGCCAGTCTGGCCTATATTTAATAGATAATAATTTAGCTTTAGCCAAAAATTCTACATTAACAATTTTCAGAGAGGTGTATTCAATGCTGCCTGCTCGCTATCACAGCTCGCAGGATCAGTATTCAACTGACCCCCCTGCATATGCCAATTCCCCCTCGCTCCGTTTTTGGAGCGAGGGGGAATCGGCGCATGCAGCTGCTAAAACAACAAGACTCGCAACTAAATGCAGCAGACTCCCTGCATTAGCCGCGAGCCTCACTGTTTGGTGAAATCCTCGCCATCCTGTGACAGCAAGGATTCCCCGGAACATAGAATAGGGTGAGCGGCCGGCGTGGAGGTATAACAGCGAGGATTGCTTGTTTTCTGTGATCTCCGCCTTTTAACCCCCTCGCCGGCAGCATTGAATACGGGCCATCGTATTCAGCTCAATATGCCTTCTTAGTATGAAAATAAATTCAATCCCACATTTTGGTGGATTTTGGTTTCAGATGTTGGTGCACTTGGAGTTCTAAATTAAACTGAAGAAATGGCTAAACCAAAAACATTCTTTACTGTATTTACTAGGATGCAGGCAAAATCCAAAATGGGTCATAATAACGACAAGGACAAAATCCTGACAGGGTCAAAATACCGACATATAGAATGTACAGGTGAAACAGTCAACATGACTTTCGGTCGACAGGTCGCGAGGTTGACATTGGTTTTTACACTGTTTTTTTTAACCCAACATGTGCCGACAGGCGGTATTTTATGCCCTACCATCCACTAGGGTGTGGTGGGAGAATAAAATAGTTTGCCGAGCGCAGCGAGGCACCGTGCCACCGTGCCAGAAGCATTGCGAGCGAAGCAAGGGGCTGCAGTTCACTTCTAACTGTATCCATGTCGACCATGTCGACATTCGGATAAAAAAAAACAGTGAAAAAACCCATGTCGCCCTCGCGACCTGTCGACACAAAGTCATGTTGACTGTTTCACCTGTACATTCTATATGTCGGTATTTTGACCTTGTCGGGATTTTAAATGTCGGGATTTTGTCCTTGTCTGGATTTTAAATGTCGGGATTTTGACCTTGTCAGGTTTTTGTCCTTGTCGTTATTATGACCCATTCGGGATTTTGACCCTGTCGGGATTTAGACCATCGGGATTTCATACCGAATCCTATTTACTTACTGCAATAATACCACATAAAACAATAGAATATGGTTCACAGATTTCACTTTGTTTTCAAAGAAACAGATTTTTCCACCTTAGATAGGGAGAACGGGCAATGTCAAGATTTGTTAGCTAATGCAGAATGAGTACTACGACAGTTCTTGGAATGTATTTCGCTCTACGCATGCTCAGAACAGTGTGCAGAGCAGATGTATTAATTCTATGCGTCCATGCAAAAATAAATAAATTTGTTCAATTAAGCCAGATTCAGATGAGTTACAGTGAGACCTAATAGGCTTTGTGGAGGGATTTACGCTACATTTTGAATGCACTTGTTTTAGGTGTAACTTACGCCTCAAAACTTTATGGCTGATCCCAAGGTGTTTCAACCTTCAGAGCAGTGATAGGTAGATGAACTGTAATTAAAAAAATATATATATTCTGGTAACAGACAGGATATAAGGACAGATGTACTGAGTTAAAAAAGTGATCAAATGGAGAGTGATAGAGTATCAGCACATGACAGTTGGGAGCTTAGGTAGGTGGTTTATCACTCTTCACTATATCACTTTTAAGGATTAGTACATATCTACAATAGATTATTAGGTAGAATTATTTAGTTAGTAGTTAATTAATAGTTATTAATAGAATTTACTCCATGCCTAAATTGTACTAATTACCCAGCTTTCCCAAAACAGTCACTGCCACTTATTATTTATTGTATTATGAGTCTCTTCTTACAATGACTACAAGGATATTCTCTGAGATTGTGTGCCAGATGTATCATGCTTCAAAAAGTGATAAAATGGAGAGTAATAAACAGCCAGCCAATGAGCTCCTAACTGCCATGTTACAGGCTGGGTTTCAAACTTGTCAGTTAGGGGCTGTTTGGCTGGTTGTTTAGCACTCTCCTTTTTATCAATTTTTCTGGAGCTTGATACATCTGGCCCTATGTCATTGTCACAGAGATTATTATCTTCTTCTTGTTTTCTGTGTTCTGTCTACTTGATTAATTCTACAGCCCCCCCCCCCCCCCCCCCCCATCTACTACAACAACTTCTCCACCAGGGAAGGTCCCAGATGGCAGGATCGCATGTAATATATCACATGTGGTCCTTTTGAATGCAATATAGCGCATTCAATCCCATTCCCCGCTGCAGGTTCCGATGGATCCTTTGTGCAGCAGAGACTACCTGTATCTCCGGCCCCAATCCGATGCACACAGGACCGTTTCTTCGGATTGGAATCAGAGGATAAACACATGCGATTTAGGCCCTTTTCATCCACGGAATTGGATGATAAGGGCCCACATGGTACTAGTGGATGGGGGCCTTTAAATAACGAAATTGATGATGATATCATCCATTTCTATATATATATATATATATATATATATATATATATATATATATTTCTATTAATGTGCTGATCCTGAGCCTGATTCAGATGTATTTGGGGGTGCTATCCCTGTTACAGATGTATTTGGGGGTGCTATCCCTGTTACAGATGTATTTAGGGGGTGCTATCCCTGTTACAGATGTATTTGGGGGTGCTATCCCTGTTACAGATGTATTTGGGGGTGCTATCCCTGTTACAGATGTATTTGGGGGGTGCTATCCCTGTTACAGATGTATTTGGGGGTGCTATCCCTGTTACTTACATGGAAGCAGCAGTGATAGCACCAATATGTTAATTCAGCAAATGTTTGATAAAAGTAGAATTCATTAGGGATCCATGGACACAGCATCAGATTATCTAAAGGTATATGGTCACTATGGAGCAAAAGTCTGTTTTTCCTGTGCGCAACAATCAAAGTTCTTTAGGCTGCTATGAGAAGACACCTGGAGCCTCCACCAAACACTCCAAACAGATTCAAATGTACATGCAAAAGGTTTGTGCTCTCAATTAGCGCCACCAGATATTATCATCCACCAGAGATGAAAATTAAACCTTCCTTACTTCTTTGCAATATGAAAAGGCTTCCAATATGTGTTTCTTGAAATTCATATACTGGATCTGTAAACAACTTCAAAAGGCCAAAATAGTGCAATATTGTTTAAACACCATAATCACAATTATTGGACTGATTTTACACTCACATGATCCGATTTTTTAAATCGCATATAAGTCCACCATATGTGGATATTTGCAGAGAGTTATTCCCTTCCGTGCAGACACTGAAATCTCAAGAACAAACATCCATAGTGCAATACTGTTTTGTAATTAAAAAGAATACTTTATTATACAATTGCACTCACATTTAAGACATAAAAAAATCGCATATCACCATATATATGGTTATTGCCCCTCTGGAGAGTCTTATGGGGGGGATCTTAGAATGCACACCCAATTTACATGAGGTGCTATCATGCTGGGACATGTAGTTCTGCAAAGAAAGACATGTGGTGCAGATGCACACTCCATATTATTAATCAAAAATCAATCAATAATAGAGGTTCTTGGTATATTCATTGGCCAAGAAATATTTGCCCACCAACCAGCTTAACGGTAACCTCATTTCTGGTGGGTCCCTAATACTAAGAATCTGTGGCGCGGAACCCCAAAAAGGCCAGCATAAGCCAGTCACCCCAGGGCAGCACACAAGTGAAAAACTAAGCTATAAATGTGTGTTAATAAGAAGGAAGCAGGAGCTAGAGGTTAAAAAGTGTAGTGCTAGGAAGTATAATATTAGTGAAAATAAATAGTGCTAAATAAATGTTAGGGTGTGCCACCCTGAAAGCAACTCGGCTTCACCAACCCAAGGGGAGCCGCGCCCCAAATCCATCTCCAAGACTAGCAAATAGTGTAAATTTTTAGGTCTTACCTTCATTGTGCCCTCAGTTTGCAGTCTGTGGCTACCAGGGACCAAACTGGTGAACTAATGTTCAGATCAGGTGGGCGGGGTGCTACTCTAAGTTGAAGGAGTCCCAACCTTCAGGTGTACAGGTGTACACAATGTTAGCTTATGGGGGGGGGATCTTAGAATGCACACCCGATTTACATGAGGTGCTATCATGCTGGGACTTGTAGTTCTGCAAAGAAAGACATGTGGTGCAGATGCACACTCCATATTATTAATCAAAAATCAATCAATAATAGAGGTTCTTGGTATATTCATTGGGTTGGCCAATGTATGTATATTCAGGGACCCACCAGAAATGAGGTTACCGTGAAGCTGGTTGGTGGGCAAATATTTATTGGCTAATGAATATACCAAGAACCTCTATTATTAATTGATTTTTGATTAATAATATGGAGTGTGCATCTGCACCACATGTCCCTCTGGAGAGTCCACTGCCAGGATATCCAAGTGATGATATAAGGAAGCAGCCTGGTTACAGTCCCGGTAACTGATGGTCCAAGATGCGACTCCTTACTTGTAATCCCAACAGCAACTCCGTTCCTCAGATGGGGATTCAGTGACTTGTTGCCTGAGCGCTTTTGGACGTGCTGTCCTTCATCAGAGGCATAAGTCACTAATGTCTGGTAACGTATTTATACCCTCCTTCATTTTACAATTGCCAATCACTACCTTTCTAAATTCCCGCCCTCTTAGTTGCCTAGGAGACCGCGTCTACGAGCGTGTCTCCCGGAAATTTTATTCTGTCGTCCGGGAGATTATGTCACCTCCCCCGTCATGATGACACATCTCCCGGATGTGACGTTACATTGTATTGGTCCCGAACACCGTGCAGCCGAGACCGGATATGACGTGAGGTCTTTCTATCATTTATTCGGGTTTCCACAGTAACTTCCCCGGATACGACGTTTTTTTTTCTGGGTTCCATAGTAACTCTCCTAGATCTTATGAGTGGTTACGGAAGTTTGGCTGAGGTTTTGTAATATGCGTTCCATTTAGCACTTCCTGCGTTCCATACATCAGGAAGTGGAATATATACGGGAATTCATCATAAGGTGCATGTGAGGATAAATACAGATAAAAAAACAAGGTTATTATCCATATAAATACTTGATAAAACATATATAATAAAAATACAAGAAATGTAAAACTCATCTATCAGGATATCACTTAATAACATTCATTAAAAAATACTCATATTTAAAATCTTATAAAAACCATTTGAGCTCAAAGTCAGAATTCAGGCCTGTCGGGATAAGTGTTTTTAATTTAAAAATCCATTTCATTTCTGTTTTTGCCAGTCTTATATCTACATCTTTAGTTTTCCACGTTGGTATGATTTGTTCCAATGCCCAAAATCTTTTGATACAATGTGGGTTGGAATTATGTTTTAATTTAAAGTGAGATGAGACTGGATGGTTTTCTAATCCCCATTTAATGTTTCTTATATGTTCGGCCAGTCTGACCTTGAGACCCCTAGTGGTTTTGCCAATATATATCAAATTACAATCACATTCCAAGGCATATATGACATTTTTTTTTTTTGTATTACAGGTGATGAATTGTTTTATTGAATATGTGGTCTCTTTCACCTGGAATTCTTTGATTTTACTTGGCCCCTTTGTATGTTTACACATCATACATAGGCCACATCTATGAAAGCCTTGGCTGTGAATATTACCGGTACTTCTTTTTTCTGTGTCTAAAGTGCTTTTCACTAATTTATCTTTTATGGAGGGTGCCCTCCTATAAATAAAAACAGGTTTATTTGGAATTATTGGTCCTATTACAGGATCCTGTTTCAATAGTGATCAGTGCTTATGGAATATTTTTTCAACTTCTTTGTGATGTGAGTGATATCCACTAATGAATGACTACTGTAATTTTTCTTCTTTTTCTGGTTTTTCTTTATGCTTTAACAGGGTCATTCTATCAATAGTTTCAACCTTACTTTGTTCTCGATCTATTAGAGATGTGTTATAACCTTTTTCTAAAAATCTTTCCCCCATTTCTGTAATCTGAGTTTTACATATTGATGGGTCCGAACAGTTTCTTTTCACTCGGAGAAACTGGCTATAAGGGATTCCATTTAGCCAGTTCTCATGATGTTGGCTACTTTTTTCAATAATGTTATTGGAATCTATTGGTTTTCTATATACTTTTTCCAAAAGAAGATTACATCGTCTATATATCTTTGCCACAGCACCAGGCCCTCCCCCAGCTCATTGTCATGCCAAATCCTATGGAGGAACATAGGATTTGGCATGACAATGAGCTGGGGGAGGGCCTGGTGCTGTGGCAAAGATATATAGACGATGTAATCTTCTTTTGGAAAAAGTCATCTGAAGAACTAACTTCTTTTTGTGAATTTTTAAATCAAAACGATTTTAATATCAACCTTACATTTGATATAAGCAAACACACTATTAATTTTTTAGATTTATCTATTTATGTCGAGGATGATGTGTTGAAAACCAAAGTATATAGAAAACCAACAGATTCCAATAACATTATTGAAAAAAAGTAGCCAACAATCCCTATAGCCAGTTTCTCCGAGTGAAAAGAAACTGTTCGGACCCATCAATATGTAAAACTCAGATTACAGAAATGGGGGAAAGATTTTTAGAAAAAGGTTATAACAAATCTCTAATAGATTGAGAACAAAGTAAGGTTGAAACTATTGATAGAATGACCCTGTTAAAGCATAAAGAAAAACCAGAAAAAGAAGAAAAATTACAGTGGTCATTCATTAATGAATATCACTCACATCACAAAGACGTTGAAGAAATATTCCATAAGCACTGATCACTTTTGAAACAGGATCCTGTAATAGGACCAATAATTCCAAATAAACCTGTTTTTATTTATAGGAGGGCACCCTCCATAAAAGATAAATTAGTGAAAAGCACTTTAGACACAGTAAAAAGAAGTAATATTCGCAGCCAAGGCTTTCATAGATGTGGCCTATGTATGATGTGTAAACATACAAAGGGGCCAAGTAAAATCAAAGAATTCCAGGTGAAAGAGACATAAAACAATTAATCACCTGTAATACAAAAAATGTCATATATGCCTTGGAATGTGATTGTAATCTGATATATATTGGCAAAACCACTAGGGGTCTCAAGGTCAGACTGGCCGAACATATAAGAAACATTAAACGGGGATTAGAAAACCATCCAGTCTCATCTCACTTTAAATTAAAACATAATTCCAACCCACATTGTATCAAAAGATTTTGGGCATTGGAACAAATCATACCAACGTGGAAAACTAAAGATGTAGATATAAGACTGGCAAAAACAGAAATGAAATGGATTTTTAAATTAAAAACACTTATCCCGACAGGCCTGAATTCTGACTTTGAGCTCAAATGGGTTTATAAGATTTTAAATATGAGTATTTTTTAATGAATGTTATTAAGTGATATCCTGATAGATGAGTTTTACATTTCTTGTATTTTTATTATATATGTTTTATCAAGTATTTATATGGATAATAACCTTGTTTTTTTAACTGTATTTATCCTCACATGCACCTTATGATGAATTCCCGTATATATTCCACTTCCTGATGTATGGAACGCAGGAAGTGCTAAATGGAACGCATATTGCAAAACCACAGCCAAACTTCCGTAACCACTCATAAGATCTAGGAGAGTTACTATGGAAACCGGAACAAAAAACGTCATATCCGGGGAAGTTACTGTGGAAACCCGAATAAACGATAGAAAGACCTCACGTCATATCCGGTCTCGGCTGCACGGTGTTCGGGACCACTACAACGTAACGTCACTTCCGGGAGATGTGTCATCATGACGGGGGAGGTGACGTAAATAAAGTATTCTTTTTAATTACAAAACAGTATTGCACTATGGATGTTTGTTCTTGAGATTTCAGTGTCTGCACGGAAGGGAATAACACTCTGCAAATATCCACATATGGTGGACTTATATGCGATTTAAAAAATCGGATCATGTGAGTGTAAAATCAGACCAATAATTATGATTATGGTGTTTAAACAATATTGCACTATTTTGGCCTTTTGAAGTTGTTTACAGATCCAGTATATGAATTTCAAGAAACACATATTGGAAGCCTTTTCATATTGCAAAGAAGAAAGGAAGGTTTAATTTTCATCTCTGGTGGATGATAACATCTGGTGGCGCTAATTGAGAGCACAAACCTTTTGCATGTACATTTGTATACGGTCACTAGGTCAACAAGAGGAAGGTTGACCTGCACTGAAGGTCGACATGCATGCAGGTCAACATGTCTGAAGGTCGTCATGGGGTTAGATTGAAAGGGTCATTAGGTGGACACATGTATTAGGTTGACATGGGCTAGGTCAACAGTAAAAAGATCGACATAGGGTTTTTCATTTTTTTTTTATGAGCCGACGTGTCCATATTGACTGTGTCGATAAAAAGGTGAAAAACCCCATGTGGACATTTTGACTGTTGACTTTGCCATGTCGACCTAACCCCATGTTGACA
Organism: Crinia signifera; assembly: GCF_055691185.1. Taxonomy (NCBI): domain Eukaryota; kingdom Metazoa; phylum Chordata; class Amphibia; order Anura; family Myobatrachidae; genus Crinia; species Crinia signifera. The sequence continues at coordinate 235,742,279 of NC_139222.1, read as the reverse complement.
TTCCGACTTTGATGCATGTCGACCTTCAGTGGACCTATGATCCTATGACCCATACCCCATCTAAAACACCATTGGCTGGCTATGTGACACATGGGATTGTGCAAGCCAGCCGCCGCAGATCCAACAAAGAGACCAGGACACTTCCATCTTCTGTTGAAGATCCTGGCCTCATCACTCCCCCAAAATGGAGACGAAACACCTCCATTTTGGCAAACGGTGGCTGTTGATGCCCCCTCCCTGCTTCCAAATGGCAGTGGACTGTAAGTTGCTGCCATTCTCTAGCCGATCTGTGTGGGATGTCACATACCCTACTGCACATGCGGAGTAATGGACATGCACAAAGTACTGAACATCGATACTTTACGGCATGTGCGGCAGATGTAATGGGACCTGAATCAGGCCCAATGTTTGTAGCCGAAGGACACATCTCTCTAATGGATCTAAGGTGTGCGGTGCACACAGGCTCCAGGGGTCCCATAGATGATATTTACTGTCTATCGGTGCAGCAGAAATTGCTGGGAATTTAGCACCTGCCATGTTCGCGAAGATCTGCACAAGCGCAGTACACTCTGGCACAGTGCCAGAGACTTCTCAGCGCATGCACCAGCAACACTTAGGGACTTGCACAGGGGATGCATTTGGGCCTCCTCCTTTCATACCCCTTTTGAAGCTGATTGATTTTTTTTTTTTTTTATAGACAATCTCTAAATGTCAAAAAACCATTAACCTTGATCACTGATGGGTTAAGATGACAAATGCTAAATGTGCGCTAAATTGCTTCTTGTCCAATGTAACATGTTATTTGTAGTAGTGTGTACTGTACGTGCTTATTGTATATGTCTTATTTGTAGAATGGGCTCAACGCGCTCCACCTTGCATCCAAAGAAGGACATGTAGAAATAGTCTCCGAACTCATCCAGCGAGGGGCTGATGTTGATGCGTCCACAAAGGTTTGTGTCTCACTTACTGTATGTTGTACAGAGCAGGTGTTACGAAACCACATATTGCCAGATGGGATTCAATGTCCTGCTGATCGGCGAAAAGGGGGCGTGTCTCCGTAAACGGCTGTGGATTGTCGAGATTCAGCCGTGATTGACAAAACTGGCCCGTTCTGTTGATCTGCCTGCAAATAGTGGCGGGGATTAAATACCCCTAAATCTTATATAGATGGAATTGGGATTTTCTAACAGTTTACAGTTTTAGTTCCACCTATCTTATACGAGGCTGGATTGAAAAGTAATGCCTCCATGGATATACGTTTTTTATTTGTGAACAAATTTCAAAAAAATTTTTTTAGTACATATGTCTTCTATGTAATGCACTATTCACTTTTCTATGTAGTCCCCATCCCTCTCCACGCATGTATGCCAACGCTTGACGAGTTGGGCAAACCCATCGGAGTAGAAAACATAGAAACATAGAATTTGACGGCAGATAAGAACCACTTGGCCCATCTAGTCTGCCCCTTTTTTTAAAATGTTACCTCAAACCATATTTCATCCTTATTTTTTTGTAAGGATATCAATATGCTTATCCCAAGCATGTTTAAATTGTACTACTGTATTTGCGTCTACCACCTCTGATGGGAGGCTATTCCACTTATCTACTACTCTTTCTGTGAAGTAAATTTTCCTCAAATTTCCCCTGAATCTTCCTCCTTCTAGTTTCTGGTGGTTGTTGTCGACACCAAGATCGAACGGCAGGTTTAAGCGTTGACCCTTAAGGTGCTCTTTTATCTTTGGGAAGAGGTGAAAGTCGCAGGGCGCAAGGTCAACGGGTACAACGGGTGTGGCAGAACCTGCTTGAACTGCAGGCACTGCTACCCTCTTCCCAAAGATAAAAGAGCACCTTAAGGGTCAACAATTCAACTCTGACGATGAGGTGAAAGCTGCCGTTCTGTCCTGGTGTTGACAACAACTACCAGCTTTCTTCTCTGACAGGAAGAAAGCTGGTGGTTGTTGTCGCCACCAGGACTGAACAGCAGCTTTCACCTCTTCACAAAGATGAAAGAGCACCTGAAGGGTCAACACTTCAACTCTGACAACAAGGTGAAAGCTGCTGTTCGGTCCTTCAGTTGAGTTATCATGTACAAAAAAAGTGATTATATGTGTTCACAAATAAAAAACTTATAGCTTTTGAATCCAGCCTTGTACATATCATTAACTTGATAATTCCCCCGAACAGGAACCCTGGTGACAGCCATAGGTCATCCCAGGGTTCAATGCATTTTCTCACAGCAGGGCACAGCGGGTGTGGTATAGGGTTCCGACAGTTGGGATCCCGACAGTCATTAGCCCGACATCGGGATCCCAATTGGCCGGACTCGCTGCGGGCACGGCTACGCTCGCCACCTATTCTATTCTCCCTCTATGGGGGTCGTGGACCCCCACGAGGGAAAATAGCCGGTGGCCTTCGGGAACCCGTCTGTCGTTGTTTTAACAGTCGGGATCCCGACGTTAAGTAAATGACTGTCTGGATCCTGACTGTTGGGACCCAGTCCGGCACAGCTTAAAGCCGGTCTATGTGACACTGTACAGGGGGCTGTGAACAGACATAAAGGCTTCTGATTGGTCATCCAGACATGCCCCTCCTCCAGTGTCATTTAAAGATGGTGAATAACATACAGTCCCGACAGTCAGGATCCAGACAGTGATTTACCTAACGTCGGGATCCGGACTATTAAAACGACGACAGACGGGTTCCAGAAGGCCACCGGCTATTTTTCCTCGTGGGGTTCCATGACCCCCATAGAGGGAGAATAGAATAGGTGGCGAGCGTAGCTAGCCGCCGTGCCCGCAGCAAGCCCGCAAGGGGCTTTGTTGCGCTCGCCATGCTGTCTGAGTCCGGCCAGTAGGGATCCAGATGTCGGGATAATGACTGTCGGGATCCCAACTGTTGGAACCCTATACCACATCCGCTGTGCCCTGCTGTGAGAAAATGCATTGAACCCTGGGATGACCTATGGCTTTCACCAGGGCTCCTGTTCGAGGGAATTATCAAGTTAATGATATGTACAAGGCTGGATTCAAAAGCTATACATTTTTTTATTTGTGAACACATATGAACACCTTTTTTTATACATGATAACTCAACTGAAGGACTGAACAGCAGCTTTCACCTTGTTTCACCTAAGTTTAATGATCATAAACTGTAATCTCATTAATTCAGTCCAAAATATCTGCCCCCAATTTGTATAGGTGACCTGTGCTCTCTAATGTTCTTTACTTCAAATAACAAATTGTGTTTAAAAAGATAAGATTTCCTATAATTTATAATGAATACAAATATTTGCCTGCCAATGTTCACACCTATTTTGACAAATTCACTCAGCATTTAAGGGTTAACAGCAAAGCTTCCCATTCCAAAAGGAGAGAAAGGTCTTTACAGATTACCATCTTCTGTAGTATTTTTTTTTTTGTAGCAAAGCTGTCTGATTTTGTGAATGAGAAGCATACTTTGAGAGTAGAGTAATAAAAGTAGTATATCATTTTCAATTGATTTTGTTATTATTTATTTTACTGCCTTTTTGTGTTGCAGAAAGGAAACACAGCTCTTCATATAGCATCTTTGGCTGGACAAGCAGAAGTTGTTAAAGTTTTGGTAACAAATGGCGCCAATGTCAATGCACAATCCCAGGTAAATGTAACTGCCTAATAAATGCAAAAGCTTTATATGCTGTATTTGACCTTAATGCCCAATAGAATGTGAAACATCAAATATTTCACTTTGGGTTGAGCCTATTTCATACATTTTAAGGAGTCTGTAATAGCAATTGCTGTCTGAACGTCTTATTGTATTCAATCTTCACTGCAGGCTCATAGAAGAAGTCCTCAGTGTGGAAGTGGGTGGGGCTAGAACAGTGTGCAGCCAATCAGCCTATTGATTGCTCATAGCAGCAGGATATTAGTGTCCTGACTCCTGAGTAGTGTGAAGTAAGGATTTGTCTGCTTACTCAGATTGTGTTCACATAGATAGGGCTGCTCGTCATGTGAATGTAGGGTAGCAGACAGTCAAACTGAGCATTAAAGCAAGTCACAGTGCCCCCTAACTGCAAATAGGTGCAAAACGCATCTTCTTATGACAGTCCATACATCCTACTTATTATTGGAGTGAGCACAGACATACTGTAAGCAACTCTGAAAAATAAGTGGTTTGTCTGGAACCTTCCGGTAGCCCATTAGTGGATAACGATAGTCACAACGTAAAGACATACTTGCCTACTTGTTTTCAATCAACTTTGGAGAAACTGGTGCAGATGATACCACCGGGGATGTGGCCAGGTACTTCATATCATTAGGGCCTGCCCGTGACAATGGGGCAGGTCCTTGGACTACCCAAAGTGTATGAGTCTCCCGAAGTAGGTAAATAGAAGTAAACATTAACATAAACAACAAAAGCAGCAATAGTACTGCAATCCCCTGCATGGCATGATATGAATGGCTCCTCTTTAGTAGTATACTGTGTCTAACATAGTTAGTGAGGTTGAAAAATGACGTGTCCATCGAGTTCAACCCATTCTAAATAATATCTAGTAACCTGTCTTATTGAGTCTATCCCTAAAAACTGCATTAAGTTAGTCGATTCTATGCTAGACTACCCAGTGATTATATGGTCACAGCATTACACACTGCCCTCCGTAATAAACTGTGGCAAGATGGTTATAATGTTGTTGTTTTCCACTAAAAATTTGTCCAACCCTTTCTTAAATATGGTTACTGCGTCTGCCAGTACTACATCATTCTAAACATTTACTGCACTAACCGTAAACAAAATCCCTTTCCTTTTAGAGGGTAGGAAATCTCCACTCCTCAAGTGTCAGGGGATGCCCATGTGTCCTGTTCACAGACCTCAAGGTAAATAGGGCACCTGACAGCTCCTTATAATGCCCCCCAGAGGTGTAACTCCCAAAGGAAATAGAGACTTCAGCCTCCAGGCTCCAAGCCCTAAAGGGGCTCCTGCTGGTACACAGTGGGTACCAAGTGTGGCCGTAGCTCTTCCTATGGAGCTTTGTGGTGCACTCACTGCTGCATAGTTAATCGGTTCTGTTCCAGGAGCTTTGCTAACACCTGCAAAAGAGGACAGGACAGCTCCTGCGTGGTACCACTGAGCTGGCGCTGCAGCAAGCAATGGTGCACCCTCCACTGCTGCTGGACTGTGAGATGGGAACTCTTATTCATGCTGCAGATGGCTGAATCTTGTGAGGTTGACCCTGACCCACCGGCCATAGTTACACCTTCTTTTTTAAAGAGAGGGGGGCACCAAATTTCAACTTGCCTCCGGACAACAGAGATTTTTTCCAGCGCAAACAGTCCCAACTTGGCCAACCTTTCATCCTAGTTCAATGACTCCAACCCCCTTTTTATTAGCTTTGTTGCCCTTCTTTTGAAGCTGTGCTGTAACATCACAAATCTGTAGACATCTACTTGGTATGACTATATAAAGTCATAAAAATAACATCAATAATAACATCCACTAAGAAATCGGAACATAGTGCAGCAATTATAGTATTATAGTTTAGTCTACGGTAATTTAGACATTTTTCATTCCGTAAAGAACATCAGAAAACATGGTGATTGGAATAGATGAAAGGAAAAGCCTGACATTGTCAGAAATTATACAGAACAGTTCATTTTGTCATCTCAGCAATTTTATTATTTGAGGAAGAAAGATGATCATGCAGCCTGGTGCCAGTGTGGGAGATCCCCATCAACTATTCTGTGGGATGTATTAATATTCATTCACATAACAGGACGTTTGTACATGACATGTGACCCCCCCCCCCCCCCCTTCCCCTTTCCTCTACATGGCTTTTTGTATTGCATTAGTCAGATCTCTATATTCTTCTTCCATTCTCCATTGTGAAGCGTATTCCATGCCGTTACAGGGCGGTTACATGTGCGACAAAGGATTATTTTGTGTAGTGCAGATGGAAAATGACAGATCTGTAAGGAACTCAGGATCAGGCAGCTGTACTTGAAACGGTGACTTATGCAGAGAAATCCTGAGCCTGTACCTATGTATCTTCTGTACAGTTGTGCAAACTGCATTGTTACATGGCCAGAATAGATAATGAGAAAGCAAGAGTGGATTTGGCTACATTGTAGGCCTTGTTCCTAATAATAATGAATACAACAAACTAGGAACGTTTCTTGGTTGCAAGGTATAAGGAATAAAACAGCAGGAACACGTTAACCTTCATTATATATTTTTATTATACCTTTAATATGGAATTAATAGACAATGCTGGATAATTCGGCAGTAGTGGAACCTTCCCAGTCTGTTTCCTGTCTATGTTTGTCGTCTGCTCAGCTGGCAGTCGCTGTGATGTCATTTGGTGCCAGCTGCAACATCCACAGGACATCAGTAAGATTGGGTGGAAATAGGAAGCAGAGAGAAGTGCAGGTATAAAACTAATAGCTGCGATTCTCTCTGTTTCTTAGTATAATCATTTACCTCATAGGATGGAGCCCGTTCCCCCCAAACATGAGATAGGCATCAACAATAGAGGAGCGACGGGTGGTGCCTGTGGGCGGCACCACCAGCGGCAGCAATGCACACTGGGTCTGATTCATACCTGCTCGATTGCTGTGTATAATCAGAGCCTGGCAGGCGGGATAGCGCCTTCCCGCCGGGCGGATCCCCTCGCTACGCTGCGAGCGCATGTGTACGCTTACACCTCGCATGTGTGCGCACAGAGGAGAAGTCATTCAATGGTTGCTCCACCATCGCTCTGTTCTCAGAACTTTTCTGCTGCATGCTCATGTCTGATTTGGGGGCGGGGGCTGATTTCATGTGATGTCAACCGCCTGCCCTGTGCACGCCCATGAAACATTGGTTATCCACACCAGAATGCTCCCGGGCTGCCAATCAAAGTGCGAACGCCCCTGCGCATGCCCTGACCCCCATCAGCGGAGACCGGGTCGAATTCGGAGCAATGCTGGGATGTCACGGGCGCAAGCTACTCTCCCGTTTTTCATGAGCAGAGCAGCGGCAGGCAGGGGGAAGATTACCAACTATCCCCCTCAGGGAACAGTCCCAAAAAAGGCACTGGGACAGTTGGGGGTATGTCAAAGGTGCTGGGCAGCAAACACCTTTGAGATAGATCCCATGGCGAGTGTCATGTGAATCCAACATTGTAGAGATAATAATATTACTGTCTGTAAGGCCATACACTACTGCGATGTATCGCAGAAGTGTATGGCCATCCGACCCCCCTGAGCCACCCAGAACCTTGTCGGGCTGCAGGATCGCATTCGATGCATCGCATGCAGTCCTTTCACATGCGATGTATCCGCCCGCTTCCCATGGCCAAGTCGGAGGTCAGTAGGGCTGCATATCCGACCTCCGTCTTAGGTCCAATGCGCACGGGACTCGAGGGGGACGTCAAACACATCTGTTCCAACAGAATTAGGTGAAACCATCCCAAATCAGACTAGTGTGTACACACCTTAAGGCACATTTATTACTCTGAGTTATGTATCTGCTAAAGTCAGTTGTCCTGTGCAAGACATTAAAGTACAGCTGAATATCTTAGGAACGCAAACCGCGGAAGTAACAGGTATCGAGTGCCCGCGAACACGCCGGCTATAAAAACAGTGTCATTGTGAATGGGGATTTATCTGAGGAAGCCGCTGATATAATTCCAAGGCGGAGAAACACGTATGTGGAGCCCCAATACCATCCCAGTACCCGCAACTATCTGAAGAAGCGTCTCAACACTCTGCGGTATTCGTCTGCCGGTAAATCTGCGGGGAAAGTACCCTGTTCTACACCTTCCCTGGAGTGCTCTCCCTCAGTGGAGGTAGAGAGCAAAAACTCAGATAAAGGACGTTCATGGTGTTCAATTCGTTCAGAGGAGACATCTCTTAATAAGTCGGAATTTGGGACTGGTAACTATAAAAACATCTTTTGCCTCACTCATTTTGCAAATTATCAAGCCACACAAAAAGCCTCACTAAGCCTCATTAGAGACTGTAAATAAGCCTCATCAAGTGCCTATTAATCGGACTCTCTATGTTATATGTTGTATGTCTTGTTTGTGGGTGTGTGTTTTTTTTTTATTATGAATTATATCTCATGCATGAATTGTTATAATATGAAATTTTTTTAAAAATAAATTTTCTACTTTATTCATTAATTGGTGTGTATTATTGGAGTGCAGTTGCGCTTTCTTAGTGACAACCATCTGATTGCCACTATAAATCTTCTTGTTTACACGTATGGGGGGTGCACAATCCTCCTAAAAGAAGGCTGCAACCACACTCCAACATTTAAAAACAAACTGTGCCCGGTGTCATATATTGGGATAATAATAATAGTAAATTAAGTGGTTATAATATAAAACAACATTTATTTAGATCAGCGCTACTGTGTGGCCTTTCCTGGTCACAATTTCCCCGTTTTCTGAATATCTTATCTGGATGCTTGTTCTCGTAAATGAACAGAATGTAGGCCTAATTCAGATTTGTTGCTATTGCAGTCATAGCTAAAATTGTGCTTACTATGTACATATGTATAAAAAATATGCTAATGCCTGCCTCCTCCCCGCCTGTAATAGTGGGTCTGATTCAGATGTGGTTAGAGGTGCGCCTAATGCCCAAAGTACCGATGTTCAGATCTTTGCGTAGGACTCGTTCTGTGCATGTGCGTACAGGTCCTGCAGCACAGGACACAAGGACGGCATAAGACACTTTTGGCCACCTTCTTGTCTCCACCCTGGCACCATGGATCGCAGTGGTCTACGCAGGACCTTGGGATAATGTAGACATTGCGACTGTCACCTCAAACTTTAGCTTGTGCACAGTGAAACTTTCCCTGGCGCAGAAGCACAAAATTGCTTCACTGCAACAAGATCGGTGTGCAACTCCATAGTAAATTTCAGCATTTCTTTGAGCAGAGTGAGATCATAGCTTTTCCTATCAGGCTGTAAAACACATTCCTGAATAATCTCTCCATTGAAACCCAATATGCGGACTCTGTACAGGAATTTTCCACAGCATTACCATGTTAATCTTATGTTAGACAATACGCCAAACACAAGTGCAGTATGTCAGGAACACGCTGAAGTGATGCTGTCTGGTGGATGAACAATTACAAGACCTACATTTTATGTGTCTCTCATTTTGTTAGGCCTATATGCTATCCAGGCAGGCGTTTGTTTTCTTTATCCTTACACATAACCAGGGTTGCAACCCTCCCGGATACCGGCGGACTCCCGCATTTCCCCGGCGGAAGAGTTTTAAATTGCCGCGATTCGCGGTTTTAGTTTATTTTGTTTTATTTTTATTTTATTTTTATTTTATTTTTTTGTGGAGAGGGCGGGGCTAAATATGCAAACTCAGTCTATTTAGCCCCGCCCCCTCATCGGAGACCCGCGAATTGCAGGATTTGCATTACGGTATACAATTATGGTATATTCTGTACCAACTGTTACATTATAACAGTCATGCTGTCTGGGAAAATCAGTTTAGTGCAAGTTTGGTCTCAAAATTCCAAACTCATGTTTCTTTTTGTAAATTTGTGGGTTTTTGTGTGCACCCCCCCTGACCGGGTGATTAAGTTGGGAAAATCTTGAATTTAACCCTTTGAGTGCGAACATCTCTGTGAGTGATGCTTAACATATCCACTAAAAATAAGAAGGACCCGCACAATATATTATTGTGAATTTATTTTGTTCTGGATGGGTAAATACCAGTCAGAGGGGAATATTATTTATACTTTATCCCACTGCCTTAGGGTGCTCTCCACTAAAGCACTATATCCACTAAAAATGCCAGCGTCGCTCACATATGTTATATCAATTCAAATTAAAAAATGTGTTACATAAATAAATAAAAAACATTATATTTCCTATATAAGGTAAACCTTACAGGTCATTATGTTGAATAAAAATGTTTGCTTGCCAATTTTTACACCTATTTTGACAAATTCACTTGGCACTCAAAGGGTTAAGGTAAAAATGGCGGGATTTGCTTCAGAACCCCTTGGACTTCCCTCCTAATGACTAAATAGGCATTTGGGAAATTTCAGGTAGCTTAATTGAGAAACTAATCATTATTGGGGATGAAAAAATAATAATGGCCATAGATTACCCCCATATCAACTTGTCCATTAGTTTATGCACTCCATATTGAATGTATTTATTCTAAATAAAAATATATTATTTATTTACATTTTTTTAAGAGTCCTCAAATTACCCCCAAATCACCTCTTTTTTTGCAGTTTTCGTCTATTTACTTTCAAATTAAACAACAAGCTTTTTACAGACATCCGCTAACTGACACCTTGTCAAAACTGGTTTCGATGGATGGGTTGACTGTGTCTAGGTCGGCAGTCAATAGGTTGACCACTATTGGTGGACAGGCAATAGGTGGACATGGAGAAAAGGTCTACATTGACAAAAGGTTGACACAAGCAATATGTCAACATGTCAATGGTCGAAACATGAAAAGGTCCACATGAGTTTTTAACAAATGTTTCCATCCAAATTGCTTATCATACTTTATGATCCACGTGCACTACAATTGGGAATGGTAAAGTGTGTTGAGCTAAGCGGGATACCATGCCCAAATTCATGCGAGTGCACACATTACTCTAATTGGGGTCCATGTCGACATAGAAAACAAAAACTTGACGTTCCTGTGTTGGCCATTTCCATGCTGTGAGTAGAATGCATTGGTATTTCTACATGAATTGTGCAAGTCTCATGTGTATGCAAGAAAGAGGAGTCTGGTTTGTAGATGAAGTGTGTGAGTTTGCCTTCTACACCTAACTGAATTGCTGGTTAAGGGAAAGGACAGGAGGTGAAGTTGATCATTGCAGCTAATCAGCTTCTAGCGAACATATAGTGCATTATATAAAATGGTAGGTAGCATCTGATTGGTTACTATCAGTGTTCTCTTGAGGGGATATGATCCATTGACCTTTCCCTAAAGCTCCAGAGGTTTCCTGGCTAGGAGCCATAGTATAAAACTTCAAAACTGGAGAGTGAAAAACAGCCAGCCAATCAGCTCCCACCTGTCATGTTACAAGCTGGGTTTGAAATATGAAAGATAGGAGCTGATTGGCTGGTTGTTTATCACTCTCCATTTTATCACTTTTGAAGCTTGATACATCTGGCCCTGAATGTGGTGTTAGAAGATTGGATATTAGGTGTCCATATGACAATTACGCGCTGAACTCTTCAGCCTTCTTTAGCTTCTCGTAACCAGTTTTATTACAAAAATACATGTCTTTAGTTACCATGTAAAAAGGTTTCCGTTAACATTTCCTTTCATTACCAGATGAGGGTGTGGAGGGGGGTGGGGGGGATTGTTTTGACATAAATTGATGTTATATGTACTATTCCATTGATTTTAATGGTATAGCGTCTATTGTAAAGAAAGGAAACTCTAAAACCATTGCAGGATGTTTGAGGAAAATGACGCCAAATACATAAGTGTTTCATTTTTTTTACAGAATGGCTTCACCCCGCTGTATATGGCAGCGCAGGAAAACCACTTGGACGTGGTGAAGTTTTTGTTGGATAATGGGGCAAGCCAGGGTCTTGCTACAGAGGTAAGAGCATTACTTTATCTGGGGGAAAGGACGATCATTTCCTGTTACTGAGGTGTATGGTCAGATCCATATTGCCTCTGCTGTAGATACACTTTAATACCACGGTCTTTCTAAGTACTGTAATCTTGATGGGATTTGTATTTGCAGCAAGCAACTGCTTTGTCATAGAAATTGAGCTGAATAATACAAGAATTTACATACATATACCAACCGTTGTTTACACACCCATATACTTTCGGACATTATTATTTTACTTTCCTAAGGTTGACAGGGTTGGCAGGTCAACACAAGCATTAGGTCGACAATGGCAAGGTCGACAGTCAAAATGTTGACATGAGTTTTCTAAAAAAAAAAATGAGCCACTATGTGCCGATAGGCGGTATTTCATGCCCTACCATCCACTACGGCGTGACAGGAGAATAAAATAGCGCCTGAAGCATGGCGAGCAAAGCGAGCCAATGCGGTACATTTTGACACTGTCCTTGATGACTATGTCAACATTTGTTTGCTGTGGGTGTTCTTGTTCTTCTCCTTTCCATCTCCTCTTGGACTACATTTTTCTAACTGGAGACTGGTGGGCAGTGGTGCTGAAAGCACAAGGAGTGGGTACTTTTTGTCCAGGCTTGTTGAGGGGGCCCGGATCCCACTGTCAGCTTCCCCCACGCTTGCCCGTACATCTGTCAGTCCTCCCATCCATTCAGAGAGAACGCTGACTGCTGCAGCCTCTCTCTCTCCACAGCAGAGCGCACACTGCTGACTGGGGAGAGAGGCCGCTGCAGAGGCAGTCCGTCCTCTCTCCATGTGTGCTGTGCAGGGGGAGCATTCTACACCCTCACCCCCGCTACCCCTCGTAGCGTTCACCAGTGCCCCCTTCCCCCCTGTGCAGACTGTTCGGGCGTGATGCACATGAGGGGGATTGGCTATACCTTCCTACATTTGCCATGCCCCATCTTGACACAGCTGTCGGCACCCCTGAATAAAGGGTGTGGAGCCATACACTGCTAAATGTAGTAGTGCCCAGCCCCAAAATGCCACACCTCTAGACCCAGTGTAAAGTTCTCCAGTGTCCCATGCGGATTCCGAGAAACGCTTTTACCAGTAGGTACCAAAATCCTTCTTTCTTTCTTTCTTTCTTTCTTTCTTTCTTTCCTTCTTTCCTTCTTTCCTTCCCCCTGAGTCTCCCTTAAATCAGTCTCTGGCTGCTTAGAAGACCACAGCTGCAAATTACATTAACCTGCATGTCTGTACCAGGCCTCGGGTCATTTTATTGGATGGTGTTTACAAGGAACAAGTATAAGTAATTGCTGCCATGCTGTAATATGCACAGATGTTGCTATTGTTTGTGTCTCTAGATTTATATTATAAAGTCCGGTAACCTTAATGTAAATAATAATCATGTTGCCCAAAAAATTACGTTTGATGGTAATTTGTTGTACAAAGCAGCTACGACACTAAACAGTGAATGGGTTCTATTGTTTTCAGCTGCTTTAATTGTACTCATTTGCTCCCTTAGGATGGGTTTACACCTCTGGCAGTCGCCCTTCAGCAAGGCCACGATCAAGTGGTTTCCCTGCTTCTTGAAAATGACACAAAAGGAAAAGTTCGACTCCCAGCTCTCCACATCGCCGCCCGGAAGGATGACACTAAAGCAGCAGCTCTGCTCCTGCAGAATGACCACAATGCTGATGTGGAGTCCAAGGTTTGTCAGTTTGACTTGGATCTGAAAGCCAATATTATGCACGCTATATTACAGGCAAAGCTTATCCCAAGAAGCATTGCAATCCCTCCCTGTCTTATAATTGTCAACATCCTTGCTTTAAACCTAAGTACCTTTTCATTTACCTGTTTATTTGTTCGAGGAAGGTAATGGGCACATAATTTTTAAGTTGCAGTTTTAGCTTTTTTGGGGAATACCTTTCATTTTAGTTTATGCCGTGCATGTGCCAACCCAGTATGCTCACATAAATGTCTACACTGCAACAGTGCAATCACTGTGTCACAGGAGGCGCCTGCAGTACTTAGGCATACATAGGTTCTTATGCTTTACGGGAAAGATCACTCCCTCTTGTAATATATTCCAATGTGGATAATTATTATTATTACATAGGCCACTAAAATCTTTTTCCCCGTTGGAGCAGGTCTTTGACATATCTGAGACCAAACAAAATTAACCATTGCATAGAATGATCCTTGATGGTTAACCTTGATACTCCAGATGTTGTTGAACTACACATCCCAGCACGCTCTCCTACAGTTTTGCTATTTGGCCATGCTAAAACTGATGCAGGGCATGCTGGGATGTTGGGAGGAATGCAGTGCATAATGTAATCAGTGCTGCAGTTCAGCTGCCACAGCTTTCTTATCGCCACGTTCTGTTATGCTTCAGATAAAGAATCTCGCTCACAGATATACAAGTCTCACGTATCAAATTAATACGCACAGACTCCTGATGCTTCTTTAGCCAAATCACATTGGGGGTTATTTTGGTTCACTCTTTCTGACAAATTCCTTCTTAGATGGACAAAACCATGTGCACTGCAGGTGGGGCAGATGTTACTTGTGCAGAGATAATTAGATTTGGGTGGGGTTTTACTTCAAAGTGAGATCTATATTGCAGTGTAAAAATAAAGCAGCCAGTATTTACCCTGCACAGAAACAAAATAATTCACCCAAAATCTAATTCTCTCTGCACATTTTACATCTGCCCCCCTGCAGTGCACATGGTTTTGTCCATCTAAGAAGGATTTTGTCAGAAAGAGTAAACTAGAATAAGGCCCATTGTGACTAATATGCGGCAGTTCGCCCCTCGCCCCCCGTGCAAAGGGGGTACCTGCTGCGCCGTCTGGGAAGCGGGCAGGGGGGGTCCATGCCGGCTTCTGACAGAAGCCTGCAGTGGTGTCCTTGCCGCGGGGGTACCTGCGGCGCTGTGTATAAAGCTGGTGGCAGTGGGGGTCCCTGCAGTGAATAAGAAATAACTAGCGCTATCCGCCGGGCTATGCGGCGGCGCGGGAAGCTGAGATTCAGCCAATCAGCGTGCGGCCAGTGTTTTCAAACCCGGCAGCGCTTCCCGCGCCGCCGCATAGCGCTAGTTATTTCTTATTCACTGCAGGGACCCCCCGCCGCCGCCAGCTTTATACACAGCGCCGCAGGTACCCGCGCAGCAAGGACACCACTGCAGGCTCCCCAGACGGCGCAACAGGTACCCCCCACCCCCAGGCACCGGGGCGCCCCCACCCCGACTCGCCTGGGGCGCTCCGGTGCCTTGCACCGGCCCTGGGCACTAGCAGAGACGCACAGGACTTAGTGGCTCACTCGCGCCAAGCGTCACAAATCACATGACGTATTGAGTCTAGTTGTATGAGCACACATCTGTATGTCAAGGCAAAGTGATACACTTTAACACACAAAAGTGACATTTGCACTAATTGCAATGAAGGCAGCTCTCATGTCTCTCTCTCCTCTGAAATACCCACAAGCTTAGCTTTATAGGAACCTCCCCTGTTACAGGATACAGGATCAGAGAGTAGACATGCACCTTCAGATGCACTTGGCAGAGAATTTAAAATGGTCTTAATTTTTTTAAACAAAATTAATACTGATGCCATTTTTGTGCTTAGTTTAATGAGCCCTGCGTGCAAACCCTGGCACCAAACCTACAGTACCATCATTTGGGGAATAATCAGCCATTTTGGCTACGTAGGCACTCCACTATCTATACATACAGTAGACCACATATGACTCCATTCTCAGTGCTTAGGTGTTCCATTTGTCAACGCAATATATTTATGGTGTCCATTTAATTAAAATATTGTTCTGCGAAATATGTATATTTCTTGTATAGTATCATTTCACACCAAAATGACTTCAGCCGAGGGTTACATTATGTCTCATTCCACCTGCATGATCAAGCAGAATCACCTGCTAATAGTCTGACATTTAAACATAATACTCTAATTCCCCTTCTGTGCCTGCCTTGTGATCATCCACGACCCACACTGTTGTCATTATCCTGAAGCCTTTGTCATCCATGTCATCAGTGGTGGACTAACCATTCATTCTTTTCCCCCTTTTTGCTTCCCAATGTGTAAACATAGGTGATGGTGAATAGGACAACAGAGGTATATATGTACACACAGCCACTCATATTCTCTCACTGCTGCTGCATTCCCTTTATATTTTGTTCTGTTGCCTCCTACATAGTATTGATTTGCTTTTAGACCTGAAGGTAGCATGTGCTGTGGGAGGCAAGACTGTAACCGGGGCTGTCTGCGGCCAAGAATTGTAAGAGAGCAACAAATTCTCAGCTTGTCACATAATGTTTGTGACGTCCTTGTAAATGTTTCATTGGCTTTCCCCAGAGCTGCAGACAGTCCTGACACACTGCTTCCGATACTGTTTTTTCCTTAGGCTTCTCTGCATGACACTTGCACTCACCTGGTGTCAGCAAACTGGCGATCTTCTGTAGACCTTCACTGATGAAGCCCCTTAATAGCTAGCATGGCTATAGTGTTTGCTAACTATTTACAAATTGCATCTAGTTCATTGATTGAAAGATGGATTGGAGGCTGATTGCATGTGTTTAGACTTTAAAATGATGTGATAGATTCAGATAGTGCCGTAATCCATGATACAATTATAGTGTTCATTTTAGCACCCTGCTCCTTGTAGAACCCTTGCAGTTCCTCCTTCCCACCTGGGGTGTCACTCTCTGCTGTGGTGTTTCTACGACAGCCTGGTTTGTATCTCAGCATTGAGATACAAACCAGACTGTTCTTGAAGTACCACAGCAGACAGCGACACCCCGGGTGGGAAGGAGGAACTGCAAGTATTTTACAAGGAGCAGAGTGCTAGAATGAACACTACAATTATAATGTAATCAGTCATAAATGAGAGACTTCTGACAAATTCATTTGGACTTCATTAAAAGCATGGTAGTAAGCTTCGTAACTTCAGCATTAAACATTAAAGTATAGATCATATTTAAGAGGTTTACATCTTATGTAGCCTTATTTTAGTACTGTGATTGTCAACATTATTTTCTACTGGAAAGATGGACATTGGTAAAGACCAATGAACAAAAGGAAAAATAAAACAACCATAAAATCATTGCTGCGCCCAGGCAATGGGGCTAGTTTGCCAATACAATCAACTGCATATAATTCATAATTAATGTATAACCCAGGGTAATGTTTTTGTAAACTACTTTAAATCTCATTCTTGGTTTATTGGCCAATCGCTAATATTTACCACAGACATAATGACTGTAGGGCAGTGGTTCTCAATCTTGGTCCTCAAGATCCCAAACCGTTCACGTTCTCAATGTCATCTAGCAGGTACACAGGTGCATTTATTACTCACTGACACATTCTAACTACTTGCCTGGCATGGTCGCATCCTTTGCAACCATACCCGGTTCTGACCTTGCTCACAAACAGTGCATCCAGTCACAAATGCAGAGTTGGTGCCTGCCAGAAGATATTCCTCTAGCAGCCACATAGAGGGACCTTCTGGCCTCTCTGCCTCCCTGAGTGTCCCTGAGTGTCTGCCGTGCTGCCGACCCGACGCAAAGTCAAGATGGTTGCGATGTTCCGATGGACAGGATGTTCTGATTTTATAGTGGTTAACAAAAATGCACAGGTGGATCTAATTATTTCACTTGTGATTCTGTGATGAGACCTGTAAAACATGAACTGTTTGTGGTCATGAGTTTGATGAGCTATGTTCTAAGTCTATGTCAAATTACTGGTTTCATCACAAGGAAAAAAACTGTTGTCAGGATTCGTAGGAAAAAGAAAATGACCTGTTGAGTAATATACTGGAAATTCACTATAGTTATGCAAAGAATTAAGCCCTATACACACTAACCGATGTTTTAAACGATATCACCCAAAAGGGCCCTTCCGAGCAATTAATGTTTTAAACAATGATAGGGTGTATGCTCAATATCGTTAATAATGTACATTCCTGCTCATCGTTAACACCCACACCTTACTGTCAGCTGAACGTGAAGAACAATTTTCACTATGTATCCAATTACCTGCATGTTCAGCGGGGTCCCAGTGATGTCACTGAACGATATTGTTATCACTATCGTCCATCGTGTACAGTTAATATAGTCCTTCCACGGATGATGTCAGTGCCACGAGTTATCAAGTGTTTATGGGACTTAAGATTACACACAGGAGTTTGTCTGATCGTAGATATATATTTATTATAAGCATACTGTATATTACCTATGCTTCTTATGAAACTATAGATGCATTCTAGGCTTGTTAATATTCTGAAGTACATTTTTACGAAGCTACAGTATACAAAGCTAGTTTTTGCATAACAGTACTTTTATATTCAGTATGATTTAAATTCAATTCTAAATTGACCCAATTTACTGCACAACTAGGTCAATTATATGGATTTATGTAAACTAACTGCTTATTGAAGGGTTTCTCAAATACCGTTCTTTAGTATCCCCAATAGATCAAATGTTATGTTGTCTTTAATCGTGCAGAGGTGAACTGCTGTGTCACGGTGGGTCAGTCATTATCATATCAGCTTCCAGTCACAAATCCTCAAAACATGATCTGTTGGAAAATTTTATCTTAAGGGGTTAATGTTGAGAACCACTGACCTATATGTTAGGTGGAAGAAAGTGCCCATCTCCTTAGTACAGTGAGTGTGCATGCATCGGAGATCATGGTTGCATAAATAAATAGATTATATGTATTTAAATACTTTTCCGGGTCAGAGG
The DNA here is from genome assembly GCF_055691185.1 of Crinia signifera. NCBI lineage: Eukaryota > Metazoa > Chordata > Amphibia > Anura > Myobatrachidae > Crinia > Crinia signifera. The sequence continues at coordinate 235,723,978 of NC_139222.1, read as the reverse complement.
GGTTAACCTGCCTACTCAGGTGAAACAAGTACAAATCCCAGTACCTATAGTCTGCTATTCACAATACTTTGTCTAAAAAACACAAAGCACATTTTGTAGGAAATGCAGTAACAAAATGCTAAGCATGGTATATGATTAAGGCATGGTATGTGAAAGGACACTAGTGATATATATATATATATATATATATATATATATATATATATATATATATATACCAAAATGCTCTTCCTGGAATTACACAGTTAAATCATATTGATATAGAAAAGTAAGTTACTTAAATTCAGATAGGGATTTTCTGTTTATTACAGCATTGCATGTAAGAATAGTACAAAGGAATGTCAGTGTTGCACTGTCTATTTCCAGAGCTATTTTTCTTAAATATTGTTTACAATGAAGTATAACTGACCACTGCACATTTTTTTTTTTTAAATGTGTCTTGTTTTTTGCAACTTCTCCTTTGTTTGTTAATATATGCAGCTTATCTTAAGGTGGCCATACACCTACAGATTTATCTTCAGATATGGCTGGTTGGAACAAAAAAACAAAACGGTTATGGATGAGAGCAAATGACAGTTGACCATTTGCTTGGAAATGCTGGAAAACTGCCAAACTGTCATTCAAATGTTACCAGATTTTTGTTCCAACCAGCCAGATCTGCAGATAAATCTGTAGGTGTATGGCCACCTTTAGACTACTAGAGTTGGCCACACACACATAGATAGTACAAACCGCCTCTCCCAATTTTAGTCATTACTGTAATATGGGCCATACATCAGCCAGTCGATTTCCTGATGCAGATAGGTGGGCATTGATGATCGGTAATCCATTGGGGAATTGGCAATATCCAACATTTTAAGAATACCACGTTCACCAATCATTTGTTGGGAGGAATTGGCAAATCAAGGATTCTCCCAGGCATCAGGAGAACATGGAATTTCTTCGACAATCTGCTGATGTGTGGGCCACATAAGTCACACCTGGACAAATCCTAAAGCTAGGTAGCTAATATATAAATATGACTCCTTACGTCTAATGATTGAGATCAGTCAACATCTCCATTGGCTCAATTAAAGATCCTAAATTTGGATGACTTCTCCCGAATACTATATTACTTTGTCCCCTCTATGATTACACCAAAGTTAATGAATATAACTACAGTACAAATAGTACTGTACTGTCAGCTAACTGGATCACCCATCTCCGAGTGATCAATGTTGGCCTTGTTTGGTTGAAATTGACCATCATCATCAATATCATCTCTGTGTGTATGGCCTGCTTAAACATCCCTTTTACATGGAAATACCTTCTTGTAACCTAACCCCAGCAATATATAAGAACTAATCTCTATACTAGAAGTACAGCATAGTAAAATAAATACTCAAACGAACTAAATTTCAAATAAAGTTATATTGTTTTTTTTTCTTTTTTTTTTGCACAGCATATAAAATTGTACATAGATTATTTTCTAAATAAGATGAAGGATAGCTATAAGTAATTTTAGTGTAGTAGATTTACTCAAGCAGAGATTGACCCTCAGATCTCATGTGAATATTTATAACTAAACATCCTAGCATCTGATGTGTGACCTTGTGCATGTATACATTTTCACATTTCAACACTTACTTATATAAACCTGAAATAACGACTCGGAGACTTGGGTTTGGCAGAAATTGTTAGCTGAATTTATTTAAAACACTTTAAGATAATTGCTTGTATTAGAATTCCTTAATTAAATGGTGGCCCAGAAAGAACGGCTAGTGATCTAAGGGAAAAGAGGAAGACTCCTCCTTCCCTGTCCCTATTATCCCAGCTAACTCTGCCCTCCCCTGCTTTCCTATTGGCTCCGAGTCACATGCTCTATTGTGTACACACAGCCTTGGATGTTTAATTCACTCCTTTCCTATGGCAGTCATTACGTTATTCTTCTCAGTGACATTAGCAGTTTACATGTTCAGTTATCAATCAAATGTAGAATATTGATCAGAATTGTTGCAAAGGATATTTTGTCTGTCAACTTGTTTAGAATGTTGCTTCTGAAACTACTATTATTTATATTGTAAATCTTAACCAATCCATAAACTTCATATTTATTTTCTGTTGGTCTTTACAGAGCGGCTTTACACCACTTCACATAGCCGCACATTACGGGAACATCAATGTGGCTACCCTGTTGATAAGCCGGGGTGCAGCTGTGGATTTCACTGCCAGAGTAAGTCAAGAATCAGATGAATTCTCAAAATATTTATCTTCCAGACCATCATTAATAATATAATGGTTTAATCATTGATTATAAACTATTGATTAAAGAACCATTGACTTTAAAATATAAGGAGAACTAATCTAAAATATGTTTACACTGCTGATTAGAAATGTATTAACATAGTTTTTGTTTTCACTTTTATTGGGTGTCTGGAGGGGAGGGACGATGAAGAAACTTCATTTAGGCATCCTCCTTTGGGATTGGTCACACCCCTATTATGATACAGTCATATCAATAAGGGATGGTTACAACTAGGGCAGTGCAACACTATGCAGCGTGACGAGGTCAGAGGTCACGCTGCGCAGAGCACAGCCGCAAAGCCCGCCTCAGCCGTCCGCACGCCCATCCAGCCTTCCCGGCTCCTGGCCACCCTGCCGTATGAGCCCGCCTACCAACCCGGCAACCCAGCAGCCCTCCCACCTGCCCACTTATCAACCCGGCTCCTGGCCACCCAATCAGCTCAGACACCCACTCAGCAACCTGGCTCCATAAATATAAGTAAATATGCGGGTGGCCAGGGTGTTTTTTATAATTAGGGAAGCCAATTCCGGGATCCCGGGATTGAAAAATACTCAATTGAAAAAATACTCAATTGAAAAAATGCCCCGGGATTGGCATCCCTTGTACTAATTCCTTGTATATGAAATGTTATGGCATGTAGGAGCTGGAAAGTCTGGAAAATTTGACAGCAGTCCAATAACTGGCAGGCACATCACACTATGGGGCAACATATATTTATAGCCCCACCCTAGAGTTCTCACACTTGTTGCAGCAGTGCAGTCTTTCCAAGCATATCAGTGGAAAAATTACTCTGCTGAAACAAGTATGGGCACTTGTGCAGAAGAGAGCATATATGCCCGCACGTTGCATGGACATGCATAAAATACAGGATGGGTTAGGATGGACAGCCATTTTGACAAATCGGATGATGCAGCCCACCATGGTAGATAGTGGGGGAAAGTTACTAAAGGAAAATTGTAAAAAAATAGGTGTAAAAATAGGTGTATTTGTATCCACAAATACACCTATTTTTGACATTTACTATCCCGAAAATACGGCAATTCGTATTCGTATTGATAGCACATCAATACGAATACGAATTGCCGTATTTTCGGGATAGTAAATGTCAAAAATAAGTGTATTTCTGGATACAAATACACCTATTTTTTACAAATTTCCTTTAGTAAATTCCCCCCAGTGTTTCATCAGTGCAATATGGCGCAACAATTAATATATTCATTTTAAATTGCTCAGATTACAGTATATTTCCTTCAGTTGAATATGCGGGAAAACAGATCAATAGCTTGCACTCAACAACACAGCGAATGTCGTACATCTCCAGTTCTGTCAGTGTATGGGAAGTTTTACATACAGTCACAGTCCTTAGCAGTTGTGCTTGGCAGATATGAAACACTATTGATCACCTGGCTCGGGCATGTTTGCTGTAATGCTGCCGAAGCACTATTAGTGATTGACATGTGATTTAAACCTATTTTCTCAATGTCTCTGCCAGCTAATGAAAATAGAGTATTTTTATTTTACTATGGAAACATATTAGAACCCATAACTGTGTATTGTGAGTGGATATCACTATTAATGATACTGTAAGCTCCGTGCTGATATCTTCATAGTGTTGACATTGGTAATACTGTATGGTAAAAATGCACCATACGGTACCTCACAACATTTTTTGGCTGAGAATTGTGTGTTCCCATACACAACAGGGTAAAGTCCTGATTTAGTGGGCGTGACCACTGCACAATGGGGAATGTCCTGATTTAGTGGATGTGACCACTACACATTGGGGAATGTCCTGATTTAGTGGGGGTGACCACTGCACAATGGGGAATGTCCTGATTTAGTGGGCGTGGCCACTATACACTGGGGAATTCCCTGATTTAGTGGGTGTGGTCACTTCACACTGGGGAATGTCCTGATTTAGTGGGCGTGACCACTGCACAATGGGGAATGTCCTGATTTAGTGGGTGTGACCACTGCACATTGGGGAATGTCTTGATTTAGTGGGTGTGACCGCGGCACACTGAGGAATGTCTTGATTTAGTGGGTGCAGCCACTGCACAATGGGGAGTGTCCTGATTTAGTGGATATGACCACTGCACAATGGGGAATTTCCTGATTTAGTGGGTATGAATACTGCACAATAGGGAATTTTCTGATTTAGTGGGTATGAATACTGCACAATGGGGAATGTCCTGATCTAGTGGGCGTAACCACTACACACTGGGGAATGTCCTGCTTTAGCGAGTGTGACCACTGCACACTGGGGAATGTCCTGATTTAGTGGGTGTGACCACTGCCCAACAGGGAATATCCTGATTTAGCGAGTGTGACCACTGCCCAACAGGGAATATCCTGATTTAGCGAGTGTGACCACTGACCAACAGGGAATATCCTGATTTAGCGAGTGTGACCACTGCCCAACAGGGAATATCCTGATTTAGCGAGTGTGACCACTGCCCAACAGGGAATATCCTGATTTAGCGAGTGTGACCACTGCACACTGGAGAATGTCCTGATTTAGTGGGGGTGACCACCTCAAAATGGAGAATGTCGTGATTTAGTGGGTATGGCCACTACACACCGATTAAGTGGTGTCCCCTCATTAGAAAGCAAAACAAAACAGTTTTTGGTAGGTGTGAAGCGGGTTAGGGGACTGTCCTGCAGTGACTGAGATAGTTGGATCATGAGTATCAAATTGATAAATAATTACTGAACTAAAATAACTTCATTGCACCATCTGTAAAAGCAGCAATACTGCAGCAGGTAATACACATATAGCAAGATATTATCTTTATTTTAAGGCTTCATTATGGCTGATGCTTGGAATGAGGGTAAGTCTAGTTGGACATTTATAGTAAATACAGCAGTATTTGTAGACACCGGCACAGCCCAGGAGACCCAAGGAACTCACAGGCACAGTGCAGTAATTGCACATAGATAAAAGTGCATACACAGGCTTTCTGTAACCTTCTAGTCCTTTTGGGCCACATTACATAATGATGAGTGGAAGTGCGTGTCTGGCAGACTTTATACTCCATTTATTATTCTTGACAGAAAAGATTTCCTTCTAAAGGCTGCCTTAGGTCATTGCATCATCAAAATGACCACAAACCCTTATAATTGTTTCAAACACCAATTTCTATTATAATCTGTGTCTTACTGGCCAAAAGAACTATAACAACATTTAGGTTAGGCCTTGACACTTTCCAGTCAGAGCAGCAACTATGATGTCACTGTATCCTTCCGCCCCGCCCAAACTAACATAAGTATTTGCGTAAGAGTTAACATGTGCACTTTAAAATAAAAAATATTGTGCAGTCTACAACAAGGTAATTATGACAGATTTATATATATTTGTATGGAATAATAAAGTATATTTTAAATTAATATCCTTTGTTGCTGCTTAACACTGCTCCTTGGGTAACCTCATTATAGTCTCGGGTGCCAGACGGGATCCCGACAGTCGTTTACCCGACGTCGGGATAATGACTGTCGAGATCCCGACTGTCGGAGTCCCATACCACACCCATAGTCTCAACCCTCAACACAATACGTCCTTATTTTTAATACTCCTTTTTATGGGATTACACCATTTTACTGTATGTGTTTTTATGTAAAATATTTCTGGTAAGGAAATAAATCACACTCAGGTCTTTAACAGTATAAATAACTTTTCTCAAGAATCTAGACTAATATCTCCCCTTAAATATGCTACATACAGTATGCACTGCCTTATCATTGCTTCTCAACCACCCTCCATATAACTCTGGGATACAGTCATTGGGTCTACAGCAAGTTGTTCAACAAGCATTGGGTCGACGTTGGGATAGGTCGACAGATGTAGCCCCACTCATTTATCTTCCTTAGGCCATGGCTCAGCAAGGCTCACCATGGCTATCCTATTGTTCTCAGCTGCAATACAATGCATAGAACAATACAGTAGGGATTGATGAGAGTGGCTCCATCTTAGGTCGACAGGTCATTAGGTCGACACAAGAATTAGGTCGACAGTGTCTAGGTCGACAGTCAAAAGGTCAACATGGGGTTTTTCACTGTTTTTTGAGCCGACGTGCCGACAGGCGGTATTTCATGCCCTACCATCCGAGCGCAGCGAGGCACCGTGCCCGAAGCATATTGAGCGATGTGGGGCATTGGAAACTGTGTCCATGTTGACTGTGTCAACATTCGGGTAAAAAACAGTGAAATAACCCCATGTCGACCTTTTGACTGTCGACCTAATGCTTTTGTCAACCTGTCGACCTAGACCCATGTCTACCTTGACCAATGTGGACCTAGAACCATGTCGACCTTTCCCCATGTCGAGCTAACGGTGTCGACCTAAAGCTTGCCGACCAACTTGCTGTAGACCAAGCGATCGCAACCCATAACTCTAAAGGTCCGTAAACATTAGACAACATGCAAACGGTGCATTGGGATGGGGAACCAGCACAGGAAATTTCTGGGAGTAGCCCTAATAGATGCAGAGTCTGTTGAGGGTTGGGGTGGGGTTTGTCACCCTGTGCCCAAATGACAGCTGTCTATGACACCTTTCCTGCACCCCTGCAGCAGCAGCCACAGCACATGTCAGGACCTGAATCCGTTGCTTTATGCAGATTCCTATCTATAATAAGTGTTAGCAGTTGGCAAATGTAGAAGTCACGTCAATCTGAAATAATAAAAATGCAATGCACAATAAAAGATGTTTAAAAAATAAAAAGATTTATGAAACATTTAATAATACAAGTTTAAGTGGATATCCTTTTTAAAATGACAACTGAAGCTAGTATAAGTGCTTATTCCAACATTTACATATAAATGTACAATATGCTTAAAATAAAGTTTAAGTTTTGCCCCATAAAGCATACAATTGACAAGGACATGGAAATGGACACTGCCGGATGTAACATGAGCATATTTCTGCACATAAGTGAGCTGATTAAGGTAATTGCCCATTTATGAGATATCTGATAAACCTAGAACACATTTTTTTTGGTAGGAAAAGGCAGTAACCTTGTGAATGACCTGCTGCCACAGGGCATAAAAAGGAAAACCTACATTTCATAATACTATGATCTGGTTTGTAGAGCTGATTGTAGAGTCATATTCAGCTCACTGTTTGATCTGAAGCTCCTTTTTCAGTTACTAGTCCAGATTACGCACTGTCCCTAGGTTATTCCTAAACCACTTTCCTGGTGCTCCCCCATTTTGTGTACTGTAACAGCCCCAAATGATTGGCTAGTATCACAATTTTAGTTAGATGGTCATTATCGGGCACTAAATTCATAGCCCCTTTTTTAGACTTTTGACTTCATTCTTTGTCATGTTTGTAAAACAAACAGGGAGACCTGTTTACCATACGTGTCATGTGTACTGTACACGTATGTAAACTGGCTTTCTAACAGATGAGTGCAAAGCAAATCTTCTGGAAAATTGCACAGGGTTAATACGTCATGGATGGCTGGTACGCAAGTGGATCTTAATTAAAGGAGACATACCGATTTTTCTTTTCAAACTGATTGCTAATTTCAGCTCTTTGATCCTGGCAAGGTACCTAATCTAAAGTATTAATGACACAATTATAAGTATTACAAGATGACAGGGCTAAGTAGAGAGGCAAGTATCGGAGCTCTAGGTCAGACGGGGTGAGAATAATGTACACTATACAATGATAAGTAGAGCGAGAGTAATGCACCTGAAGTTAGACGTACATACAGTCGTATTCTACACTGCAGTTTAGTTGGCCTTTATTAAATATTCATGAAAAGATTCTATTTTTCAAAGTAGTAAGACCGGGTAATGTTAAAGTTTTATTTTTATTGCAACAATTTAAAGGACTGTATCACATCTTTTGTCTTGAGTCCACAGACCTACAGCAATGGATAGTCCCATTCACTGCTTAACAAACCAATACAGTTTATTGTACCATTGCAATTTATTAAAGTTGACCAACCCCCATGCGGTTTCCAGACCAGCCCACCTCAATGCCTGATGCTGTATGAATGACTTATCACAGAAGGGGCAGGAGTGTGAGCTGCAGCCTTCCCAGGAGGAATCGGGAAGCGGTGACTCCTCTTTAATGAGGAGCATGGATGGTGTAATGGTTAGCATTACCGCCTCACAGCACTGAGGTCATGGCTTCAATCCCCACCATGGCCCTAACTGTGCAGAGTTTGTATATTCTCCAAGTACTTACATGGTTTCCTCCGGGTACTCCAGTTTCCTCCCACAATCCAAAAATATACTGGTAGGTTAATTTGCTGCCAACGAATTAACCCTAGAATGTCTGTGTGTGCGTGTACATGTGGTAGGGAATATAGATTGTAAGCTCCACTGGGGCTGGGAATTTGGAAATATTATTTGTAAAGCCCTGAGTTTCCTCCGAGTACTCCGGTTTCCTCCCACAATCCAAGAATAACTTAAGTTAATTGGCTGCCAACAAATGAACCCTAGAATGCCTGTGTGTGCATGTTGTATGGAATATATATTGTAAACTCCATTGGTGAAGGGACTGATGTGATTGTTGAAGTATTCTTTGTAAAGCGCTGCAGAATATGTGTGCGCTATAAAAATAACTGTTAATAAGTAACAATGCTTTCCCCTCTGGTGGGCATGTAAGTAACCTACAATCCTGATAGTACATAACACAAGTGGTGAAAAGTAAAGGCTAACCTGTTAAATTGTGCAAATGTGTTTGTTGGAGATTAGTTAGCCAATGCTTCCCAAATTGCTCCCTTGTGTATCGTAATAGTCATAGAATCCCATTTTTTACATGGTTACAATTATTCAGACATTTTTGTCTTATTGCATTAGATAATACAACTGTTGGAGCAGTGGCGGAACTACCGCCGGTGCAGACGGGGCAGTGCACCGGGGCCCAAGGGGTTAAAGGGGCCCGGTGCTGCCGCCTGCCCGGCATGACAGAGTTCCGTGGGTTTTTTTTATACTGTGCATGGCCGCGCGCGGGTGGCAGTGGGTACATAGCAGGGCGTGTACGTGTGGGGCAGACATGGATGCAGAAGCAAAGGCAGCAGCGCCCTGCATCCATTCTGTGTCTGGCGGTGACCGTCCTCCTTCCAACAGGCAGCCAATCGCAAGGCTGCCTGTTGCTGCTCTCAGCCTTGGAGCCTGACAGGAAGTGAATTCCTGTCTGCTCTGAGGCTGAGCACGGAGGGCTCCAGGAGGAGTGGCGGAGCGTGAGCGTCACAGACAGCAGAGCTGCCATGCCAGGGGTAAGTTACTTGGAGGGAGGGGGCAGTGTATATATAATATACATTGCTGAAACATTAGGAATTATAGGGGGGGGGGGCTGCATAAAACTTGTTAAAATAAAACGGAAGCTGGAAGCAAAAAATATGTTATCATATTAAGGGGGGGGGGGGGTGTGGAGGGCACAAACCCTTACCCTCCCAGTCTAACTAACCATACACCCCCCCTTCCCCTGCTGCCCAACTGTAACACCCCACCCTCAGCCTAACCTTAGTTATACACACCCCAGTAACCTAGCCCTAACTATACATCCCCCATAGACTTAACCCTATACATATACCCCCCCCCACAGCCCAACCATTCACCACCCACCTGCAGCCTAACCCCACCCATCCCCCTCCCCACAGCCTAAACCTACCCATACTCTCCCGCCCGTAGCAGTCCATAGCACTAACCACACCCACCTGCAGCCTATAACCCTAACCACACACACACCCGCAGACTATAACCCTAACCATACATACCGCAGCCTATAACCCTAACTATACACACACATCCCACAGCCTGTAGCCCTAATCTTACACACACACACACACACACACACAGCAGCCGTCTTTGGCGCACACTGTTCCCATTTTGAGTGGGGCGGGGGGCCCAAAGAATATTTTTGCACCTGGGCCCACTACTCGCTAGTTCCGCCTCTGTGTTGGAGCAATATGTGAGTGCTATGTGTCATTGTGTACATTTATGCAAAGATCAGATTGCAGGCTGTATTTATTGTGTTCCATTGTTGATCTAATAATTGTATTCACACATGATTCTATTTTACTCTTGAAGTAAACAAGAACTTATTCTCTTCTCTTGTCTATCACAGAATGACATCACCCCACTGCACGTGGCCTCGAAGCGAGGCAATGGAAACATGGTGAAACTTTTGCTGGATCGAGGATCTAAAATTGATGCCAAAACAAGGGTAAGGAGACACAGGACAGGAAGTCATTTAGTGTAACCTGGAATTTTAGGGATAGGACAGTTATTACATTGCTACAGTATCTGTTACAGTACTATAGATGGCCAGATTATATTCAGGTCAATCTAACACATCCAATTGTACATGTCAGAGCTGAGCCTAGGACTGATTCGGAATTGCCTGCACTTCCCAGATGTTATAATAACGGGGCGTACACACGGGGCGATTTCTGAGCGATCTCACTAAGTCGCTTAGAAAATGCCCCTACATTGCTCCGTGTGGAGGGACCATAGCGATAGTGATGAACAGCCCCGTGCATCGCTATCGCCCAGCAATTAATATCTACTTTATCGCCAGTCAGGGACAGTGTTCTCACTCCGGAATACTGGCCCTGACAGATCACTCAGCACATAGCGCCGTGCAATGCTGTGTGTTGTGCGATCTTGCTGAGAGTCCTGAGCAATCTATTGCTCAGTAAAATATCCCCGTGTAGGCCCCTTAAGACAAACACCATTCTGACCTGTTTGTGCATATAGGGGGGGTTCTGGTTGACGCATAAAAGCTCTGAATTTTGCAGCTTTGCGTGTTATTTTAATTCCACCCAGGGGCATGCATTCCCCAATCACATACAGCCAGTAACAGGGGCATGCATACCCCAATCACATACAGCCAGTAACAGGGGCATACGTTCCGCAATTACATACAACTAGTAACGGGCATACATTCCCCAATCACATACAGCCAGTAACAGGGGCATGCATTCCCCAATCACATACAGCCAGTAACAGGGGCATGCATTCCCCAATCACATACAGCCAGTAACAGGAGCATGCATTCCGCAATCACATACAGCCAGTAACAGGGGCATACGTTCCGCAATCACATACAGCCAGTAACAGGGGCATGCATTCCCCAATCACATACAGCCAGTAACAGGGGCATGCGTACCTCAATCACATACAGCCAGTAACAGGAGCATGCATTCCCCAATCACATACAACCAGTAACAGGGGCATGCATTCCCCAATCACATAAAGCCAGTAACAGGGGCATGCGTACCCCAATCACATACAGCCAGTAACGGGCATACATTCCCCAATCACATACAGCCAATAACAGGAGCATGCATTCCCCAATCACATACAACCAGTAACAGGGGCATGCATTTCCCAATCACATAAAGCCAGTAACAGGGGCATGCGTACCCCAATCACATACAACCAGTAACGGGCATACATTCCCCAATCACATACAGCCAGTAACAGGGGCATGCGTACCCCAATCACATACAGCCAGTAACAGGAGCATGCGTTCCCCAATCACATACAACCAGTAACAGGGGCATGCATTCCCCAATCACATAAAGCCAGTAACAGGGGCATGCGTACCCCAATCACATACAGCCAGTAACGGGCATACATTCCCCAATCACATACAGCCAGTAACTGGCATACATTCCCCAATCACATACAGCCAGTAACGGGCATACATTCCCCAATCACATACAGCCAGTAACAGGGGCATGCATTCCCCAATCACATACAACCAGTAACGGGCATACATTCCCCAATCACATACAACCAGTAACGGGCATACATTCCCCAATCACATACAGCCAGTAACGGGCATGCATTCCCCAATCACATACAGCCAGTAACGGGCATATGTTCCGCAATTACATACAACTAGTAACGGGCATACGTTCCGCAATTACATACAACCAATAACGGGCATACGTTCCCCAATCACATACAGCCAGTAACGGGCATACATTCCCCAATCACATACAGCCAGTAACGGGCATACATTCCCCAATCACATACAGCCAGTAACAGGGGCATGCATTCCCCAATCACATACAACCAGTAACGGGCATACATTCCCCAATCACATACAACCAGTAACGGGCATACATTCCCCAATCACATACAACCAGTAACGGGCATACATTCCCCAATCACATACAGCCAGTAACGGGCATGCATTCCCCAATCACATACAGCCAGTAACGGGCATACGTTCCGCAATTACATACAACTAGTAACGGGCATACGTTCCGCAATTGCATACAACCAATAACGGGCATACATTCCCCAATCACATAAAGCCAGTAACAGGGGCATGCGTACCCTAATCACATTCAGCCAGTAACGGGCATGCATTCCCCAATCACATAAAGCCAGTAATGGGCATACATTCCGCAATCACATACAACCAGTAACGGGCATACATTCCCCAATCACATACAGCCAGTAACGGGCATACATTCCCCAATCACATACAGCCAGTAACAGGGGCATGCGTACCTCAATCACATACAGCCAGTAACAGGAGCATGCATTCCCCAATCACATACAACCAGTAACAGGGGCATGCATTCCCCAATCACATAAAGCCAGTAACAGGGGCATGCGTACCCCAATCACATACAGCTAGTAACGGGCATACATTCCCCAATCACATACAGCCAATAACAGGAGCATGCATTCCCCAATCACATACAACCAGTAACAGGGGCATGCATTCCCCAATCACATAAAGCCAGTAACAGGGGCATGCGTACCCCAATCACATACAGCCAGTAACGGGCATACATTCCCCAATCACATACAGCCAATAACAGGAGCATGCATTCCCCAATCACATACAGCCAGTAACGGGCATACGTTCCGAAATTACATACAACTAGTAACGGGCATACGTTCCCCAATCACATACAGGCAGTAACGGGCATACGTTCCGCAATTACATACAACTAGTAACGGGCATACGTTCCGCAATTACATACAACCAGTAACGGGCATACATTCCCCAATCACATACAGCCAGTAACAGGGGCATGCGTACCCCAATCACATACAACCAGTAACGGGCATACATTCCCCAATCACATACAGCCAGTAACAGGGGCATGCGTACCCCAATCACATACAGCCAGTAACAGGAGCATGCGTTCCCCAATCACATACAACCAGTAACAGGGGCATGCATTCCCCAATCACATAAAGCCAGTAACAGGGGCATGCGTACCCCAATCACATACAGCCAGTAACGGGCATACATTCCCCAATCACATACAGCCAATAACAGGAGCATGCATTCCCCAATCACATACAACCAGTAACAGGGGCATGCATTTCCCAATCACATAAAGCCAGTAACGGGCATACGTTCCGCAATCACATACAGCCAGTAACGGGCATACATTCCCCAATCACATACAGCCAGTAACGGGCATACATTCCCCAATCACATACAGCCAGTAACAGGGGCATGCATTCCCCAATCACATACAACCAGTAACGGGCATACATTCCCCAATCACATACAACCAGTAACGGGCATACATTCCCCAATCACATACAGCCAGTAACGGGCATGCATTCCCCAATCACATACAGCCAGTAACGGGCATACGTTCCGCAATTACATACAACTAGTAACGGGCATACGTTCCGCAATTACATACAACCAATAACGGGCATACATTCCCCAATCACATAAAGCCAGTAACAGGGGCATGCGTACCCTAATCACATTCAGCCAGTAACGGGCATGCATTCCCCAATCACATAAAGCCAGTAATGGGCATACATTCCGCAATCACATACAACCAGTAACGGGCATACATTCCCCAATCACATACAGCCAGTAACGGGCATACATTCCCCAATCACATACAGCCAGTAACAGGGGCATGCATTCCCCAATCACATACAACCAGTAACGGGCATACATTCCCCAATCACATACAGCCAGTAACGGGCATACATTCCCCAATCACATACAGCCAGTAACAGGGGCATGCATTCTCCAATCACATACAGGCAGTAACAGGCATACGTTCCGCAATTACATACAACTAGTAACGGGCATACGTTCCGCAATTACATACAACCAGTAACGGGCATACATTCCCCAATCACATACAGCCAGTAACAGGGGCATGCATTCCCCAATCACATACAGCCAGTAACGGGCATACGTTCCGAAATTACATACAACTAGTAACGGGCATACGTTCCCCAATCACATACAGGCAGTAACGGGCATACGTTCCGCAATTACATACAACTAGTAACGGGCATACGTTCCGCAATTACATACAACCAGTAACGGGCATACATTCCCCAATCACATACAGCCAGTAACAGGGGCATGCATTCCCCAATCACATACAGCCAGTAACGGGGCATACATTCCACAATCACATGCAGCCAGTAACAGGGGCATACGTTCCACAATCACATGCAGCCAGTAACAGGGGTGTATACGTTCCACAATCACATACAGCCAGTAACAGGGGCATACGTTCCACAATCACATTCAGCCTATAACAGAGGCATTTGTTCCGCAATCACATTCAGTCTGTAACAGGGGCATGTGTTCCGCAGTCACATTCAGCCAGTAACAGGGGCATACGTTCCACAATCACATACAGCCAGTAACAGGGGCATACGTTCCACAATCACATTCAGCCTATAACAGTAGCATGCGTTGCACAATCACATTCAGCCTATTAAAGAGGCATTTGTTCCGCAGTCACATTCAGTCAGTAACAGGGGCATGTGTTCCGCAATCACATTATAGTAACAGGGGCATGCATGCAATGACATCCACCTGTATAAACAGCATCTATTCAGGAATCTATTGCTGCTTTTCTGTGGCAAGCTGGAGCACGGATAGCGCCAATCCAGAAGCTGTTAAAGAGCGAATGTTTCTAACTTCCAATCAGCTACCACTGGGAATCCTGCACATCCAGGACAGTGCTGCAGAAGCTCGAGCACTTAGCAGCACTCTCTTGTGAGAGAAACTACATGAAAGTCAGTTTATCAAAAGCAACTTCAGAGTATTTTCAGTGAACCTTCATTTTCAGCTCCTGAGAGTCTCGGAAAGCCACATGGATATCATACATTTTAATGAGAGCATCCAGAAGGCAGAAACATCTTTGACGGAGGTGCTGAATATGCATTTAGCACATAACTTACGCATCATGTATTACGTAAAGCTGATATTGCAGTATTGGTTTTTGGAGAGAAGCCTTAGTCTTATGCTTTATGCATTATAGATTAGCTGACAATCACGCAGAGTCCGTGAGCTGGGATATCACCTGTGAGGCTGGATTTCTGTCCGGCCTGATGTCATCATAATTACCGATAATGCACATTCACCATGGGAGGCTGTGTACCTCCTCTACTTAGTAACTAAACAACCGACTGCAAAAAAACTGAGATCAGGCTGGTCACTATTGGTAACATCAGTGCTCTTTGCCCCTTGTTGTTACATTCAGTGTGAACAGAGTAGAGGTAAATTACCTGTCTAAAATAGTAGAAGTACCATGGTTGCATAGCCCCCTTCTTTATGAAATAGGAGAATCAGGATAAGTTGTGCACTAGGAAGGACATGGGCACGACACATTGTCACCATGCCCAGAATTGGTGGCACTGGCCTGCGCCAGGTCCCTTCAGAACACCCTTTTAGGTGTACGTGGCTCCCATTCAGTACCGCTGCATCCTGGGACCACATATAATGCACGCATCATGCTTTGACTAAAGCTGGGTAAACACTAGCAGATATATCTACAGATGGATTGAGCAGTGTGTTCTACATTCACACTGATCCGGGTGCATTTGCATGTGCCCGCCCACTGAGCTGTCAATCACCGGCAGCTCCCGGCGCGGCTGTATGGGTGGTCAGCGAATCACCCCTACACACAGCACAATACACTGATATATCTCTAGATATATTGGGCATCGGCTGTGTTGCACAGCCAACGCGATATATCTGTGAAAGACGCCATTCACAGACATATCGCTCGTACACACTGGCCGGTGCACCAATATATCAATACATATATATCAATATATCAATCGAATGGGCTGTATATCGGCCAGTGTGTACTCAACTTTACATACATAGGGGTAATTTGCTAAAATGGGAGTTCTATTGAAGATGGTATGTTGCTATGGGCAACCAATCAGATTCTATTATCTTCTAGAAGGTGCTAAATGAATAAGAAGTAGAGTCTAATTGGTTGCTATGGGCAACATCCAATGTTCAAAATAACTCATATCTCAGTAATTTTACCCCATAGAACGTAACCAGTGTCCTTCTAGTAACAAAAACATTTATCAAAACTCCTTGGAAAAGTGGAGAAGTGTCAATAACAACCAATCAGATTATCATTTTATAGATTATACTATATAAGTAAAAGCTAGAATCTGATTAATTGGTTGGCATGGGCAGCACCTCTGCTTGTCCTGTCTAGAAGCTACAGTATGATATGGTGCCACTTTTGTGCGGTGTCATTATTGTGCTGTGCACATGCAGTATGTCATCATGTGAGCCCCTCATTGCTCTGCTTTTCTATGCAAGGAGACAGCATTGGGAAGTCAGGATTTAATTCTGCAATGGGGCTCAGGGGAGTAATAGTTTACCGCTTACAAGCAAATAAGAGCTATACTGGAAATGTTCCTCAGCTATTACATATCAGCTCATTTACTGGCTGTCAACCTAAAAAATGTAGAAGCTACTAAACAGCAAAGTGAGCTTCTTACTGCAAGTGACATAGTAACCTCAGTTCTCTTCTCCATACCTCCCAGGAATCTTGACGTTGGACAGGAGTAGTATCTTACTTGTTTTCAGGCCCATTAGTACATTTAGCCCAAAGTGTTTTCCTTTACAGATGGTAAACATTTATAAGTAACAAGATGCTTGGGCCACGGGGCCCCTTCCAGCTCTCTTGCTGCTGTAATGTGCAGTTGCAGTGGCAACATGCTTCCATGCTGCAGGGTTACAACCACTGATGGGAGACTTAACCGGGTTCATAACCAGAGGGTGACATTAGTCACAAGCTGTCCTAATAAATATATGTAAACGCTAAATTGCTCTCCGTTGTGATGAAGCCAAGAAACATAGAGACTGTTACATGAGCACAAGGTCACAGGGAACATATGACTGTTGTCACAGTAATGTTTATATATATTTTTATATATATATTTTTTTATATATACAGTATATATATATATATATATATATATATATATATATATATATATATATATATATAGTCCAAATGAAGGCACTCCACTCGATTCAATGCAGGTAAAAGAAGCTGTATTTCAGATGCACATTTCGCCAAGTACAAGTACTTTCAGAGCCTCCGCTCCGTCATCAGGGCAATGGCAACAGCGTATTCACAACAAACACAGACAACAGTGTAACCCCAACATGCCCCACCAAAATGAACACATTTATACGTTACCGCCATCGCCTCTCCTCCCTGCACGGCGCCGGCGTCTGCTTACCGGAAGTCCCAGACCCGAACTTCCGGTCTCAAGGGGCGGATGTTCTGGACGCACCTGCTAATGCGTTCCAGCAACAATAGTTCCGCGTTCCACCGGCCTTCCTGGTCACACAGGACTCCCTGGATAGGCTAGATTGACGGGCTTTACTGCAGGCATCTAGGCAGGCGAAGCGGACTGACGTATCTGTAGAACATATAAATACAAACAATATAAATGACACAAATAAACATAAACAGTGATAAAACATAAAAAGTAAAATAAATAAATAAGGAATGAATTTATGAACAGGCTGTCACAACTGTAAAAGTACTCATACCAAGCTGTTCCAATTAATTTTGTCATTAAGACCGTATGGTTTAATGGTGTTGAGACGCAATATCCACTGTGTCTCTCTAATCAGCAGGGCCCTTGCCCTATCACCACCTCTCGGACTCAGGGGAATGTGATCAATTATAAAGTATTTAAGGGACTCTAGCTTATGTCCCAGTTCTAAGAAATGTCGTGGAACCGGCTGGTCCACCACTTTACCCTTCAATGTGTTGCCTATAGCCGATCTATGTATGGCCATCCTCTCCTTAAACTTCCTTGTGGTCTGTCCCACGTAGAACAAGCCACATGGACAAATTATAACATATACCACAAAAGAGGAATTGCATGTCAACACAGATCGAATATCATATGTCTTTTCATGATGAGGATGTTTGAAAATTTTACAAGGCACGATAAATTTGCAGGTGGCACAGTCATGACAACTGTAGCAACCTGGGGGTTTCCTGTACACATTGGGGTGTGGGGGTGGATCATTCTCAGTTACATCGACCTTCATTAGTCTATCCTTGAGGTTGCGCCCTCATGTATAGGCCAACAGTGGCCTCTTATTGATTAATGCAGGGAGATCTCTATCTGTGGCCACTATAGGCCATAGTGCCTTAGTGGCTCGTCTGATGATTGGACTGGTTAGAGAAAATTCATTCACCCATGGAATGACATCATGCTTTTCCTTCTTTTTAGGTTTGAAAAGCTCCTATCGCTGCATTCTGAGGACACGCTCCTTTTGAGATAGAAGATTTTGCATCTCATAACCCCGGTCATTGAATTTCTTTATCATTTTGTCCAACTCATTGGGCAAGCACTCAGCCTCACTTGTGATGCGTGCCACTCGCATCATTTGTGAAAGCGGAAGGCTTTTTTTGGAAGCCAGATACATAGATGATGTGTTCCTGGTGTGGGCGGGTGGGGAGGAGTCCTTCCTCAACTGTATGACCCAGATTAATGCGGCTAGCCCATATATCAAGTTCACATTTAGTCATAGTATGACTCAAGCCAACTTTCTTGATGTATCTATTTCAGTTAAAGATGGGAAGTTCTGCACTAGTGTATTCTCTAAAGCAACTGATAGAAATACTTTGCTCAGAGCAACGAGTCACCACCCTCCGTCACTCAAAAAAAGCCTTCCGCTTTCACAAATGATGCGAGTGGCACGCATCACAAGTGAGGCTGAGTGCTTGCCCAATGAGTTGGACAAAATGATAAAGAAATTCAATGACCGGGGTTATGAGATGCAAAATCTTCTATCTCAAAAGGAGCGTGTCCTCAGAATGCAGCGAGAGGAGCTTTTCAAACCTAAAAAGAAGGAAAAGCATGATGTCATTCCATGGGTGAATGAATTTTCTCTAACCAGTCCAATCATCAGACGAGCCACTAAGGCACTATGGCCTATAGTGGCCACAGATAGAGATCTCCCTGCATTAATCAATAAGAGGCCACTGTTGGCCTATACACGAGGGCGCAACCTCAAGGATAGACTAATGAAGGTCGATGTAACTGAGAATGATCCACCCCCACACCCCAATGTGTACAGGAAACCCCCAGGTTGCTACAGTTGTCATGACTGTGCCACCTGCAAATTTATCGTGCCTTGTAAAATTTTCAAACATCCTCATCATGAAAAGACATATGATATTCGATCTGTGTTGACATGCAATTCCTCTTTTGTGGTATATGTTATAATTTGTCCATGTGGCTTGTTCTACGTGGGACAGACCACAAGGAAGTTTAAGGAGAGGATGGCCGTACATAGATCGGCTATAGGCAACACATTGAAGGGTAAAGTGGTGGACCAGCCGGTTCCACGACATTTCTTAGAACTGGGACATAAGCTAGAGTCCCTTAAATACTTTATAATTGATCACATTCCCCTGAGTCCGAGAGGTGGTGATAGGGCAAGGGCCCTGCTGATTAGAGAGACACAGTGGATATTGCGTCTCAACACCATTAAACCATACGGTCTTAATGACAAAATTAATTGGAACAGCTTGGTATGAGTACTTTTACAGTTGTGACAGCCTGTTCATAAATTCATTCCTTATTTATTTATTTTACTTTTTATGTTTTATCACTGTTTATGTTTATTTGTGTCATTTATATTGTTTGTATTTATATGTTCTACAGATACGTCAGTCCGCTTCGCCTGCCTAGATGCCTGCAGTAAAGCCCGTCAATCTAGCCTATCCAGGGAGTCCTGTGTGACCAGGAAGGCCGGTGGAACGCGGAACTATTGTTGCTGGAACGCATTAGCAGGTGCGTCCAGAACATCCGCCCCTTGAGACCGGAAGTTCGGGTCTGGGACTTCCGGTAAGCAGACGCCGGCGCCGTGCAGGGAGGAGAGGCGATGGCGGTAACGTATAAATGTGTTCATTTTGGTGGGGCATGTTGGGGTTACACTGTTGTCTGTGTTTGTTGTGAATACGCTGTTGCCATTGCCCTGATGACGGAGCGGAGGCTCTGAAAGTACTTGTACTTGGCGAAATGTGCATCTGAAATACAGCTTCTTTTACCTGCATTGAATCGAGTGGAGTGCCTTCATTTGGACTATAGATGAAAGGATTATAAGTGCACCCACCAAGCTGCATCATTTACTACATGGAGTGCCGGCATATTGCAAGTATATATATATATATATATATATATATATATATATATGTATCTTTATGTGTGTGTGTGTGTGTGTATATATATATATATATATATATATATATATATATATACACAGTATATAGTGTGTAATATGCTAATAAATAAGGATTAGGGGAATTACTTGATCATTAGAAAATTCATAATCTTGGGTAGATTTCTGGAAATATTTTTGTACAGTAAAAAAAAGTGTTTTTATATAATGGAAACAGGTAGGAAAATTCAAAATTATGTATTATTCTACCACAAGATAAAATAAGTGTCCTTCGAAATCGAATCTGTTTGTGCTTCCCCAAAGGTCTGTTCTCATAGGTGCATATATGGGGAGACACAGAAATGGAGAGCACAGCCAGAATGATTCTTGAATTCACAATACTTCAAATTCAGTTTCCCAGCCGGCAGGGCCGGCAACAGAAATCTTGGAGACCTGTACAATGATATTTCTGGGGCCCCCACCTAATCCCAAATCCATACAACCCTCTTCTGCATGAGCCTCATTGAACCTTTCACTGCTCCAGAGCCTGCATTCAGGTGCGGACTTCACGGCTGTGTGTCTGCGGCCCCAGGCCGTGCGCGCACACAGAGTAGATGGCTCTGAGCGCCAAGTGGCAGGGCGCACACACAGTAGATGGCAGTGGCACACAGTGAGTAAGCCACACTTAGCCACACAGAGATGGTGCACAGTAGATGGCTGGGACGCGAGGGTCACTGACAGGCCATCTAGTACAGGCGGTGGTCATGCCAGGGCATGGAAGCTCTGGGGCCTTTCAGATCACTGGGGCCCGTCACACTTGTCCCCCTGGACCCCCCCCCCCCTGTCGCCGGCCCTGCCAGCCGATATAACTGACCTTTAAAAAAGGCCCTATAGGCACATAAAGGTATGTCCTCAGTTCTCATGCAATCCCCATATGCAGGGCCGCCAATAGGGGGGTGCTGTGGGTACAGCTGTCCCGGGCCCTGGCCTCTGGAAGGGCCCAGACAGCTCATTTTTCCCACTGCAACCCCCCAACTGCCTCCGCACTGCACTGCACTCAGTGCGCTGAACAAAGCAGGTACCGGAGCGCAGGCTTATTCAACCCAGGATGCCGGCGGCCAAATAAAATGCTGCACTGGCTTTTGAGCCAATCAGAGATCGCATACCAGCAGCCAATCAGAGCAGCTGCCGGTACGCAAGCTCTGATTGGCTCAACAGCTGGTGCTGCACTTCAATTGGCCCCCGGCATCCTGAGTTGAAGAAGCCTGCACTCCAGGACCTCCAGGCTGCAGCTCAGCTGAAGAGGAGATGGGGGAGCAGGAGCTGGGTTACAGTAAGTCAAGTGAGGAGCGGAGGCCCGGACTGGAAATGTTGAGATCAGACCTCTGGCATACTTGGACCCTGTAACATACTGTGGGGGAAATTTACTAAGATATGTAATTCTACTTCACATGTGATGTTGCTATGGGCAACCAATCAGATCATGTCTGCTATCCTCTAGAGCAGGCATGTCCAACGTTGGCCCTCCAGATGTTGTGAAACTACACATCCCAGCATGCTTTGCCACAGTTTTGCTATTAGAGAATGCTAAAACTATTGCAAAGCATGCTGGGATGTGTAGTTTCAAAACATCTGGAGGGCCAACGTTGGACATGCCTGCTCTAGAGGGTGCTAAATAAATAAGAAGTAGATTCTGATTGGTTTCCCATAGCAACATCAAATATGAAGTAGAATACACATCTTAGTAATTTCCCCCCTGTATGGCCTCTGAAATGTGAGACAGAATAACATATACTGTTCAAAGTGTACAGCATATAATATAATTTAGGTATATAAGTGTAAAGAGACAGAGGGGCAGAAGTATTAATTTTTGTCTTTTTTTAAACTGAGCCGGTAACTTGATTGGCTGGTGCATTATCACCTTCCACTTTATCACTTCACCAGGCCTAATACATCTGCCCCACTGTCTCCCCAAGCATAGCAATCTGGGGAAATGGTTAACAAATTAACTAACATAGGCTGGAAATTTGGCTGCATGAGAAAAAGTTACCAAACATATTATTTAAAAAAAATAGGCTTTAATCCGAAATACTCTGCATCTACCTAGTGGTGCTAGTAGTGGCGGAACTTGCGAGTGGTGGGCCTGGGTGCAAAAATATAATTTGGGCCCCCTCCTCCACTCCTACCTTAGTTCACAATATGTTGCATAGCAGTTGGTGATAGGGGCTAGATGTACTAAGCCTTGAAAAGTGATAAACTGGAGAGTGATAAACCACCAACCAATCAGCTCCTACCTGTCATTTTTTTTAAACACAGCCTGTGACATGGAAGTAAGGAGCTGATTGGCTGGTAATTTATCACTCTCCACTTTTTAAGCTTAGTACATCTGGCCCATAGAGAGGCAGTGGGAGGAAGAGGTTGACAGCAGAAGGCAGGATTATATAGGCTGCAGATAAAGCAGTCCATAGAGGCATCCCGGAAGGAGGGAACACCTCCCAATGGGACTGCCTTGGGTGACCGCCAAGTAAGACTTCCAATAGGAAGTCACTGCCAGTCAAAGTGAAGTCAGAGCAGTCTCACAGTCTGTACACACGGCTGCGATAGGGGCTGAAATCGCTGGGAATATGGTCGCTGACGACCATATTGCCAGTGATGGGAGTGTGCCCCGGTGACAAATCACCGGGTGCGCGATCCCATTTTCAGCCCCGTTCTAATCGCTGGTCGCAGGTGCTTGCTCCTGCGACCAGCTGATTACCTCTGGGGCACCGCCGGCAGAGGTTCCCTTTCATCAGCGACCATCTCTGGTCGCTGATGAAAAAAATATACTGAGCAATATATCTCCCCCGTGTGTACGCCAGGGTTGCCTACTTTTTAAAAATCATTTCAGGGAGAAAAGTAAAATCCAGGGAGCGGGCCTTGTGTCACTGAGGGGCGGGCCTTGTGGCGCCGAGGGGTGGGCCTTGTGGCGCCAAGGGACGGGCCTTGCGTCGCCAGGGGGTGACGCAATTTGCCAGGGGGCGATGCTATTTCTAAAATGACATGTTATTATTAACATGAGCAGAGAATGGCACTGACAGTGGTTAAATACATGCAAAAACAGTGTCTTCAGTTAAGAAGTCATTTTGATGTACACAATTGCATGTTATTGTACACATTTAGGTCTCCAGAAAGATGGCTGCTGCTCCATCAGTTGCTCAGAATAATATTTACTGTGAAAAGTTTAATAACAGTTCTAGATCTAGTGCTTAGCGGCCTTGATGCGAGAGAAAAAACAGAAAGTTCCATGGCCCATCAGCCACCGCTCCCATTCCTTCAGCTGCTTCTTTACATATTTATAGACAGAGGTATGGTGCCCTATAGTACAGCTGTCTGTAGGCCAGGCAGAGAGGAGTCAGGGGAAGCGGGCAGGGAAGGAGTAGTGGTGACAGTGCTGGGAGAGTAGAGAAGAGTCAGGGGAGAGGGCAGGGAAGGAGTAGTGGTGACAGTCCTGGGAGAGTAGAGAAGAGTCAGGGGAGAGGGCAGGGAAGGAGTAGTGGTGACAGTGCTGGGAGAGCAGAGAAGAGTCAGGGGAGAGGGCAGGGAAGGAGTAGTGGTGACAGTGCTGGGAGAGTAGAGAAGAGTCAGGGGAGAGGGCAGGGAAGGAGTAGTGGTGACAGTGCTGGGAGAGCAGAGAAGAGTCAGGGGAGAGGGCAGGGAAGGGGTAGTGGGGACAGTGCTGGGAGAGCAGAGAAGAGTCAGGGGAGAGGGCAGGGAAGGAGTAGTGGTGACAGTGCTGGGAGAGTAGAGAAGAGTCAGGGGAGAGGGCAGGGAAGGAGTAGTGGTGACAGTGCTGGGAGAGCAGAGAAGAGTCAGGGGAGAGGGCAGGGAAGGAGTAGTGGTGACAGTCCTGGGAGAGTAGAGAAGAGTCAGGGGAGAGGGCAGGGAAGGAGTAGTGGTGACAGTGCTGGGAGAGCAGAGAAGAGTCAGGGGAGAGGGCAGGGAAGGAGTAGTGGTGACAGTGCTGGGAGAGTAGAGAAGAGTCAGGGGAGAGGGCAGGGAAGGAGTAGTGGTGACAGTGCTGGGAGAGCAGAGAAGAGTCAGGGGAGAGGGCAGGGAAGGGGTAGTGGGGACAGTGCTGGGAGAGCAGAGAAGAGTCAGGGGAGAGGGCAGGGAAGGAGTAGTGGTGACAGTGCTGGGAGAGCAGAGAAGAGTCAGGGGAGAGGGCAGGGAAGGAGTAGTGGGAACATTGCTAGGAGAGCAGGCAGAGGGGAGGGCAAGGAAGGAGTAGTGTACTGTAGTGGGGACAGTGCCTGAGAGTAAGCAGAGGACTGTCAGTGGCATATAGGCAGTGACACGGAACATACAGAGAAGAGAGTGAATACTTGCCCCACCTATTAGACACGCAGTTCTCTGTCTCTGTTCTGTGTCTGTCTGGCAGCATAATCGTGATGATGCCGCCGGCGCGATGATGAGGCGGTGTCATCGCCATTATCTTGCGCATGCGCCATACGCATCATGCAGGCAAAGAGGCAGCTCCGGGAGAAAAGGGTCCTCTCCCCGGAGTCCGTGAGATGTCCCAGGATTCCGGGAGTCTCACGGACATTCCGGGGGAGTCGGCAACCCTGGTGTACGCACCTTTAGGAGTGCACAGTCGCAGATTTTACCTGGGGGGGGACGACGACTGCAGTCCTGTAGCCCATAGGGTAACAGGGAGAGGAAGTGGGTTGGTACAAGCATGTACATGTAGTCATGAACAGGGGGCATGTACATTAGTGGGGGCAGGAACACAGTGGTATCTTCTCTGCCTTTGACAGGGTGCCCCGCCCTTTGTGCTTTCCGGGTGTGAGCAACCTTTAATTCACAGACAGAAGTGATTGGGGAAATCACAGCGGTCTATTTATTAGAGGCAGTGCATGGCTGTGATCAATAGTGATAATCCCTGCAGCCCTGAGGTAAGGGGCAGGTTCCACAGGCAGTGCGGTCCACCCTGCTCTCTGCACTGGACCATTCATCTGACATTACTCATAATGGTCCCATGGATAACTCACTGCTGGTCTGGGCAGTAGGCCCCTTAGTCCTCAGGGGCCCCGCCCTTGTCATCTTCTGCACCAGTGGTAGTTCTGCCTCTGGGTGTTAGTTATTTTGTGCACATATGATGACATTATTGAAACAAAAAAAAACAGTACTGTACATGCTCATCCTTGTCTGCACCACTTAGATGCCTAAAATATTGTATTCGGATTCATGCTATGAATGTGATTGCAGAGGAAATCTTTTCTGATTGGTAGTACTGGAGCAACACTGCCACTCAGTGGCTATAATGTGTATGACACCACTGAAGTAAATATGTGCTTGAGCGTTATTAATACGCTATATGGAATTTCATGATCCTGTCATCTGCATTAAACCAATAATAATTGCATGATGACCTTTTTATACAATTTAATGTTCATACTAGTTTTACATAGTAGATAATGCACTATATACAGTACAGTAGGTGTACAAAAAAATGCAGTTCCTCTATATTTACATCACTTGTTAAAGTGGGTACACACCAGCA